>NC_084756.1:5991015-6018515 GCF_033978785.1 Entelurus aequoreus | reverse complement strand
GATTGTTTACAAAACTGTAAAGAGGTCGTCACGGAAGTAAACAATGTAGGAGTCCAACTTTCACACACTCTTGATATCCAATTATATTAATATAATATCTATGTATGTATGTATACATGTGTATATATATATATATATATATATATATATATATATATATACATATATATATATATATACATATATATATATATATATATATATATATATATATATATATATATATATATATATATATATATATATATATATATATATATATATATATATATATATATATACATATGTGTGTATGTATACATATGTGTGTATATATACATATATATGTATATGTTTGTGTGTGTGTGTATGTATACTGTATATATATATATATATATATATATATATATATATATATATATATATATATATATATATATATATATATATATATATATATATATATATATATATATATATATTTAAAACATATACATATATATGTATATATATATATAAACATATATATATATATATATATATATATATATATATATATATATATATATATATATATATATATATATATATATACATATGTGTGTATGTATACATATGTGTGTATGTATACATATATATGTATATGTTTGTGTGTGTGTGCATGTATACTGTATATATATATATATATATATATATATATATATATATATATATATATATATATATATATATATATATATATATTTAAAACATATACATATATATGTATATATATATATAAACATATATATATATATATATATATATATATATATATATATATATATATATATATATATATATATATATATATATATATATATATATATATATATATACATATGTGTGTATGTATACATATGTGTGTATGTATACATATATATGTATATGTTTGTGTGTGTGTGTATGTATACTGTATATATATATATATATATATATATATATATATATATATATATATATATATATATATATATATATATATATATATATATATATATATCTATATATATATATATATATATATATATATATATATATATATATATATATTTAAAACATATACGTATATATATATATATATAAACATATATATATATATATATATATATATATATATATATATATATATATATATATATATATATATATATATATATATATATATATATATATACATATGTGTGTATGTATACATATATATGTATATGTTTGTGTGTGTGTGTGTATGTATACTGTATATATATATATATATATATATATATATATATATATATATATATATATATACACACATATATATGTGTTATATGTGTATGTATATATATATGGTAAATGGTAAATGGGTTATACTTGTATAGCGCTTTTCTACCTTCAAGGTTCTCAAAGCGCTTTGACAGTATTTCCACATTCACCCAATCACACACACATTCACACACTGATGGAGGGAGCTGCCATGCAAGGCGCTAATTAGCAGCCATCATGGGCAAAGGGTGAAGTGTCTTGCCCAAGGACACAACGGACGTGACTAGGAAGGTAGAAGGTGTATATAAAATGTATGTATACACAGAAAAATTCTGTAAATGTTTATCTACATACCTTAATTGTTTCCAAACAGTGTCTGTAACAGGGCAGTAAAACAGCTGATCAAACAAAACAGAAGTCATGGTCATGGAACCAATAGCTGCGCAAGCTAGCTCTCCAATCAGCTAAACAGACTCAATAACTCCACGCTGACGATTTGCTGAATTTACTGAGGAATTTGTGAAAGTGGAGCAATACAAAAATAATGCCATTGTAAGTTAATAATATGAACACCGACACTCGTAATTGTGTTACCATATCAGCTAATGCTAACGACGCTATCAGTACGATAGCACATACAAATATGCATGAAAACACTCCTACAGACATCACACATGGGACACTTTAGTAAGTAAGAATAGTTTTAGTTGTATTGTAAAACTTACAAACATTGCTTGGAGTGATGAATGGAGAAGTAAAAACGCTATGGACGGCTAAGGCAAGATGGCACGCCAGTTGAGAAAAAAACAAACACTCCCTCTAATTGGATGGACCTGCAGTGAGCGAATTCATCCAAAAGATGGCGCCTTACTACAAACAATCAAGCACCCTCTGTGTTTTCTATTTTTAGAACAAAATACAATAGAAGTACTTTATTGAGCCATGGGCGAAATTCAGCACCACAGTTCGCTCACAATAGACAATAAACACTTAGGTATTTTTCACATGTGAATAACATAAATATAGTCTATTATACAGCATTATTCACACGTGAATAACATAAATACAGTCTATTATACAGCATTATTCACATGTGAATAACATAAATACAGTCTATTATACAGCATTATTCACATGTGAATAACATAAATACAGTCTATTATACAGCATTATTCACATGTGAATAACATAAATACAGTCTATTATACAGCATTATTCACATGTGAATAACATAAATACAGTCTATTATACAGCATTATTCACATGTGAATAATATAATTACAGTGTATTATACAGCATTATTCACATGTGAATAATATAAATACAGTCTATTATACAGCATTATTCACATGTGAATAATATAAATAGAGTCTATTATAGAGCATTATTCACATGTGAATAACATAAATACAGTCTATTATACCGCATTATTCACATGTGAATAACATAAATACAGTCTATTATACAGCATTATTCACATGTGAATCCTATAAATACAGTCTATTATACAGCATTATTCACATGTGAATAACATAAATACAGTCTATTATACAGCATTATTCACATGTGAATAACATAAATACAGTCTATTATACAGCATTATTCACATGTGAATAACATAAATACAGTCTATTATACAGCATTATTCACATGTGAATAACATAAATACAGTCTATTATACAGCATTATTCACATGTGAATAACATAAATACAGTCTATTATACAGCATTATTCACATGTGAATAACATAAATACAGTCTATTATACAGCATTATTCACATGTGAATAATATAATTACAGTGTATTATACAGCATTATTCACATGTGAATAATATAAATACAGTCTATTATACAGCATTATTCACATGTGAATAATATAAATACAGTCTATTATACAGCATTATTCACACGTGAATAATATAAATAGAGTCTATTATACAGCATTATTCACATGTGAATAACATAAATACAGTCTATTATACAGCATTATTCACATGTGAATAACATAAATACAGTCTATTATACAGCATTATTCACATGTGAATAACATAAATACAGTCTATTATACAGCATTATTCACATGTGAATAACATAAATACAGTCTATTATACAGCATTATTCACATGTGAATCCTATAAATACAGTCTATTATACAGCATTATTCACATGTGAATAACATAAATACAGTCTATTATATAGCATTATTCACATGTGAATAACATAAATACAGTCTATTATACAGCATTATTCACATGTGAATAACATAAATACAGTCTATTATACAGCATTATTCACATGTGAATAACATAAATACAGTCTATTATACAGCATTATTCACATGTGAATAATATAATTACAGTGTATTATACAGCATTATTCACATGTGAATAATATAAATACAGTCTATTATACAGCATTATTCACACGTGAATTATATAAATAGAGTCTATTATACAGCATTATTCACATGTGAATAACATAAATACAGTCTATTATACAGCATTATTCACATGTGAATAACATAAATACAGTCTATTATACAGCATTATTCACATGTGAATCCTATAAATACAGTCTATTATACAGCATTATTCACATGTGAATAACTGGCACTCAGCATCAAGGGTTGGAATTGGGGGTTAAATCACCAAAAATGATTCCCGGGCGTGGCTACGCTGCTTCCCACTGCGCCCCTCACCTCCCAGGGGGTGATCAAGGGGATGGGTCAAATGCAGAGGACAAATTTCAGCACACCTAGTGTGTGTGTGACAATCATTGGTACTTTAACTTTAACTTTAAAAAATAAATACAGTCTATTATACAGTATAATTCACATGTGAATCTTATAAATACAGTCTATTATACAGCATTATTCACATGTGAATAACATAAATACAGTCTATTATACAGCATTATTCACATGTGAATACTATAAATACAGTCTATTATACAGCATTATTCACATGTGAATACTATAAATACAGTCTATTATACAGCATTATTCACATGTGAATACTATAAATACAGTCTATTATACAGCATTATTCACATGTGAATACTATAAATACAGTCTATTATACAGCATTATTCACATGTGAATACTATAAATACAGTCTATTATCATCGGCATCATCGGCAGTCACTCGTAGTCGAGTATGACTGTCCTCAGAATGGATGGGTTCCCATTCGGGAGGACGCCTGCGCGTGACGTCTTTTAGCGTGGGGAGACTGATGCGCCTGCAGCCACTACACGGTCCTTGGCAGAGAGGTGCCTTGATCCAGTGGCATGGATCCATGACGACTGGAGACCACCCTCTGTTGCAGCCTTCATCCGCCTTTAGTTCCGTTGTGACATGCAGTGTCATCCTCCGCCACCTCCACCGTTGAGGTCTTTGAAATGCTATTTAACCCATAGCTGGGATCCTGACAGGTACTACCACACCGGGTCAGAGTGGACCTGGGAGCAATGATGACTGAGAGGTAACTCCATCTTCCCCAAAACTCCAGAACTCCCGAACTGAAGCCTCATCACCGGATGCAGTTTTTATTTATTTATTTATTAGCCTTTATTTAACCAGGTAAAATCCCATTGAGATCAAAGATCTCTTTTCCAAGGGAGACCTGGCCAAGAGGGCAGCAGCAAGGTTACATAAAAAACAGTAAACAAATACATAAAACATCACATTTACAACATTAAAACTTGCTCACATAACACATGTGCATACAGACAAGGTAGACTGCAGTCCTTTCACAGAAGCTTTAAACTCATTCAACGTAACAAGGGTTTGAAGTTTAATATTCGATGGTAGGTTATTCCAAGCCTTCGCTGCTGAAAACCTAAATGCTTTCTTGCCCAGTTCAGTTCTTACTTTGGGTACGACAAATTGCAGAACATTCATTGAACGAAGAGTGTGACTTCCTTGTTTCTTTGTTAAAAGACAAGACAGATAAGATGGAGTGATACCCAGAATGGTTTTGTAGATGAAAACATACCAATGATTGAGGCGTCGAGCACTTAAAGATGTCCAGTTAACCATTGAGTATAATACGCAATGGTGAGTAAGGGGAGCGCAGTTGGTGATAAATCTCAGTGCACCGTGGTACACACTATCCAGCTTGTTTTGAGTCATACCCAGGACATGACAGTCTATTATACAGCATTATTCACATGTGGATAACATAAATAAAGTCTATTATACAGCATTATTCACATGTGAATACTATAAATACAGTCTATTATACAGCATTATTCACATGTGAATAACATAAGTACAGTCTATTATACAGCATTATTCACATGTGGATAACATAAATAAAGTCTATTATACAGCATTATTCACATGTGAATACTATAAATACAGTCTATTATACAGCATTATTCACATGTGAATAACATAAGTACAGTCTATTATACAGCATTATTCACATGTGGATAACATAAATAAAGTCTATTATACAGCATTATTCACATGTGAATACTATAAATACAGTCTATTATACAGCATTATTCACATGTGAATAACATAAGTACAGTCTATTATACAGCATTATTCACATGTGGATAACATAAATAAAGTCTATTATACAGCATTATTCACATGTGAATACTATAAATACAGTCTATTATACAGCATTATTCACATGTGAATAACATAAGTACAGTCTATTATACAGCATTATTCACATGTGGATAACATAAATAAAGTCTATTATACAGCATTATTCACATGTGAATACTATAAATACAGTCTATTATACAGCATTATTCACATGTGAATACTATAAATACAGTCTATTATACAGCATTATTCACATGTGAATAACATAAGTACAGTCTATTATACAGCATTATTCACATGTGAATAACATAAGTACAGTCTATTATACAGCATTATTCACCTGTGAATAATATAAATACATTATACATTTACAGTACATGTACAGTCAAAAGGAACATATGCATTGTACAGTCTGATGGCTGTTTCAAAATTAGTTTTATTAGTGCTGTTAACCAAAAAAAAATTCATACATTTGAAGTTTAGGAAAAAAAGTAGAGGCTTATAGTTTGGGATTTACGGTACATTCAAACCTCTTTTTTTTCCACTCGTGCAGACAGCCCGCACTCTTGTGCTCTAGACACTAAAATGCATTCTACAAGAAGTTATTGTCGTGTATGAGATATGTTAATCTTTTACATTCTGTGTGGACAAACTAAAGCCATTAAAAAAAGAACACAGGATACACAAAGCATCGATTGTACATGTTTTTTATCAGCCCCTTAAGTCCCCCAGCTTGCGGTGTACAATTATAAAAGGATGTTGCTGAATAGACAATATGTCTAATATTGTTTATTGATGTCAGTCCAAATATGTCACACCCACTCATTGATTGTGCTGTCTTTTAGTACACGCAAAAGCTTGGGTAAATCAGGCCCAATGTCTTTGAAGAGTGTTGGCCATCCCTCTGTCAGTCCATCATGTCTCACACCTCCCTTTCTAGAACTTTCCTCAGCTTTTCTGATCACCAACACGAGCTGGGACAGTCTGGACTGCAGACATCGAGGAGACTCCAAACTGTCTCTTCCACTTCCCCGTCTTTTATTGTCCTTCAGTCAGCAAGTCTGCGGTCAGAAGCATTCAGCCTGTGGCTCAGACGCCACAGCTGCCATTATTGGACACATCATCTCTGTAATAATAATAAAACTACAAACCCCGAAAGCAGTGAAGTTGTCATGTTGTGTAAATGGTAAATAAAAAGAGAATACAACAAATCCTTTTCAACTTATATTCAATTGAATAGACTGCAAAGACAAGATATTTCATGTTCACCCTTTGAAACGTTGTTGTTTTTTTTGCAAATATTAGCTCGTTTGGAGTTTGATGCCTGCAACATGTTTCAAAAAAGCTGGCACAAGTGGCAAAAAAGAGTTAGATAGTTGAGGAATGCTCATCAAAGACTTATTTGGAACATCCCACAGATGAACAGGCTAATTGGGAACAGGTGGGTGCCATGATTGGGTATAAAAGCAGCTTCCATGAAATGCTCAGTCGTTCACAAACAAGGACGGGGCGAGGGTCACCACTTTGTCAACAAATGCCTGAGCAAATTGTTTAAGAACAACATTTCTCAAGCAGCTATTGCAAGGAATTTAGGGATTTCACCATCTACGCTCCGTAATATCATCAAAAGGTTTAGAGAATCTGGAGAAATCACTGCACGCAAGCCATGATATTACGCACCTTGGATCCCTCAGGCGGCACTGCATCAAAAAGCCACATCAGTGTGTAAAGGATATCACCACTTGGGCTCAGGAACACTTCAGAAAACCACTGTCAGTAACTACAGTTGGTCGCTACATCTGTAAGTGCAAGTTAAAACTCTACTATGCAAAGCCACAGCCATTTATCAACAACACCCAGAGACGCTTCGCTGGGCCCGAGCTCATCTAAGATGGACTGATGCAAAGTGGAAAAGTGTTCTGTGGTCTGACGAGTCCACATTTTTTGGAAACTGTGGACGTCATGTCCTCCGGAACAAAGAGGAAAAGAACCATCCGGACTGTTCTAGGCGCAAAGTTTAAAAGCCAGCATCTGTGATGGTATGGGGGTGTATTAGTGCCCAAGGCCATCAAGCAACGTTATCATGGACGCCCCTGCTTATTTCAGCAAGACAATGCCAAGCCACGTGTTACAACAGCATGGCTTCATAGTAAAAGAGTGCAGGTACTAGACTGGCCTGCCTGTAGTCCAGACCTGTCTCCCGTTGAAAATGTGTGAAGCCTAAAATATGAGAAGGGAGACTGTTGAACAACTTAAGCTGTACATCAAGCAAGAATTCCACTTCAAAAATGTGTCTCCTCAGTTCCCAAACCTTTACTGAGTGTTGTTAAATGGAAAGGCCATGTAACACACTGGTAAAAGTTCCCCTCAGTAAAAGTTTCTCAGTGTGAACATGAAATATCTTGTCTTTGCAGTCTATTCAATTGAATATAAGTTGAAAAGGATTTGCAAATCATTGCAACTCCCATAGGGGTGATGGAAGGATGGGCAGCGCCTGAGAGCTGCGACCTGCCACCATGCCCCCCCCCCCCCCCCTCCCCTCTGTTGCTAGATATCTGGAGATGTATGTTGTAATATGTACTGTATATGTGCTTTGCTATGGGGTTTTTTTCCCACTCCAGACTGGGCCCCCTTGGGAGCCCGGTCTAGATTGTATTTTTTTACTCATCCTTCCCCAGCGTTTTACCTTTTTCCCATCTTGTGGCGACCCATCAGCGTCCCTGTTCTGTAACCCTGTACACCGTTTGTTTGTCTCATCTTGAACGGGTTTGTGCTGAAAACAAAGTTTCGTTGTACTTGTGCAATGACAATAAAGACCTATCCTATACTATTGTATTCTCTTTGTATTTACCATTTACACAACGTGACAACTTCCCTGCTTTTGGCTTTTTGTAAATAAAATAATAAAAGTAGTCCTTTTGCTCCCAAATATTAGGACTTGAAGACAATATATGCACTACTACTGCAGCCACATTAACTGGTGCAAGATTTCCTGAGAAAAGTCCAAGATCTGACCTTAATCCCTCACGTAAACTGGTGGATTGTTAACGTCTAACCTGGTGTGGAGGTCTTTGAAGCGTCCTGGTTGAGATATCCTTCAACATCCTTTGGCTTCACGGCGTCACTAAGTGGTGTTAGATTCCCGTGATTGACCCACCTTTTCTTCTTGCGAGTCAAAATCCAGCACTCCGTTCAACGGGTGCTGTCCTCTCGGCGCAGACGGTCTTACCGGCTGCTCCACCGACGTTGGCTCTACTCAGCTGGATGGCGAGGCAATTCGCCTAGTTCTACTTATTTTGACAGTGGTCTGTATGATAATAATGTACATGCGTGGTGTTTTCTCTCCGCAGTCAAGCGATGATGCGTGACACGCCACACCAAAGGTAGCTCGTCCTTAGCATCTCCACCAAAGCATGATGCCCCTCTCCAAAGCCGACCCCAAACTGCAATACAACAGCCTCCCGAATCCCAGTGTGCGGTACCAGCATTCCACCAGACGACTTCCTTCCTGTTCCTCGACCTCCGGGTCATCAGGTACCGCAGAGTTGCTCCTGGGAGGTCCAGCTCTGAAGAACCTTCTCCACCAAAGTTCCAGCGTGTATTCCCAAAGGGGCCCGGCAGTGACGGGACGGACCGATGGGACCAGTTCGGCGTACAGCAGTCCTCGTATTCCCAAGAGAGAAGCCCCCCGCTCCAAAGACACGCTGGATCTCCGCACGGACTCGCTGACCCAGCGGGCCCTTCGGGATCTCCAGCTAAGAAGAAACACCAACAAGAACTGGACCTTCGGGAAATATCGCCAGAGGAACGTGGACAACGCCGACAGCTCTGAAAAAGCAGTCTTGTCCCGACAACAGTCGGGAAGAGGACATGTTTTCACCCAAGGGCCGAACAGGAATGTGGTGTCTTTGGATGGAATGGGGGTGAGGAGTATCTCCAACCAGGACCGCGGTGCTTCCAAAAGAAAGGTTAGCAAGTCAGGAAGGGTGGACATGGCAGTGGTCGCTCCCTTTGGGTTCAGGTAAGGACCAGGTAAGGTCAGCTACGACTCACTGAGTGTTGTATCATACCTTTCTTTCTTTGCTGTTTGATTCCAGCTTTAAGACTCAGGGGGACCAAGAGACCTTAGAGGATCTTAGCGACTGTTCCTCGGACTCCATGGAGGTCTGCTGTGATGATCTCGGTGAGTCCTTAGCATGTAACGCACAAGTTGGAATCAATCAATCAATCAAATAATGTTGACTTATATAGCCCTAAATCACGAGTGTCTCAAAGGGCTGCACAAGCCACAACGACATCCTGGGCTCAGATCCCACATCAGGGCAAGAAAAAACTCAACCCAATGGGATGACAATGAGAAATCATAATAGTGTGAGAGTCCAGTCCATAGTGGATCTAACATAATAGTTTGAGAGTCCAGTCCATAGTGGATCTAACATAATAGTGAGAGTCCAGTCCATAGTGGATCTAACATAATAGTGTGAGAGTCCAGTCCATAGTGGATCTAACATAATAGTGAGAGTCTAGTCCATAGTGGATCTAACATAATAGTAAGAGTCCAGTCCATAGTGGATCTAACATAATAGTGAGAGTCCAGTCCATAGTGGATCTAACATAATAGTGAGAGTCTAGTCCATAGTGGATCTAACATAATAGTGTGAGTTCAATCCATAGTGGATCTTACATAATAGTGACAGTCCAGTCCATAGTGGATCTAACATAATAGGGACAGTCTAGTCCATAGTGGATCTAACATAATAGTGAGAGTCCAGTCCATAGTGGATCTAACATAATAGTGTGAGTCCAGTCCATAGTGGATCTAACATAATACTGAGAGTCCAGTCCATAGTGGATCTAGCATAATACTGAGAATCCAGTCCATAGTGGATTCAGCATAATATTGAGAGTCCAGTCCATAGTGGATCCAACATAGTAGTGAGAGTCCAGTCCATAGTGGATCTAACATAATAGTGTGAGAGTCCATAGTGGATCCAACATAATAGTGTGAGAGTTCAGTCCATAGTGGATCTAACATAATAGTGTGAGAGTCCAGTCCATAGTGGATCTTACATAATTGAGAGAGTCCAGTCCAAAGTGGATCTAGCATAATAGTGTGAGTCCAGTTCATCGTGGATCTAACATAATAGTGTGAGTCCAGTCCATAGTGGATCTAACATAATAGTGTGAGTCCAGTCCATAGTGGAGCTAACATAATAGTGAGAGTCCAGTCCATAGTGGATCTAACATAATAGTGTGAGAGTCCAGTCCATAGTGGAGCTAACATAATAGTGAGAGTCCAGTCCATAGTGGATCTAACATAATAGTGTGAGAGTTCAGTCCATAGTGGATCTAACATAATAGTGTGAGAGTCCAGTCCATAGTGGATCTAACATAATTGAGAGAGTCCAGTCCATAGTGGATCTAGCATAATAGTGTGAGTCCAGTCCATCGTGGATCTAACATAATAGTATGAGTCCAGTCCATAGTGGATCTAACATAATAGTGTGAGAGTCCAGTCCATAGTGGAGCTAACATAGTGTGAGTCCAGTCCATAGTAGATCTAACATAATAGTGAGAGTCCAGTCCATAGTGGATCTAACATTATAGTGAGAGTCCAGTCCATAGTGGATTTAACATAATAGTGTGAGAGTCCAGTCCATAGTGGAATCTAACATAATAGTGTGAGAGTCCAGTCCATAGTGGATCTAACATAATAGTGTGAGTCCAGTCCATAGTGGATCTAACATAATAGTGTGAGAGTCCAGTCCATAGTGGATCTAACATAATAGTGTGAGAGTCCAGTCCATAGTGGATTTAACATAATAGTGAGAGTCCAGTCCATAGTGGATCTAACATAATAGTGAGAGTCCAGTCCATAGTGAGACCAGCAGGAGATAATCTTGAGTGGAGACAGGTCAGCAGAGACGACCCCAACTGAGGCACAGATGAGTGGTCCACCCTGGGTCCCGACTGTGGACAGTTAGCGCGTCAGTAGCACTCCAGAAAAGTCTTCAAAACCTCACATTTGATGAAGTGTCATCAAAGGTTTCAAAGGCTTTAAAAAGGAGTTCTTTCCTGAGGCTAAATGTGTCTCCCTCTTGTGGCCGTCCGTGCCAACAACACGTGACACTGTCAACAACTCCCACAAGTTCAACGAGGTTCTCCCGCTGTTTTCCAGCAGCGTGAGAAAGTCACATTGTGCTGGTGTGGCCATGGCACTCTTTCAGGAGAACAACTGGCAGTCATAATAAAAGCTTCATCCGACCATGCGGAGCCTCCACCTGTTTTGTGCATCGCCGAGTGCAAACACACTGAGCGCTTGTCTCCGCTCACTCAGCTGTCAACGCTGCATAGCTTCTTGTCTCCTGGGGTTCCGGGGATGCATTGTAGGTCCAACTCAGCGCTGCCAGTTTGCTGCAGAGTCGTCAAAATAAACTGGGATTGTTCGCCAGAGAGAAGAACGTGTCGACTGTACTCCTCGGTCTCTGAATATTTTATGTGGAGAAAAGTCCAAATTTAGACTTCTGAAGGGACTTGTCAATGTTATAGTGTTACAGACCACAGATGACGCGCTGGCTGTCCAAAGTCCGGACCAAGGGTGGACCACTCATCTGTGCATCAGTTGGGGACGTCTCTGCACTGCTGACCTGTCTCCACTCAAGATGATCTCCTGCTGGCCCCACTATGGACTGGACTCTCACACTATTATGTTAGATCCACTATGGACTGGACTCTCACTATAATGTTAGATCCGCTATGGACTGGACTCTCACACTATTATGTTAGATCCACTATGGACTGGACTCTCTCACTATTATGTTAGATCCACTATGGACTGGACTCTCACACTATTATGTTATATCCACTATAGACTGGACTCTCACTATTATGTTAGATCCACTATGGACTGGACTCTCACTAATATGTTGGATCCACTATGGACTGGACTCTCACAATATTATGTTAGATCCACTATGGACTGGACTCTCACACTATTATGTTAGATCCACTATGGACTGGACTCTCACATTATTATGTTAGATCCACTATAGACTGGACTCTCACTATTATGTTAGATCAACTATGGACTGGACTCACAATATTATGTTAGATCCACTATGGACTGGACTCTCACTATTATGTTAGATCCGCTATGGACTGGACTCTCATACTATTATGTTAGATCCACTATAGACTGGACTCTCACTATTATGTTAGATCAACTATGGACTGGACTCACAATATTATGTTAGATCCACTATGGACTGGACTCTCACTATTATGTTAGATCCACTATGGACTGGACTCTCACTATTATGTTAGATCCACTATGGACTGGACTCTCACAATATTATGTTAGATCCACTATGGACTGGACTCTCCCACTATTATGTTAGATCCACTATGGACTGGACTCTCACTATTATGTTAGATCCACTATGGACTGGACTCTCACACTATTATGTTAGATCCAGTATGACTGGACTCTCACACTATTATGTTAGATCCACTATGGACTGGATTAGGTTTCTCATTGTTATCCCATTGGGTTGAGTTTTTTCTTGCCCTGATGTGGGATCTAAGCCCAGGATGTCGTTGTGGCTTGTGCAGCCCTTTGAGACACTTGTGATTTAGGGCTATATAAGTAAACATTGATTGATTGATTGATAGTGCAAGAACTGCAACTTGTCTCTTATAAGAAGGTGCTTCAGGGTAACGTCACTATTGCACAAAACCTTCTCAATCGTTAGGACGATTAAGAAGGTCCTTGGAGAGATGCCGGAGCTTTTAGTGCCTCTGAGAGCAGACGCAGAGTGCTTGCATGAGCAGATCATCTTTCACCTCATTTTCATGTCTGGGTGCTCTCCGCCTCGATTGGATTTTGGACGAAAGATTAGGAACCCGTGACTTTGGGAGCCGTCCCCGTTTTGTAGCCGTGAGAAAACAACACTGCTTGCGGTGAATTTATGCCAAGTATGATCGACAGAGCGCCAGTCAGAAGTTGTTGGAAGCGAATAGCAACTCTCTGCTTTGCCACATTTGTGTCAGGGACTGCTGTCGGTCTTGAATCTATGCAGGGATGACAGACGTAGCGCAGGCAAACATGACTTTATTGTCTAAAGTAAATGCAGGGAAAACAGGAACCAGGAACCAGGACAACAGGTGAAAGGAAACAGGATAACAGGTGACAGGAAACAGGAACCAGGATAACAGGTGACAGGAAACAGGAAACAAGATAACAGGTGACAGGAATGAGGACACAGGATAACAGGTGACAGGAAACAGGAACCAGGAAACAGGATAACAAGACATAGTTTGGACTAACAATATTGGAACCACAGTTTTATGATAGATGTACAGTACCAGGGTCATGGCGGCAGGTGAGACAACACCTTGCTTGTTATGATGGAAAGAAACAAAAACATCTATAAAACCATAACAAATATTAATTCTGGCCCATTGAACTGTTATGAATAAATGTAATATTAATACTGGCCCATTGAACTGTTATGAATAAATGTAATATTAATACTGGTCCATTGAACTGTTATAAATAAATGTAGTATTAATACTGGTCCATTGAACTGTTATAAATAAATGTAATATTAATAGTGGCCCATTGAACTGTTATGAATAAATGCAATATTAATACTGGTCCATTGAACTGTTATAAATAAATGTAATATTAATACTGGCCCATTGAACTGTTATAAATAAATGTAATATTAATACTGGTCCATTGAACTGTTATAAATAAATGTAATATTAATACTGGTCCATTGAACTGTTATAATTAAATTTAATATTAATACTGGTCCATTGAACTGTTATGAATAAATGTAATATTAATACTGGTCCATTGAACTGTTATGAATAAATGTAATATTAATACTGGTCCATTGAACTGTTATAAATAAATGTAATATTAATACTGGCCCATTGAACTGTTATAAATACATGTAATATTAATACTGGCCCATTGAACTGTTATGAATAAATGTAATATTAATACTGGTCCATTGAACTGTTATGAATAAATGTAATATTAATACTGGTCCATTGAACTGTTATAAATAAATGTAATATTAATACTGGCCCATTGAACTGTTATAAATAAATGTAATATTAATACTGGCCCATTGAACTGTTATAAATAAATGTAGTATTAATACTGACCCATTGAACTGTTATAAATAAATATAATATTAATACTGGCCCATTGAACTGTTATAAATACATGTAGTATTAATACTGGGCCATTGAACTGTTATAAATAAATGTAGTATTAATACTGGCCCATTGAACTGTTATAAATAAATGTAATATTAATACTGGCCCATTGAACTGTTATAAATAAATGTAATATTAATACTGGTCCATTGAACTGTTATGAATAAATGTAATATTAATACTGGCCCATTGAACTGTTATAAATAAATGTAATATTAATACTGGTCCATTGAACTATTATAAATAAATGTAATATTAATACTGGTCCATTGAACTATTATAAATACATGTAATATTAATACTGGCCCATTGAACTGTTATAAATAAATGTAATAATAATACTGGCCCATTGAACTGTTATAAATAAATGTAATATTAATACTGGCCAATTGAACTGTTATAAATACATGTAATATTAAAACAGGCCCATTGAACTGTTATAAATAAATGTAATATTAATACAGGCCCATTGAACTGTTATAAATAAATGTAATATTAATACAGGCCCATTGAACTGTTATAAATAAATGTAATATTAATGCTGGCCCATTGAACTGTTATAAATACATGTAATATTAATTCTGGCCCATTGAATTGTTATGAATAAATGTAATATTAATACTGGCCCATGGAACTGTTATAAATAAATGTAATATTAATACTGGTCCATTGAACTGTTATAAATAAATGTAATATTAATACTGGCCCATTGAACTGTTATAAATAAATGTAATATTAATACTGGTCCATTGAACTGTTATAAATAAATGTAATATTAATTCTGGCCCATTGAACTGTTATAAATAAATGTAATATTAATACTGGTCCATTGAACTGTTATAAATAAATGTAATATTAACACTGGCCCATTGAACTGTTATAAATAAATGTAATATTAATTCTGGTCCATTGAACTGTTATGAATAAATGTAATATTAATACTGGCCCATTGAACTGTTATAAATAAATTTAATATTAATACTGGTCCATTGAACTGTTATAAATACATGTAGTATTAATACTGGCCCATTGAACTGTTATAAATAAAAGTAGTATTAATACTGGCCCATTGAACTGTTATAAATAAATGTAGTATTAATACTAGCCCATTGAACTGTTATAAATAAATGTAGTATTAATACTGGCTCATTGAACTGTTATAAATAAATGTAATATTAATACTGGTCCATTGAACTCTTATAAATAAATGTAATATTAATACTGGTTCATTGAACTGTTATAAATAAATGTAATATTAATACTGGCCCATTGAACTGTTATGAATAAATGTAATATTAATACTGGTCCATTGAACTGTTATATATAAATGTAGTATTAATACTGGTCCTTTGAACTGTTATAAATAAATGTAGTATTAATACTGGCCCATTGAACTGTTATAAATAAATGTAATATTAATACTGGTCCATTGAACTATTATAAATAAATTTAATATTAATACTGGTCCATTGAACTATTATAAATAAATGTAATATTAATACTGGCCCATTGAAATGTTATAAATAAATGTAATATTAATACTGGTCCATTGAACTGTTATAAATAAATGTAATATTAATACTCGTCCATTGAACTGTTATAAATAAATGTCATATTAATACTGGTCCATTGAACTGTTATAAATAAATGTAATATTAATACTGGCCCATTGAAATGTTATAAATAAATGTCATATTAATACTGGTCCATTGAACTGTTATGAATACATGTAATATTAATACTGGTCCATTGAACTGTTATATATACATGTAATATTAATACTGGTCCATTGAACTGTTATATATAAATGTAGTATTAATACTGGTCCATTGAACTGTTATAAATAAATGTAGTATTAATACTGGCCCATTGAACTGTTATAAATAAATGTGATATTAATACTGGTCCATTGAACTATTATAAATAAATGTAATATTAATACTGGTCCATTGAACTATTATAAATAAATGTAATGTTAATACTGGCCCATTGAAATGTTATAAATAAATGTAATATTAATACTGGTCCATTGAATTGTTATAAATAAATGTAATATTAATACTGGTCCATTGAACTGTTATAAATAAATGTCATATTAATACTGGTCCATTGAACTGTTATAAATAAATGTCATATTAATACTGGTCCATTGAACTGTTATAAATAAATGTATTTTCTGTACGCTAACATTCACTTTAGTAGGAATCACTACGTCTGTACACTAACCTGACATGAGGAACAGAAACAGAAAGATGTTTACATTGTTGTCAAATATCATGAGATCAGGTTGTCCTTCACACGTTTGTGGGATAATATTTTCCTACGTTGGGAGCAGAAAATCACCATGAGAATGAAACTATTCCTCCCGTTAGCGTGTAGCATTCTTCTTCATGGCCGCTGGTCAACGTCTAAGCCATGTTCATGTATTCATTTTCTCATGTATCCATTTTCACCTCAACACAACTGTAACAACACTCATGAAAGCAACTCCTGCCTTGCTGGATCACGCTGTTGAAGTCATGATGTCATCCTTACGTCTCATAATGTGTAGAAGTCATGATGTCATCCTTACATCTCATAATGTGTAGAAGTCATGATGTCATCCTTACGTCTCATAATGTGTAGAAGTCATGATGTCGTCCTTACATCTCATAATGTGTAGAAGTCATGATGTCGTCCTTACGTCTCATGATGTGTAGAAGTCATGACGTTGTCCTTACATCTCATAATGTGTAGAAGTCATGACCTCGTCCTTACATCTCATAATGTGTAGAAGTCATGCTGTCGTCCTTACGTCTCATAATGTGTAGAAGTCATGATGTCGTCCTTACGTCTCATAATGTATAGCAGCCATGATGTCGTCCTTACGTCTCATAATGTGTAGAAGCCATGACGTCGTCCTTACGTCTCATAATGTGTAGAAGCCATGATGTCGTCCTTACATTTCATAATGTGTAGAAGTCATGACCTCGTCCTTACATCTCATAATGTGTAGAAGTCATGCTGTCGTCCTTACGTCTCATAATGTGTAGAAGCCATGATGTCGTCCATACATCTCATACTGTGTAGAAGTCATGATGTCGTCCTTACGTCTCATAATGTGTAGAAGTCATGATGTCGTCCTTACGTCTCATAATGTGTAGAAGTCATGATGTCGTCCTTACGTCTCATAATGTATAGCAGCCATGATGTCGTCCTTACATCTCATAATGTGTAGAAGCCATGACGTCGTCCTTACGTCTCATAATGTGTAGAAGCCATGATGTTGTCCTTACATTTCATAATGTGTAGAAGTCATGACCTCGTCCTTACATCTCATAATGTGTAGAAGTCATGCTGTCGTCCTTACGTCTCATAATGTGTAGAGGCCATGACGTTGTCCTTACATCTCATAATGTAAAGAAATCATGATGTCATCCTTACATCTCATAATGTGTAGAAGTCATGAGTACATCCTTATGTCTCATAATGTGTAGAAGCCAGGGTGTCATCCTTACATTTCATAATGTGTTGAAGTCATGATGTCATCTTTACGTCTCATAATGTGTTGAAGTCATGACCTCGTCCTTACATCTCATAATGTGTAGAAGCCATGATGTCGTCCTTACATCTCATAATGTGTAGAAGTCATGACATCGTCCTTACATCTCATAATGTGTAGAAGTCATGCTGTCGTCCTTACGTCTCATAATGTGTAGAAGCCATGATGTCGTCCATACATCTCATACTGTGTAGAAGTCATGATGTCGTCCTTACGTCTCATAATGTGTAGAAGTCATGATGTCGTCCTTACGTCTCATAATGTGTAGAAGTCATGATGTCGTCCTTACGTCTCATAATGTATAGCAGCCATGATGTCGTCCTTACATCTCATAATGTGTAGAAGCCATGACGTCGTCCTTACGTCTCATAATGTGTAGAAGCCATGATGTCGTCCATACATCTCATAATGTGTAGAAGTCATGACGTCGTCTTTACGTCTCATAATGTGTAGAAGTCATGATGTCATCCTTACATCTCATAATGTGTAAAAGTCATGACGTTGTCCTTACATCTCATAATGTAAAGAAATCATGATGTCATCCTTACATCTCATAATGTGTAGAAGTCATGAGTACATCCTTATGTCTCATAATGTGTAGAAGCCAGGGTGTCATCTTTACATTTCATAATGTGTTGAAGTCATGATGTCATCTTTACGTCTCATAATGTGTTGAAGTCATGACCTCGTCCTTACATCTCATAATGTGTAGAAGCCATGATGTCGTCCTTACATCTCATAATGTGTTGAAGTCATGACGTCATCCTTACATCTCATAATGTGTTGAAGTCATGATGTCGTCCTTACGTCTCATAATGTGTAGAAGTCATGATGTTGTCCTTACGTCTCATAATGTATAGCAGTCATGATGTCTTCCTTACGTCTCATAATGTGTAGAAGCCATGACGTTGTCCTTACGTCTCATAATGTGTAGAAGCCATGATGTCGTCCTTACATCTCATAATGTGTTGAAGTCATGACGTCGTCCTTACATCTCATAATGTGTTGAAGTCATGATGTCGTCCTTACGTCTCATAGTGTGTAGAAGTCATGATGTTGTCCTTACGTCTCATAATGTATAGCAGTCAAGATGTCGTCCTTACGTCTCATAATATGTAGAAGCCATGACGTTGTCCTTACGTCTCATAATGTGTAGAAGCCATTATGTCGTCCTTACATCTCATAATGTGTAGAAGTCATGCTGTCGTCCTTATGTCTCATAATGTGTAGAAGCCATGATGTCGTCCTTACATCTCATAATGTGTAGAAGCAATGATGTCGTCCTTACATCTCATAATGTGTAGAAGCCATGATGTCGTCCTTACATCTCATAATGTGTTAATGTCATGATGTCGTCCTTACGTCTCATAATGTGTTGAAGTCATGACGTTGTCCTTACATCTCATAATGTGTAGAAGCAATGACGTCGTCCTTACATCTCATAATGTGTATAAGCCATGATGTCGTCCGTACGTCTCATAATGTGTAGAAGCCATGATGTTGTCCTTACGTCTCATAATGTGTAGAAGCCATGACGTCGTCCTTACGTCTCATAATGTGTAGAAGCCATGATGTTGTCCTTGCATCTCATAATGTGTAGAAGCCATGATGTTGTCCTTACATCTCATAATGTGTAGAAGCCATGACCTCGTCCTTACGTCTCATAATGTGTAGACGCCATGATGTTGTCCTTACATCTCATAATGTGTAGAAGTCATGACCTTGTCCTTACGTCTCATAATGTGTATAAGCCATGATGTTGTCCTTACATCTCATAATGTGTAGAAGCCATGACCTTGTCCTTACGTCTCATAATGTGTATAAGCCATGATGTCGTCCGTACGTCTCATAATGTGTAGAAGCCATAACGTCGTCATTACATCTCATAATATGTTGAAGTCATGATGACGTCCCGACATCTCATAATGTGTAGAAGTCATCTCATAATGTGACTTATGTTGCACAGCTGTGGAAGTTTCCGTGCAGCCAAACGTTGTTGGTGGAGGAATGAAATCCAGATGTGGAAAAAAGTTCTCCTCCCTGGTTAGCTCAGTGAAGTTCCTCTGCTCAGCTGCCATGTTGAACATTTTTGTACCATTCCTCTGATTGGCCAACAGAGATGTTGCTCATGTGTACTAAGTCAACAGAGATGTTGCTCAAGTGTACTAAGTCAACATAGATGTTGCTCATGTGTACTAAGTCAACATAGATGTTGCTCATGTGTACTAAGCCAACAGAGATGTTGCTCATGTGTACTAAGTCAACATAGAGGTTGCTCATGTGTACTAAGTCAACATAGATGTTGCTCATGTGTACTAAGTCAACATAGATGTTGCTCATGTGTACGAATTAGTCCCCCCCATGATGAATTAGTCACCCCCATGATGAATTAGTCCCCCCATGATGAATTATTCGCCCCCCATGATGAATTAGTCACCCCCATGATGAATTAGTCGCCCCCCCCATAATGAATTAGTCCCCCCATGATGAATTAGTCCACCCCCCCATGATGAATTAGTTCCCCCCCATGATGAATTAGTCACCCCCCCATGATGATTTAGTCACCCCCGTGATGAATTAGTCACCCCCATGATGAATTAGTCGCCCCCCCATGATGAATTAGTCCACCCCCCCATGATGAATTAGTCGCCCCCCCATGATGATTTAGTCACCCCCGTGATGAATTAGTCCCCCCCATGATGAATTAGTCACCCCCATGATGAATTAGTTCCCCCCCATGATGAATTAGTCGCCCCCCCATGATGAATTAGTCCCCCCATGATGAATTAGTCACCCCCATGATGAATTAGTTCCCCCCCATGATGATTTAGTCACCCCAGTTATGAATTAGTCCCCCCCATGATGAATTAGTCACCCCCATGATGAATTAGTCGCCCCCCCCATGATGAATTAGTCACCCCCATGATGAATTAGTTGCCCCCCCATGATGAATTAGTCACCCCCATGATGAATTAGTTGCCCCCCCATGATGAATTAGTCCACCCCCCCATGATGAATTAGTCACCCCCATGATGAATTAGTCGCCCCCCCCCATGATGAATTAGTCACCCCCATGATGAATTAGTTGCCCCCCCATGATGAATTAGTCCACCCCCCCATGATGAATTAGTCACCCCCATGATGAATTAGTCGCCCCCCCCATGATGAATTAGTCACCCCCATGATGAATTAGTTGCCCCCCCCATGATGAATTAGTCACCCCCATGATGAATTAGTTGCCCCCCCATGATGAATTAGTCCACCCCCCCATGATGAATTAGTCACCCCCATGATGAATTAGTCGCCCCCCCCATGATGAATTAGTCACCCCCATGATGAATTAGTTGCCCCCCCATGATGAATTAGTCACCCCCCCATGATGAATTAGTTTCCCCCCCATGATGAATTAGTCACCCCCATGATGAATTAGTTGCCCCCCCATGATGAATTAGTCCACCCCCCCATGATGAATTAGTCGCCCCCATGATGAAGTCCCTCCCCTCCAAAAACAAACAGACTATTGAGTGAACTTTAGAGGAGATGCTCGTGACCTCCCAAGAAGTTGTGATGGAGCAAGGCTAACTTGAGAATGTTCCCAGAAACTAATTGGCAGAACAAATGCAACGCTCCATGACCATGGTGTCAGGACCATGACCATGACCATGGTGTCAGGACCATGACCATGACCATGGTGTCAGGACCATGACCATGACCATGGTGTCAGGACCATGACCATGACCATGGTGTCAGGACCATGACCATGACCATGGTGTCAGGACCATGACCCTGACCATGGTGAGCAGAGCAGAGCAGAGCAGAGAGCAGAGCAGATCAGAGCAGCTTTATTTGTCCATTCTTAGAACTGAAATTACATTTTCGGCACAATCCCGCTACGGGACCGCCAAGGGATCAGCCACTTAGGGCGCTCCTTGTCAGGACCATGACCATGACCATGGTGTCAGGAAAGGAGCAGGGATGGCCGCTGTGAAGGACTCTGTTGCACAACCAGAGTCTGCCACACCTGTCATCATGGAAAATACCAAAACATGACTTGATTTGATGTTCTGTATGATAAGTTTGAACATTTCCTGAAATAAGGATCTTGAAATCTGCATAAGGCTGAGGAGATTGTGCAGGGGTCACCAAACTATGGCCTGCAGGCCAGATCTGCCCACCAGTGTCCACCATCTGACACGCCGGACGTCCACAGAAATGTTTTTAATATATATATATATATATATATATATATATATATATATATATATATATATATATATATATATATATATATATATATATATATATATATATATAATTAATTCTCCAAGCGCAAAAACATTGTTTGCGGGTTAAAGTTTTAGAACTCACATACTCAATATTTTCAACGAGGACTATAGGAGGGAATAGCCTAAAAAATGGTATCTACATAAACAATATGATTTAAAATAATTAATAAAATAAAGAATAAATATATATATATATATATATATCATTATTTTTTTTATTTTTTTTGTGTGTATATATATGCGTGTGTGTGTATATGTATACATATGGGTTAGGGTGATGGTTAAGGTTATAGGTAACCCTATGTGTATATATATATATATATATATATATATATATATATATATATATATATATATATATATATATATATATATATATATATATATATATACATATATATATATATATATATATATATATATATATATATATATATATATATATATATATATATATATATATATATATATATATATATATATATATATATATATATATATATATATCAGTGACGTGCAGTCGGGGCCTCACCTGCCATCATGGAAAGAAAAAAAATTTAAAAAGAAAAAAAATTAATTAAGTTGTTATATGTATCCAGTCAGGGACGTGCACATGATTATAGAGGGGCAGGGGCTCAAGGTCAGAAAAGGGCAGGAAATGTATTTTTGGTCCTTTACACAATATGGAAATTAATGTAAAATTAAATTTGCTAATAGGAAGCTAACTACTTAGCTGTGTGTCCTTTGTAGGTAAAAGTGATTGCCATTTCTTTTGTGTCAACAAATTATGGTCATAATGAGTTAATTCACATTATCATAGGCTTGGAAGACATGAAAAGCAACAAAACACTGGTTTATTATTAGGCTATTTATTGTTAAAGATAAGCACTTTAATATTGAACATTGAACAGTGCAACATGAACTTTGAAAAAAAATACAAAAATAAATACCCAAATGGAAAAAACTTCAATGTGAAAATCTGTCTTTCTTCTCTTAACTTGATGAAAACACCATCAAGTTGTAAATTATAGTCTTTCTCGCTTAATGCTCAGACTAAACAACTGAAACACAATACAGGGCCAAAACTATGGACCAGGGGCCAGTAGAGGGCTGTAGGATGGAGGCCACCCATACCCAAATATGCTCCTCAATGTAAATTCAGGGCTTCCATGAAATGCTGTGAAATCAGTGCACAATCAGTAGCCAAACTGGTTGGTGGGCAGGATCTGTAGGAGACTTTAACAGTGCAATATTTGATAAGACCTCTTCTCCTACATCACTTGTAGCTCCTTCAACTTCCCCCTCATCTATGGCTTCCTCTGCAGTAGTATCATCTGCCTCCCTTCCTGTGGATTCTTCCTCCCCAACATTTACTGGGATTTCTATGGCTTCCTCTGTGTCAGGAGTTGCATCTAAAGCCTCTTTTCTCTCAGGTGTTGCTTCTACACTCTCCTCCTCCTCTCTCTCAGGTGTTGCTTCTAAGGTCTCTGCCTCTCTCTCAGGTGTTGCTTCTACACTCTCCTCCTCCTCTCTCTCAGGTGTTGCTTCTAAGTTCTCTGCCTCTCTCTCAGGTGTTGCTTCTACACTCTCCTCCTCCTCTCTCTCAGGTGTTGCTTCTAAGGTCTCTGCCTCTCTCTCAGGTGTTGCTTCTACACTCTCCTCCTCCTCTCTCTCAGGTGTTGCTTCTACACTCTCCTCCTCCTCTCTCTCAGGTGTTGCTTCTAAGGTCTCTGCCTCTCTCTCAGGTGTGACACTTTCTGAGGTCTGTGGTCTTTCTTGAATTCTGGTGCTAGTACTTGATTTTAGCCATGCATTAAGAGGTCTGATACCCTTAGGTGCTTCCTGGCGCTCCTTCTCCTTCCTTTTCTGTATCCTTTCTTTTTTTGGCATTGTGCTGCAGGCATAATCAACATGAATCAAGTTTAAATACAGATGGTAATATTCCTAACAGATAACCTACATCTTATATCCCCAGAATGCTGAAATTATTATTATTATTATTATTAATAATAATAATTATTATTATTATTATTATTGTCATTATCATTATGCTTCTTCTTAATATTGTTATTATTATCATTATTATTATTATTATTTTGTTAACCCACACAGTAATAGCAAAGTCACAATAAACTTTATATCTAAACCTCTACTGTGAGAGAAATGTGATCCGCCATAAACACAGTGCATTTTATTTTGAAAATTAACCCGGTGTTTTATTTTGTATTTTTTACACTACTTCCTGTCCCGCACGATCCGCTCTGCTCTGTGCTCAATTGATGCGCCGTGCTCTGACGTCCGGCAAAAACAGAACTGACACATTGACTAATAGAATAATACAGCGTTTTTCTGAAATATTACCCATATTAGATGCTGAATAAGTGGACGGCGACTAGACCATAACATAACTCACAGGTTCAAGTCACGTGACGTCTCCTCAGGAGCGCAGATGGCTTGGCTCTCTCTCCTCTCACTTACTCACTCACTTGCCCTCTCTCTCTCTCTCTCTGGCTGAAGCGGCAGGCTCAAACAACCCGGTATTACAAGAAAACGTGGAGTATTTGTACCGCTGTTTTTTTGTTTTTTTTTTTTTACATCCCTGACAGGAATTTATTAATGTTGTTTAAAGAAAAAAGAAAAAAAACACACACACACAGGCAGAGGGCACTTTTTAAGACGAGGCAAAAAAGGGCAGGGGCTCAAGCACCCATAGGGCCCTATGTGTGCACGTGCCTGTATCCAGTGATTATACTATAAAGTTATTTTCCGTTTAACTTCACCAGTTTTAGATTATTTTTATTCAAAATTGCTGAATTTTCCCATTTGCCGTTCAAATACTGAGAAGAGACGGTGCGGTGATCAGCAGCCAGTTGTGCCTCAACATGGATTGCGCAATGACTCGGCTAACTGCTGGCCTGCTGTGCAGTGAGACCGTATTGCTATATGAATTATATTATACATTTCCATAGTTTAGTTAGCTGAGGTATATAATGTACACTGTATTTTGTCAACAGCTGTATGTATGTAACGTATTTCTTGTGCTGAGCGATCATAAAACTGCTGCGAAGACACACTGGCTGAGACTCGCAGTAATCCCACCTCCTTGTGCAGGTGCACCCCCGCCGTAGAAAACGGGGGGGAGGGCGTGGGGGGATGCATGTTTTATCAACTAAAGCCCACACTTAAACTTTCCACGTGCAAGATTGAATCTATTGTAACCTATTTTTATGGGCTTTCCTCTTTGTGATGTTAATTCCTGTTACACGCTGTTATACAGTATATGCCTTGCGCTCTTATTTTGAAGGCGCTACGAGCGGAAGTGATGACACGTTGGAGTGGAGCGGAGGTTTTTGAAAGAAGGTAAATAAAGTGGTCCTCGTGTAAACTGGAGCCTTCGTGTTTATTATTTTGTAGTTTCATACAGTATATGCAACATTTATAAACCCTCGGTTACACTATTTAAAAAAGTTATTTAATAAGAAGCCAAAAAGTGCAAAAACAATAATGTTTATGTTGGAGGAGTTGTGAATGACCGCAGGGCCACAACATTAGGTACACCTGCAGACTGCAGCACGGATTTCATATTTCATTCATTCACAACTCCTCCAACACAAACATTATTGTTTTTGCACTTTTTGGCTTCTTATTAAATAACTTTTTTAAATAGATTCAATCTTGCACGTGGAAAGTTTAAGTGTGGGCTTTAGTTGATATAACACTCCCGTCAGGGGGTGCATTCTACGACGGGAGTGCATTAATCCAGCACAACAGCAGCGCATGGACTTCATTTATAAGTAAAGGTAAGACCATAATAACGTATTTTTTAAATATGCTTTTTTGTGTGCTACAGTTTGTATGTGTAAAGTTAAAGTTAAGTTAAAGTACCAATGATTGTAATAATAATTTTTGGTGATTTAACCCGCAATTCCAACCCTTGATGCTGAGTGCCAAGCAGGTATGAGCTGGTATGAGCTTTTAAACATAACCCGTTAACTGCTGCCAATCAAATGGTGAATAAGATACTCTTTAGGGTTCATATGTTTGTAAATCTGACTGTGATGAAGTCAGTGCCTCACCAGCCATTAACCTCACCGCACGTCACTGATATATACATCTATTTTTACAGTATGTATATATATATATATATATATATGTATATATATATATATATATATATATATATATATATATATATATATATATATATATATATATATATATATATATATATATATATATATATATATATATATATATATATATATATATATATATATGCACTACCGTTCAAAAGTTTGGGGTCACATTGAAATGTCCTTATTTTTTAAGGAAAATCACTGTACTTTTCAATGAAGATAACTTTAAACTAGTCTTAACTTTAAAGAAATACACTCTATACATTGCTAATGTGGTAAATGACTATTCTAGCTGCAAATGTCTGGTTTTTGGTGCAATATCTACATAGGTGTATAGAGGCCCATTTCCAGCAACTATCACTCCAGTGTTCTAATGGTACAATGTGTTTGCTCATTGGCTCAGAAGGCTAATTGATGATTAGAAAACCCTTGTGCAATCATGTTCACACATCTGAAAACAGTTTAGCTCGTTACAGAAGCTACA
>NC_084756.1:5921015-5988515 GCF_033978785.1 Entelurus aequoreus | reverse complement strand
ATGTCCATTTATTTATTTAAAATCTATCCCGTCCAGCCACTCAGACAAATCATGTAGTTGATATAGATGATTATATAGTTGATGTAGATGATCATATAGTAGATGTAGATGATCATATAGTTGATGTAGATGATTATATAGTAGATGTAGATGATCATATAGTTGATGTAGATGATCATATAGTAGATGTAGAATATCATATAGTTGATGTAGATGATCATATAGTTGATGTAGATGATCATATAGTAGATGTAGATGATCATATAGTTGATGTAGATGATCATATAGTAGATGTAGATGATCATATAGTTGATGTAGATGATCATATAGTTGATGTAGATGATCATATAGTAGATGTAGATGATCATATAGTTGATGTAGATGATTATATAGTAGATGTAGATGATCATATAGTTGATGTAGATGATCATATAGTAGATGTAGATGATCATATAGTTGATGTAGATGATCATATAGTTGATGTAGATGATCATATAGTAGATGTAGATGATCATATAGTAGATGTAGATGATCATATAGTTGATGTAGATGATCATATAGTTGATGTAAATGATCATATAGTTGATGTAGATGATCATATAGTAGATGTAGATGATCATATAGTAGATGTAGATGATCATATAGTAGATGTAGATGGTCATATAGTTGATGTAGATGATTATATAGTAGATGTAGATGATCATATAGTTGATGTAGATGATTATATAGTAGATGTAGATGATCATATAGTTGATGTAGATGATCATATAGTTGATGTAGATGATCATATAGTAGATGTAGATGATCATATAGTAGATGTAGATGATCATATAGTTGATGTAGATGATCATATAGTTGATGTAGATGATTATATAGTAGATGTAGATGATCATATAGTTGATGTAGATGATCATATAGTAGATGTAGATGATCATATAGTTGATGTAGATGATCATATAGTAGATGTAGATGATCATATAGTAGATGTAGATGATCATATAGTTGATGTAGATGATCATATTGTTGATGTAAATGATCATATAGTTGATGTAGATGATCATATAGTTGATGTAGAAGATTATATAGTCGATGTAGATGATGATATTGTTGTTGATCATATTGATCATATCATTAATGTGTTTATTTACAGACATAATATCATTATAAATACACCTTGACTATCATTAATTGACCTATGATTAATGTATTCATACACAGACATAATATCAAATATAAATATAAATACATAAGCTAACACCTGTGACGGTGAAGGCAGCAGAGGAAGGTCGGGGGAGGGAAGAACAAAGGCTGCTGGGAAGAAGGACTGCTGCTGGTTGCTGCTGGTGTTGGACAAGAAGATATTCTTTCTGCATGGAGAGGTGAGAATGTGCAAATGCAGAGAAACCCCATGAAGAGGCGAGGGGAGGGAGGCAGGCAGCAGAGGAGGAGGAAGAGGAGGAGGAGGAAGAGGAGGAGGAAGAGGAGGGGAGCGTCACTGCGTCTGCCGCCGCTGTCATTCGACTGCCGCACACTCCCGCGGCAGGAGGAGCGAGGAGGGAGGGAGGAGGAAAGGAGGACGCGAGGGAAGGAAGCGTGGAGGCAACAGCTGCAGGAAGGAGGAAGGAGAATATCTGCAAAGAGCAAACCTTTTTTTCCTGCAGGATTTCTTTGTGCGGAGACCAGCGAGCGCCGTCGAGGCGAGGAACCGGTTTTTTTTTTGTTTCTTTTTTTTTCCTTCCCTGCCTGCTGACGCTGGTCTGCTAGCTGTGATGCAGGAGGCATGCTGGGGAGCGTGAGGGGAGCGCTCACGATGGAGAGCTCCAAGGCGTACGGCCAAGCGGACGGCAAGGCCCTGGGGGCCAAGAGGGCCAAACCCGGGGGGCCTCAGAGCGCCCAGCGGGGAGAACTCAAGGTCTACCGTGCGGGCAGTTCTGAGGGCAGGCTCCCGGTGGCCTCCAGCCTGCGCAAGCAGAGGTCCATGACCAACCTGGCGGTGCTGACTGACGCGGAAAAGAAGCTGCACCTGTACGAGCCCAGGTGGTGCGACGACATGGCCAAGCATGGCGGGCTGAGGAAGCCGGCCAAACCCGTGGCCAAGGTGGCGGGGGGCGGCGCCCCGCTTTCTCGAAACCTCTCCAAATCGGAGCACTCCCTCTTCCAGGGAAAACCCAAGCCCTTCGCCCCTCTGGCCGCCCCCTCCGCCCCCGTCAAGCAGAGTCGGATACCACGGGCTCCGTTCGCAGAGGTGAAGCCCCTCAGCAAGGCCCCCGAGGACCCCAGGTCTGATGACGAGATCCTCTCCAGCAAGGCCAAGACCGCCACCAGGAAAGCGGGAGCCGGCGAGTCGGGCTCCAAGGGTCAGGGCGAGGAAGGAGGCGACAAAGCCTTCCTGAAGGTGGACCCTGAGCTTGTGGTGACGGTGCTGGGAGACCTGGAGCAGCTGCTCTTCAGCAAGATGTTAGGTGAGTGCAGATCTGAAGAGAGTTTGACCAGTCCATGTAGACCTTACGCTCTTTTTCCCGAAGGACACAAATAACACAAGACTGGGTGGATGAAGGTCTTGGTAACACTGCTCTGTGGGCGTCAATGAATCCTCGGCAGAGATCCTCCATGCAGGAACCACTGCTCGCGTTTTGTCAACTACATCCTCATCTCTGAATAGTCCGCCTAGAACCTGAACCACACTGTTCTGAGGTCTGCTAGAATTGTGTGAAACATATTTGCTTCCAGTCCCAACATGGACGACTGAGGGTTAGGGTGAGGGTTAGTCCACCTAGAACCTGAACCACACGGTTCTGAGGTCTGCTAGAATTGTGTGAAACATGTTTGCTTCCAGTCCCAACATGGACGACTGAGGGTTAGGGTGAGGATTAGTCCACCTAGAACCTGAACCACACGGTTCTGAGGTCTGCTAAAATTGTGTGAAACATGTTTGCTTCCAGTCCCAACATGGACGACTGAGGGTTAGGGTGAGGGTTAGTCCACCTAGAACCTGAACCACACGGTTCTGAGGTCTGCTAGAATTGTGTGAAACATGTTTGCTTCCAGTCCCAACATGGACGACTGAGGGTTAGGGTGAGGGTTAGTCCACCTAGAACCTGAACCACACGGTTCTGAGGTCTGCTAGAATTGTGTGAAACATGTTTGCTTCCAGTCCCAACATGGACGACTGAGGGTTCTGTGACGGTGAGCAGCAGAACTGTCAGAAACTCCTGCTTGTTGCTCCTCACCACGGTGCGCTTCACCCGCACCGTGGTGATGGGCAGATGGTTTGGACGCGGTGAGAAGATGGTGTTGCCTCCTCTGGAGCTGTAGGTGACATGTGGAGGACACTGACATGTGGAGGTGGGGGTGAGAGACTAGATGTTCTAAAGCAGTGTTTTTCAACCTTTTTTGAGCCAAGCCACATTTTTTTCGTTGAAAAATGCGGAGGCACACCACCAGCAGAAAACATTAAAAAAACGAAACTCAGTTGACAGTAAAAAGTCGTTTCCCACATCATCTTTGTTTTAGCAATCAAGAATATTTCAGTTGTTTTTATCCTTCTTTGTGGGGACATTGTTGATTGTCATGTCATGTTCAGATGTACATTGTCTTTGCTCCACAGTAAGTCTTTGCTGTCGTCCAGCATTCTGTTTTTGTTGACTTTGCAGCCAGTTCAGTTTTATTTTGGTTCTGCATAGCCTTCCCTAAGCTTCAATGCCTTTTCTTAGGGGTACTCCCCCCTTTAGCATTAGACACCTTTTTACCTGCACTCTGCCTCCCGCAGTTTCCGACATCTACAAAGCAATTAGCTACCTGCTGCCACCTACTGATATGGAAGAGTACTACACGGTTACTCTGCTGAGCTGTAGACAGCACCGACACTCAACAACAACACATCATTTGCAGACTATAATTACTGCTTTGCAAAAAATATTTTTAACCCAAACAGGTGAAATTAGATAATATTTGTGTGCATTTCTAAAATATATTTCATTTTATATTTATTCTCATCTTCCAACCATTTAGACACTTGCATGTAATGTAGCACACAATGTTTACTAGATCATTTACTCACATTAGTATCATTGATAAATTATATAACATGCATGCAAATAAAGTTTCCCATTTGCCAACTCTAGCCCTTAGCCACGCCCCCTCAGGTAATATACTTCCTGTGTTTACATGAAATATAGACCCTCTGACTGGCTTCTAATAAATACTCTGCAACTACTCTGAACTAACAGTGTTGATTGCAATCATCCAAACGTACATACAGTAAAGGCGCACTTAAAATCCTTTCATTTTCACAAAACTCGACAGTGCGCCTTACAACCCGGTGCACCTTATGTACGGAATAATTCTGCCTGTGCTTAGCGACCTCCAAGCACTTTCATTTGGTACATGGTGTAATGATAAGTGTGACCAGGAGATGGCAGTCACACATAAGAGATATGTGTGGACTGCAGGTTGACGCCTGTTCAATAAATGACGCAAGCAAGTACCCGTAAGCAAGCAACACCGACACTTTAATGTTCCATTGGGAGTATAGAACAAAAATCGGTCAAAATGTTTTAGTACAACTTCGGTAAGCTACGAAGCCGCATTGCTTGATGGATTGTCGCAGCATTACTACTACCATAGGCAGACGTACTGTGCTTCAACATATGGTATTATTATGGTGTGTGCATAAGGACCCCAAAGTGGCACCTATTAGGAGACATATGATCTGGCGTTTTGTTTGGCAATATTATGGAAAAACAACTTTTTTGATGGATTGTCGTAGCATTACAGCTACCATAGTCAGACGTACTGTGCTTCAACATACGGTATTATTATGGTGTGTGTATAAGGACCCCAAAATGACACCTACTGTATTAGGAGACATATTATCAGGCATTTTGTTTGGCAATATTATGCAAAAACAACTTTTTGTTAGTCAGACATACTGTGCTTCAACATAAGGTATTATTATGGTGTGTGTATAAGGACCCCAAAAAGGCACCTTTTGATATATGCAAAAACAACTTTTTGATAGTCAGACGTACTGTGCTTCAACATAAGGTATTATTATGGTGTGTGCATAAGGACCCTAAAATGGCACCTATTAGGAGACATATTATCTGGCGTTTTGTTTGGCAATATTATGCAAAAACAACTTTTTGATGGATTGTCGGATCATTACGACTACCATAGTCAGACGTACTCTGCTTCAACATATGGTATTATTGTGGTGTGTGTATAAAGACCCTAAAATGGCACCTATTAGGAGACATTATCTGGTGTTTTGTTTGGCAACATTATGCAAAACCAACTTTTCTTACCTTACGGAAAACACTGTAGCATCAAAGTGGAAAGGTGTCAACATTGTGGCTCGGAGAGACAACGCAGGCGACAACACGTACGCTAGCCAGATGGTTAGCTAACTAGCGGTGGATGCCAGCGCTCATCACATTTTCTTTGGAACAAACTAAGTCAACAATTGTTTTGATCCTATTTTTATTGATATGTCATTAAAAAAAAAAATGCGGACAATGATATTTCGACGCAAAATGTGACGTTTAAAAACGCAGACTTCCGCAGAAATCTCACATGCCGGAAAATGACATTGTGATCGACAACGAAAAGCTAATGCTAACGACATACACATCTTTTAGTAGCTGCAAATAGGGCTGCATTATTTTACTCATCCAGTAATCTCTCTATATCTTCCATTAATCAAGTCATCGAATAAAACACTCTTTATAGCCTCTTTGTGTATTTTTGAGAAAATAGCTGAAATAAACCAAGTATTTTTCTGCATCATTAAAATTGCACTTTTAACATATGTGCATTTAATAAAATAATAATAAATCTACAATTTCCGCGGCCAGCCACACAAAAATCAGGACATGTGGAAAGTCATTTCAATCCATGTGGTGAGGATGTTGTTAGTTGCAGTCATTAAAGCATTCATCAAAGCAACAACAGCCTTTTTCTAATCAAATTAATTGATTTAATGCTTGAATCACTTCACCATTTCCCACTTCTTACATTGGATGTGTCTTCTACAGGTGTGTCCAATGATGTCATGGTCAACAAGTACTGTAACTCATTGAATTAGTTGTGTGATTTACTCTGTATAATTAGTTAATGATAATCAGTCTGATTAAATGTATGAGGCATGCTTCATCTGTCAGTCATTACCTCACACTTAGAGGAGCATCCACTCTGTGTGGCTATACTAACTATATAAAACTGTTTACATAATATATAAAACATGACAAATAAACTGTATACATAGTATATAAAACATGACAAACTGTTTACATAATATATAAAACATGACAAATAAACTGTATACATAGTATATAAAACATGACAAACTGTTTACATAGTATATAAAACATGACAAACAAACTGTATACATAGTATATAAAACATGACAAATAAACTGTATACGTAGTATATAAAACATGACAAATAAACTGTATACGTAGTATATAAAACATGACAAATAAACTGTATACGTAGTATATAAAACATGACAAATAAACTGTATACGTAGTATATAAAACATGACAAATAAACTGTATACGTAGTATATAAAACATGACAAATAAACTGTATACGTAGTATATAAAACATGACAAATAAACTGTATACATAGTATACAAAACATGACAAATAAACTGTATACGTAGTATATAAAACATGACAAATAAACTGTATACATAGTATACAAAACATGACAAATAAACTGTATACGTAGTATATAAACATGACAAATAAACTGTATACATATATATGTATGTATGTATATATATATATATATGTATATATATATATATATAAACATACATACATACATATATGTATGTATACAGTTTATTTGTCATGTTTTATATACTACGTATACAGTATATATATGTATATATATAAATATATATATATATGTATGTATGTATAGATATGTATATATATATATATATATATATATATATATATATATATATATATATATATATATATATATACTTTATATATATACATACATATAAATATACATACATACATATATATATGTATATATATACATATATATATAATGTGTGTATATATATATATATATATATATATATATATATATATATATATATATATATATATATATATATATATATATATATATATATGTATATATATATATATGTATATATATATATATATATATATATATTTATGTATATATATACATACATTCATATATTTATATGTACATAGATATACATACATATATATAATGTCTATATATGTATATATATACATACATATGTATATATATAATGTGTACATATGTATATGTATATATATATATATATATATATATATATATATATATATATATATATATATATATATATATATATATATATATATATATATATATACATATATATATATATATATATACATAGAGCGCACACACACACACACACGTCAGGTTGGTGCGCTCTGAAACGTTAACCACCATGTTGCCATAATAAAAATAACAATAAATTAAAATAATAGTACCTTGCGTTAGATAATGTTTGTGGCGTTGTTGAAAACTCGTGATAAATGATTAGTGGCTACTAGCTAGCGTTAGCACAAAGTAGCAGTGTGAGGCGATCCTTCGTCGGCTTGTGTCCCGGTAGTTCCTTCTCATTGGCTGTAACAAAGGTCCACTCTGGCATCTGTCTGGGTCTCATTACAATTAAACATTTGCTGCAGAACTAAGCCCACGTCGCTGATAAAGTCATCAAACTGAAGGTGATAGAAGACAAAGGTTTGGCTTTACACACCTTTAAAGAACCCGTTTATTTTCTATCACATGAATGTAACGTGACGGAGTCACAGATGGAGGTCATCCACGTCAACAAAGGATGGAGACGGTGCGGGCATAAAACGTAGGCACGCCATGGATGGCCGGCTGTGAGTTTTCATGGTAATGCCCTCTGGTGGCTCATGCAAGATGTCTGCAAATGTCGCTATAGCCCTGACTTGTGTGGAGGGAGGACCACTTCCTGCCAGCGTGACAACATGTGCAGCTTGTGACATTTGAGGAGAAACTCTGCTTCTAGAAGGCCAGTGTTTATTTTAGCTGCTGGCTACGTGGAACACATGCTTAGCTGGGGCACAACCGGTTTGAACGCAGGGATGGTTCCTCACCACAAATCTCACCCCAAGTTACAGAACCCAAAAGCAGTGAAGTTGTCATGTTGTGTAAATGGTAAATAGAAAGAGAATTTGCAAATCCTTATATGCAATTGAATAGACTGCAAAGACAAGATATTTCATGTTCACACTCAGAAACTTTGGTATTTTTTTTGCAAATAATCATGAAGTTAGAATGTAAAGGCAGCAACACATTGCAAAAAAGGCATTTTTACCAGTGTGTTACATGGCCTTTCCTTTTAACAACACTCAGTAAAGGTTTGGGAACTGAGGAGACACATTTTTGAAGTGGAATTATTTCCCATTCTTGCTTGATGTACAGCTTAAGTTGTTCAACAGTCTCCCTTCTCATATTTTAGCCTCCACACATTTTCAATGTCTGGACTACAGGCAGGCCAGTCTAGTACCCGCACTCTTTTACTATGAAGCCACGCTGTTGTAACACCTGGCTTGGCATTGTCTTGCTGAAATAAGCAGGGGCGTCCATGGTAACGTTGCTTGGATGGCAACATATGTTGCTCCAAAAGCTGTATGTACCTTTCAGCATTAATGGTGCCTTCACAGATGTGTAAGTAACCCATGTCTTGGGCACTAATACACCCCCATACCATCACACATGCTGCCTTTTACACTTTCACCCTAGAACAGTCCGGATGGTTCTTTTCCTCTTTGGTCCACAGTTTCCAAAAACAATTTGAAATATGGACTCGTCAGGGCACACAACACTTTTCCACTTTGCATCAGTCCATCTTAGATGAGCTCTGGCCCAGCGAAGCGTTTCTGGGTGTTGTTGATAAATGACCATGGCTTTGCATAGGAGAGTTTTAACTTGCACTTACAGATGTAGCGACCAACTGTAGTTACTGACAGTGGGTTTCTGAAGTGTTCCTGAGCCCATGTGGTGATATCCTTTACACACTGATGTGGCTTGTTGATGCAGTAGCGCCTGAGGGATCAAAAGTCATGAGCATTCAATGATAAGTGCAGTGATTTCTCCAGATTCTCTGAACCTTTTGATGTTATTACGGAGCGTAGATGGTGAAATCCCTAAATTACTTGCAATAGCTGGTTGAGAAATGTTGTTTTTAAACAATTTGCTCAGGCTTTTGTTGACAAAGTGGTGACCCTCGCCCTGTCCTTTTGTTACTTTGTAGTAACTACAAATGTTACTACATGACATATATATACTTACATCATGTATATAGTACATGTTATTATGAATGTTACTACATGACATATATACTTACATCATGTATATATTACATGTTATTATGAATGTTACTACATGACATATATACTTACATCATGTATATATTACATGTTATTATGAATGTTACTACATGACATATATACTTACATCATGTATATATTACATGTTATTATGAATGTTACTACATGACATATATACTTACATCATGTATATATGACATGTTATTATGAATGTTACTACATGACATATATACTTACATCATGTATATATGACATGTTATTATGAATGTTACTACATGACATATATACTTACATCATGTATATATGACATGTTATTATGAATGTTACTATATGACATATATACTTACATCATGTATATATTACATGTTATTATGAATGTTACTACATGACATATATACTTACATCATGTATATATGACATGTTATTATGAATGTTACTACATGACATATATACTTACATCATGTATATATGACATGTTATTATGAATGTTACTACATGACATATATACTTACATCATGTAAATATTACATGTTATTATGAATGTTACTACATGACATATATACTTCATCATCATCAGCCATTGTCAGTCCACTGCTGGACGAAAGCCTCAGCATGTTTCTGCCATAGTGAACGATCTCTAGCTGCTCCCTGCCACTGCACTGTTCCCCAATATTTGTCTATCTCATCTCGCCATCTCACTCTTGGTCTTCCTCTATTTCTGCTCCCATCCATGGGTCTCCATGATGTCATTAGGGAAGTCCATCTATTATCTGTTCTACTGATATGTCCAGCCCACTTCCACTTACTGAATTTGATAGTTCTCATAATGTCTTGGACTTGCGTTTGTTTTCTCACCCATTCGTTTGTTTTTCTGTCTTTATATGTGATTCCGAGCATATTTCTTTCCATGTTGTGTTGTGCTGCTGCTATTTTCTTTTCCATTTTATTTGACAATGCCCAGGTTTCAGCTCCATATGTCATGGTTGGTAACACGCATTGATTAAAGACCTTTCTTTTTAGGCTTAACGGTATTTCTCCTCTCATGATGTTGCTCAGTTTTCCATATTGGCACCAGCCCAATCTGATTCTCCTCCCTATCTCCTGTTCTTGACTCTTTTCTTTCAGGCTAAATCTCTGCCCCAGATAGATATATTCATTAACTTCATCAATTTCATTTCCATTAACAGTCACAGGTCCATGAGGTACCATGGAATTTGCCATAACTTTTGTTTTTTTCATATTCATTTTCAATCCACAACATTTGCTGGCATTTGCAAGGTCTTTAAGCATATCTTCCACTTCACTGATTTGCTCTCCCAAGACAACAATGTCATCTGCAAATCTCAGATGATTAAATTTGTCTCCGTTGATATCAACTCCTTTATCCTCCCACTCCAGAGAGCGAAATATGCCTTCCAAACAAGCTGTAAACAGTTTAGGCGAAATTGTATCGCCTTGTCGGACACCCTTCTTTATGTGGATTTTCTCGCTTGGTTTGTGCAGCGTAACTGTGGTAGTGCAGTTTGTGTAGATGTCCTTGAGTAAGTTAATGTACTTATGATGAATTCCTTGATCTTGCAGAGCTTTTAGAACCGACTGTGTCTCCACTGAATCAAATGCTTTTTCATAGTCTATGAAGGCCATACAAAGTGGTTTGTTGTATTCTTGGCATTTTTCTTTGATCTGATTCAATGTATGAATATGGTCCATGGTAGAAAAACCACTCCTAAACCCTGCTTGTTCTCTGGGTTGATTGCTATTAAGTGTATTGTCCATTCGATTTGTCAGAATTCTTGTAAACAACTTGTATATGTTTGAAAGAAGGCTAATAGGTCTGTAGTTCTTGAGGTCCCTCTTGTCCCCTTTCTTGAAAATGATGATCATGTTAGCTTCTTTCCACTTCTCTGGCACTTTCCCCTGATGTAAGCAAGCTGTGTATAGCTTCGCCAGCTCCTTAGCAATGACATCCTCCCCCTCTTTAATTGTGTCAATTAAAATATTATCTGGTCCTGGTGCTTTCCCTCGTTTCATGTTTTTGACTGCATGCTGCACCTCCCAATATGTGATGTCTGGAATTTCTTCTGAGTCTGTGGATAATTGAAGGTCTACTGACTGACTGCTTTGATAGAGTTCTTCATAAAATTCTTCAATCCTCATCAAAATCATGTCTTGATCTGTGATTTCTGTCCCCTTTTTATCAAGTAATGTTGTTATTTTCTGCTTTCCACTTGCAAGTTTCTGCCTTGTTTTCTTCAAACTTTTATTGTTTTCTATTGTCTCTTGAATTTTAAGGGTGTTGTATTTTCTTATGTCTTGTCGGAGTTTCTTTCGTATTGTCTTGCATGTTTCTGTATATTCAACATTCTGGAATCCCACTCCATCTCTCTTCATATTCCTCCTTTTCTCCATTAGCCACTTTGTGCTATCTGAGAGTTTGGACTCTTGCTTTTTCTTTTCTTTCCCTGCTGTTTTTATAGAGCTCTCATGTACTATGTCAATGAATTTGTCATTCCATTCATCAAGGTCGGAAGTATCTTCTACTTCCAGTCCTTGAAAGCGGTTTTGTAGTTCTAGTTGAAATTCATGCTTTCTGGCTTCCAAATTGATCATATCGGGCTTTCTGTATTTTGCTATTAATTTCATTCTTTCTAGTCTCGTATCTACCTTCACTTTGCACATAACCATACGGTGGTCACTGCCAGTGTTTACTTTGTTGAATATGGTAACATCTTGAATTATCTTTGGCTTGTTAGTCAAGATAAAGTCAATTTCATTCTTGGTTTTACCGTCCGGGCTTCTCCAAGTCCATCTTCTGGATATTTTCTTCTTGAAGAAGGTGTTCATAATTTTGAGTTTGTTTCTGGAAGCAAAATCGATGAGCATTTCACCTCTGTCATTTCTGAGACCTGATCCAAAGTTTCCCATCACTTCTTCCTCCCCATCTTGCTTAATTCCTACTTTAGCATTGAAATCCCCTATTACTAGGTTAAAGTGAGTTTTTGATGATTTGAGAGCCTGTTCCACTTCCTCATAAAATTTGTCAACCTCTTCATCATCATGCGCTGATGTTGGAGCATACACCTGAATGACCTTAATGCTGTATTTACTGTTCAGTTTTATGGTTATTTGGGCCATTCTTTCATTTATTCCTTTAAATTCTGTTATATACTTTGTCCATTTCTTATTAATGATGAAAGCAACCCCTGCTAGGCTTCTGTTTCCCATTCCTATGTGATAGAATTGATGCCCGCTGCTTAGTTCAATTAATTGTTCTCCTTGTCGCTTCACTTCACTGAGACCTATGATATCCCATTCTATACCATCTAATTCTTCTTCAAGTTCCGTTAATCTGTCGTCTCCAATTAGGGATCTCACATTATACGTTGCCACTCGCAGATCCCAATGATGGCCTGTATGAACCCAGGGATTCTTAGCACCCCCTGTTCCTTGCCTTAACGAACCGCCATCTTGGTCTGGAGCTCTGGAACTGCTGGGGACTGGGGGCCGTCTTCTTGGCGTATATACTTACATCATGTATATATTACATGTTATTATGAGTGTTACTACATGACATATATACTTACATCATGTATATATTACATGTTATTATGAATGTTACTACATGACATTTATACTTACATCATGTGTATATTACATGTTATTATGAATGTTACTACATGACATATATACTTACATCATGTATATATTACATGTTATTATGAATGTTACTACATGACATATATACTTACATCATGTATATATTACATGTTATTATGAATGTTACTACATTACATATATATACATATATATACATCATGTATATATTACATGTTATTATGAATGTTACTACATGACATATATACTTACATCATGTATATATTACATGCTATTATGAATGTTACTACATAACATATATACTTACATCATGTATATATTACATGTTATTATGAATGTTACTACATTACATATATACTTACATCATGTATATATTACATGTTATTATGAATGTTACTACATGACATATATACTTACATCATGTATATATGACATGTTATTATGAATGTTACTACATGACATATATACTTACATCATGTATATATTACATGTTATTATGAATGTTACTACATGACATATATACTTACATCATGTATATATTACATGTTATTATGATTGTTACTACATGACATATATACTTACATCATGTATATACGACATGTTATTATGAATGTTACTACATGACATATATACTTACATCATGTATATATTACATGTTATTATGAATGTTACTACATGACATATATACTTACATCAAGTACATATTACATGTTATTATGAATGTTACTACATGACATTTATACTTACATCATGTATATATTACATGTTATTATGAATGTTACTACATGACATATATACTTACATCATGTACATATTACATGCTATTATGAATGTTACTACATAACATATATACTTACATCATGTATATATTACATGTTATTATGAATGTTACTACATGACATAAATACTTACATCATGTATATATTACATGTTATTATGAATGTTACTACATTACATATATACTTACATCATGTATATATTACATGTTATTATGAATGTTACTACATGACACATATACTTACATCAAGTACATATTACATGTTAGTATGAATGTTTCTACATGACATATATACTTACATCATGTAAATATTACATGTTATTATGAATGTTACTACATGACATATATACTTACATCATGTATATATTACATGTTATTATGAATGTTACTACATTACATATATATACATATATATACATCATGTATATATTACATGTTATTATGAATGTTACTACATGACATATATACTTACATCATGTATATATTACATGCTATTATGAATGTTACTACATAACATATATACTTACATCATGTATATATTACATGTTATTATGAATGTTACTACATTACATATATACTTACATCATGTATATATTACATGTTATTATGAATGTTACTACATGACATATATACTTACATCATGTATATATGACATGTTATTATGAATGTTACTACATGACATATATACTTACATCATGTATATATTACATGTTATTATGAATGTTACTACATGACATATATACTTACATCATGTATATATTACATGTTATTATGATTGTTACTACATGACATATATACTTACATCATGTATATACGACATGTTATTATGAATGTTACTACATGACATATATACTTACATCATGTATATATTACATGTTATTATGAATGTTACTACATGACATATATACTTACATCAAGTACATATTACATGTTATTATGAATGTTACTACATGACATTTATACTTACATCATGTATATATTACATGTTATTATGAATGTTACTACATGACATATATACTTACATCATGTACATATTACATGCTATTATGAATGTTACTACATAACATATATACTTACATCATGTATATATTACATGTTATTATGAATGTTACTACATGACATAAATACTTACATCATGTATATATTACATGTTATTATGAATGTTACTACATTACATATATACTTACATCATGTATATATTACATGTTATTATGAATGTTACTACATGACACATATACTTACATCAAGTACATATTACATGTTAGTATGAATGTTTCTACATGACATATATACTTACATCATGTAAATATTACATGTTATTATGAATGTTACTACATGACATATATACTTACATCATGTATATATTACATGTTATTATGAATGTTACTACATTACATATATACTTACACCATGTATATATTACATGTTATTATGAATGTTACTACATTACATATATATACATCATGTATATATTACATGTTATTATGAATGTTACTACATGACATACATACTTACATCATGTATATATCACATGCTATTATGAATGCTACTACATGACATATATACTTACATCATGTATATATTACATATACATACATGATGTATATATTACATGTTATTATGAATGTTACTACATGACATATATACATACATGATGTATATATTACATGTTATTATGAATGTTACTACATGACATATATACTTACATCATGTATATATTACATGTTATTATGAATGTTACTACATGACATATATACATACATGATGTATATATTACATGTTATTATGAATGTTACTACATGACGTATATACTTACATCATGTATATATTACATGTTATTATGAATGTTACTACATGACATATATACTTACATCATGTATATATTACATGTTATTATGAATGTTTATTCATGACATATATACTTACATCATGTATATATTACATGTTATTATGAATGTTACTACATGACATATATACTTACATCATGTATATATTACATGTTATTATGAATGTTACTAAATGACATATATACTTACATCATGTATATATTACATGTTATTATGAATGTTACTACATGACATATACACATACATCATGTATATATTACATGTTATTATGAATGTTACTACATGACATATATACTTACATCATGTATATATTACATGTTATAATGAATGTTACTACATGACATATATACTTACATCATGTATATATTACATGTTATTATGAATGTTACTACATGACATATATACTTACATCATGTATATATGACATGTTATTATGAATGTTACTACATGACATATATACTTACATCATGTATATATTACATGTTATTATGAATGTTACTACATGACATATATACTTACATCATGTATATATTACATGTTATTATGATTGTTACTACATGACATATATACTTACATCATGTATATACGACATGTTATTATGAATGTTACTACATGACATATATACTTACATCATGTATATATTACATGTTATTATGAATGTTACTACATGACATACATACTTACATCAAGTACATATTACATGTTATTATGAATGTTACTACATGACATATATACTTACATCATGTATATATTACATGTTATTATGAATGTTACTACATGACATATATACTTACATCATGTATATATTACATGCTATTATGAATGTTACTAGATAACATATATACTTACATCATGTATATATTACATGTTATTATGAATGTTACTACATGACATAAATACTTACATCATGTATATATTACATGTTATTATGAATGTTACTACATTACATATATACTTACATCATGTATATATTACATGTTATTATGAATGTTACTACATGACATATATACTTACATCAAGTACATATTACATGTTAGTATGAATGTTTCTACATGACATATATACTTACATCATGTAAATATTACATGTTATTATGAATGTTACTACATGACATATATACTTACATTATGTATATATTACATGTTATTATAAATGTTACTACATTACATATATACTTACACCATGTATATATTACATGTTATTATGAATGTTACTACATTACATATATATACATCATGTATATATTACATGTTATTATGAATGTTACTACATGACATACATACTTACATCATGTATATATCACATGCTATTATGAATGCTACTACATGACATATATACTTACATCATGTATATATTACATATACATACATGATGTATATATTACATGTTATTATGAATGTTACTACATGACATATATACATACATGATGTATATATTACATGTTATTATGAATGTTACTACATGACATATATACTTACATCATGTATATATTACATGTTATTATGAATGTTACTACATGACATATATACATACATGATGTATATATTACATGTTATTATGAATGTTACTACATGACGTATATACTTACATCATGTATATATTACATGTTATTATGAATGTTACTACATGACATATATACTTACATCATGTATATATTACATGTTATTATGAATGTTAATTCATGACATATATACTTACATCATGTATATATTACATGTTATTATGAATGTTACTACATGACATATATACTTACATCATGTATATATTACATGTTATTATGAATGTTACTACATGACATATATACTTACATCATGTATATATTACATGTTATTATGAATGTTACTACATGACATATACACATACATCATGTATATATTACATGTTATTATGAATGTTACTACATGACATATATACTTACATCATGTATATATTACATGTTATAATGAATGTTACTACATGACATATATACTTACATCATGTATATATTACATGTTATTATGAATGTTACTACATGACATATTCCTTCATCATATATATATTACATGTTATTATGAATGTTACTACATGACATATATACTTACATCATGTATATATTACATGTTATTATGCATGTTACTACATGACATTTACACATACATCATGTATATATTACATGTTATTATGAATGTTACTACATGACATATATACTTACATCATGTATATATTACGTGTTATTATGAATGTTACTACATGACATATATACTTACATCATGTATATATTACATGTTATTATGAATGTTACTACATTACATATATACTTACACCATGTATATATTACATGTTATTATGAATGTTACTACATTACATATATATACATCATGTATATATTACATGTTATTATGAATGTTACTACATGACATACATACTTACATCATGTATATATCACATGCTATTATGAATGCTACTACATGACATATATACTTACATCAAGTATATATTACATGTTATTATTAATTTTACTACATGACATATATACTTACATCATGTATATATTACATGTTATTATGAATGTTACTACATGACATATATACATACATGATGTATATATTACATGTTATTATGAATATTACTACATGACATATATACTTACATCATGTATATATTACATGTTATTATGAATGTTACTACATGACATATATACTTACATCATGTATATATTACATGTTATTATGAATGTTACTACATGACATATATACTTACATCATGTATATATTACATGTTATTATGAATGTTACTACATGACATATACACATACATCATGTATATATTACATGTTATTATGAATGTTACTACATGACATATATACATACATGATGTATATATTACATGTTATTATGAATGTTACTACATGACATATATACTTACATCATGTATATATTACATGTTATTATGAATGTTACTACATGACATATATACTTACATCATGTATATATTACATGTTATTATGAATGTTACTTCATGACATATATACTTACATCATGTATATATTACATGTTATTATGAATGTTACTACATGACATATATACTTACATCATGTATATATTACATGTTATTATGAATGTTACTACATGACATATATACTTACATCATGTATATATTACATGTTATTATGAATGTTACTACATGACATATACACATACATCATGTATATATTACATGTTATTATGAATGTTACTACATGACATATATACTTACATCATGTATATATTACATGTTATTATGAATGTTACTACATGACATATTCCTTCATCATGTATATATTACATGTTATTATGAATGTTACTACATGACATATATACTTACATCATGTATATATTACATGTTATTATGAATGTTACTACATGACATATATACTTACATCATGTATATATTACATGTTATAATGAATGTTACTACATGACATATATACTTACATCATGTATATATTACATGTTATTATGAATGTTACTACATGACATATTCCTTCATCATGTATATATTACATGTTATTATGAATGTTACTACATGATATATATACTTACATCATGTATATATGACATGTTATTATGCATGTTACTACATGACATTTACACATACATCATGTATATATTACATGTTATTATGAATGTTACTACATGACATATATACTTACATCATGTATATATTATGTGTTATTATGAATGTTACTACATGACATATATACTTACATCATGTATATATTGCATGTTATTATGAATGTTACTACATGACATATATACTTACATCATGTATATATTACATGTTATTATGAATGTTACTACATGACATATATTCTTACATCATGTATATATTACATGTTATTATGCATGTTACTACATGACATATACACATACATCATGTATATATTACATGTTATTATGAATGTTACTACATGACATATATACTTACATCATGTATATATTACGTGTTATTATGAATGTTACTACATGACATATATACTTACATCATGTATATATTACATGTTATTATGAATGTTACTACATGACATATATACTTACATCATGTATATATTACATGTTATTATGAATGTTACTACATTACATATTTACTTACATCATGTATATATTACATGTTATTATGAATGTTACTACATGACATATATACTTACATCATGTATATATTACATGTTATTATGAATGTTACTACATTACATATATACTTACATCATGTATATATTACATGTTATTATGAATGTTACTACATGACATATATACTTACATCATGTATATATTACATGTTATTATGAATGTTACTACATGACATATATACTTACATCATGTATATATTACAGATCAATGATCGATTTTGTAATCGTATCAGGTGATCTGAGGCCGTATGTTTTGGACACTCGGGTGAAGAGAGGGGCGGAACTGTCAACTGATCACCATCTGGTGGTGAGTTGGGTTAGATGGCGGGGGAAACTTCTGGACAGACCTGGCAAACCCAAGCGTGTAATGCGGGTGAACTGGGAACGTTTGGAGGAGTCCTCTGTCTGGAAGGACTTCAACTCCCACCTCCGGCGGGACTTCTCTGCCATCCCTGTGGAGGTTGGGGACATTGAACAGGAATGGGCAATGTTCAAAGCCTCTATTGCTAAAGCTGCAGCTGCGAGCTGTGGCCAGAAGGTCTTAGGTGCCTCAAGGGGCGGTAACCCTCGAATATCCTGGTGGACAGTGGTGGTCAGGGAAGCCGTCCGACTGAAGATGGAGTATGTTATCCCAGGGGACTCCAAAGGCAGTTGCAAGGTACCGACGGGCCCGAAGGGCAGCGGCCGTGGACGAGGCTAAGCAGATGGTGTGGGAGCAGTTCGGGGAATCCATGGAGAAGGACTATCGGGCGGCACCAAAGCTGTTCTGGAAGACCATATGGCACCTCAGGAGGGGGAAGCAGGGAACCATCCAAGCTGTGTACGGCAAGTATGGAACTTTGCTGACTTCAAGTGAGGAAGTCGTAGAGCGTTGGAAAGAGCACTTTGAGGAACTCCTGAACCCAAATACATCAGACACACCCTCCCTGATAGGAGCAGGGCCTGAGGATGATGGGGGTTCGACGTCGATCTCTCGGGGTGAAGTCACTGAGGTAGTTAGACAACTCCACAGTGGCATAGCTCCGGGGGTTGACGAGATCCGTCCAGAAATGCTTAAGTCTCTGGGTGTTGAGGGGCTGTCTTGGTTGATACGCATTTTCAACATTGCGTGGAAGTCTGGGACAGTGCCGAGGGAGTGGCAGACTGGGGTGGTGGTTCCCCTTTTCAAAAAGGGGGACCAGAGGGTGTGTGCTAATTACAGGGGTATCACACTACTCAGCCTCCCTGGGAAAGTTTACGCCAAGGTACTGGAAAGGAGGGTCCGGCCGATAGTCGAACCTCAGATTCAAGAGGAGCAATGTGGATTCCGTCCTGGTCGTGGAACAACTGACCAACTCTTTACTCTTGCGGCAATCCTGGAGAAGGCCTGGGAGTATGCCTATCCAGTCTACATGTGCTTTGTGGATTTGGAGAAGGCGTATGACCGGGTCCCCCGGGAGCTCTTGTGGGAGGTGCTGAGGGAGTATGGAGTGAGGGGAACCCTGCTGAGGGCCATCCAATCTCTGTACAACCAAAGCGAGAGTTGTGTCCGGGTGCTTGGATGTAAGTCGGATCCGTTTCCAGTGGGGGTTGGTCTCCGCCAGGGCTGCGCTCTGTCACCTATCCTGTTTGTGATTTTCATGGATAGGATTTCTAGGCAGAGTCGTGACCATAGCGGAGAGGGTATACGTCTCGGGGGGCTGAGTGTTGCGTCACTGCTGTTTGCGGATGATGTGGTCCTGATGGCACCTTCGGTTCGTGACCTTCAGCTCTCACTGGATCGCTTCGCAGCCAAGTGTTCAGCGGCTGGAATGAGGATCAGCATCTCCAAATCTGAGGCCATGGTTCTCAGCAGGAAACCGATGGTTTGTACAGTCCGGGTAGGGGACGAGACTCTGTCCCAGGTGGAGGAGTTTAAGTATCTCGGGGTCTTGTTCACGAGTGAGGGAAAGATGGAGAAGGAAATCAGCTGGAGAATCGGAGCAGCTGGGGCAGCATTGCAGTCTCTCTGCCGCACTGTTGTGACGAAACGGGAGCTGAGCCAGAAGGCAAAGCTCTCGGTCTACCGAGTTATCTACATTCCTACTCTCACCTATGGTCATGAAGTGTGGGTAATGACCGAAAGAATAAGATCGCGGATACAAGCGGCCGAAATGAGTTTCCTCAGAAGGGTGGCTGGCATCTCCCTTAGAGATAGGGTGAAAAGTTCAGTCACCCGAGAGAGACTCGGAGTAGAGCCACTGCTCCTTCGCTTGGAAAGGAGCCAGCTTAGGTGGTTTGGGCATCTCGTGCGGATGCCTCACCAGCGTCTCCCTAGGAAGGTCCTCGTTGCACGTCCCACTGGGAGGAGACCCCACGGCAGGCCAAGGACCAGATGGGGGGATTACATCTCCTCTCTGGCCTGGGAACGCTTCGGGATTCCCCAGGAGGAAGTCGCAAATGTTGCTCTGGAGAGGGAAGTCTGGGGGTCTCTGCTGGAGCTGTTGTCCCCCGCGACCTGATTCCGGATAAGCGGTTGAAGATGGATGTATATATTACATGTTATTATGGATGTTACTACATGACATATACACTTACATCATGTATTAATTACATGTTATTTTGAATGTTACTACATGACATATATACTTACATCATATATATATTACATGTTATTATGGATGTTACTACATGACATATATACTTACATCATGTATATAATACAAGTTATTATGAATGTTACTACATGACATATATACTTACATCATGTATATATTACATGTTATTATGAATGTTACTAGATACTACATATATACTTACATTATGTACATATTACATGTTTTTATTAATGTTACTACGTTGCATATAATATAATTCCAGTGATGGAGGTGTTTCGATGTTTCTAGAGTGCTTTATAGGCAGAAGAGAGCGATTTTTATTTACTCCATCGTTAGCTGACTTTTGCTAATGTTTATTTACACTTTAGAATGGATAAGAAAGACATATGTGTGCTTGTCTTACATAAGGATTGTAAATGAATTCCACAGAGGTTTATATGTAGTTGTGATGCGGTCGGTATAAAATAACCAAATATGTCTGCTCTCTTACAAGAAGTTGATCACAGTTTGTTCTCTTTGTGTTCTCAAAGCCACAAAAAGGTGACTTTGTGTTTGTGTGCATCCACCTGCAGATCCTGAGTCGCAGAGGAAGCGCACGGTTCAGAATGTCCTCGACCTCCGCCAGAATTTGGAAGACACCATGTCGAGTCTGCGAGGCTCCCAGCTCAGCCACAGGTGTGCACCACCACATCAACACCCCCTAGATGCACACCGAGTACCCACTAGGGTGTGCACCACCACATCAACACCCCCTAGATGCACACCGAGTACCCACTAGGGTGTGCACCACCACATCAACACACCCTAGATGCCCACCGAGTACCCACTAGGGTGTGCACCACCACATCAACACCCCCTAGATGCACACCGAGTACCCACTAGGGTGGACTGATCGTGGTCTGTAGATCAACTCAAAGAACACACGAAAACGGTTGAAAAGAAACTTGCAGAAAATGTAGCCATTCGTCAACAATCACACGAAGGAAATCCGCCAGGTCTCACGGTTGTTTTATTCAAAAATATGTGTATGTATTCAGTTGTAATACACTTTTCCACCACTTGTGGCAGTAAGGGCAATATCAAACAACCTAAAGTCATAGAGAAGTTTCTTAAGTGCAAAAAATATGACTAAAGTGCTGAAGCTGTGTTTTTATTTGCACTTAAATGTATAAAGAAACATATATTTTAGCAATATTTATTTAGTTAGAAAGTTTTTATTTTAAAAATGCTTAATTGTATTTAAATGTATTGTTTCATCAGTTGTTATGAGTCCCTTCTCTTGTAATATATTTGATTGGTATTTATTTTTCTAGTCAGTCTGACCTAAGCCTTGATGATAATCTTTGTGATCAACACATATCTTTGGCAATGTTTATCCTGTTAAACTGTATATAATTATTGAATATGATTCAAAGAATACTAGTTCAGTGTTAATAATAGAGTGGTCTTCGGGCCCCTATGTAGTGAAAAAGTTGGGCCCCGAGGTCAAAAAGGTGAAGAACTCTTGGTCTATGAAATCATAAAAGTTTCAGTTCAATTGAAAGCAAATTAATATTTCCAAAGATAGTAAAAACCTGTGATTGTTTACTACTGTGGTCACTTAGTCCAAAGACTGTCTGGTCCCGTCCAGGTTCCTTAAGTCGTTACCATTGTTGTCACTTAGTCCAAAAACTGTCTGGTCCTGTCCATGTTCCCTTAGTCGTTACCATAGTGGTCACTTAGTCCAAAGACTGCCTGTTCCCGTCCAGGTTCTTTAAGTCGTTACCATTGTGGTCACTTCGTCCAAAGACTGTCTGGTCCTGTCCATGTTCCTTCAGTCTTTACCATTGTGGTCACTTAGTCCAAAGACTGCCTGTTCCCGTCCAGGTTCTTTAAGTCGTTACTATTGTGGTCACTTAGTCCAAAGACTTTCTGGTCCTGTCCATGTTCCCTTAGTCGTTACCATTGTGGTCACTTAGTCCAAAGACTGTCTGGTCCTGTCCAGGTTCCTTCAGTCGTTACTATTGTGGTCACTTAGTCCAAAGACTGTCTGGTCCTGTCCATGTTCCTTCAGTCGTTACCATTGTGGTCACTTAGTCCAAAGACTGTCTGGTCCTGTCCAGGTTCCTTCAGTCGTTACTATTGTGGTCACTTAGTCCAAAGACTGTCTGGTCCTGTCCAGGTTCCTTCAGTCGTTACCATTGTGGTCACTTAGTCCAAAGACTGTCTGGTCCTGTCCATGTTCCTTCAGTCGTTACCATTGTGGTCACTTAGTCCAAAGACTGTCTGGTCCTGTCCATGTTCCTTCAGTCTTTACCATTGTGGTCACTTAGTCCAAAGACTGTCTGGTCCTGTCCATGTTCCTTCAGTCTTTACCATTGTGGTCACTTAGTCCAAAGACTGTCTGGTCCTGTCCAGGTTCCTTCAGTCGTTACTATTGTGGTCACTTAGTCCAAAGACTGCCTGTTCCCGTCCAGGTTCTTTAAGTCGTTACTATTGTGGTCACTTAGTCCAAAGACTTTCTGGTCCTGTCCATGTTCCCTTAGTCGTTACCATTGTGGTCACTTAGTCCAAAGACTGTCTGGTCCTGTCCATGTTCCTTCAGTCGTTACTATTGTGGTCACTTAGTCCAAAGACTGTCTGGTCCTGTCCATGTTCCTTCAGTCGTTACTATTGTGGTCACTTAGTCCAAAGACTGTCTGGTCCTGTCCATGTTCCTTCAGTCGTTACCATTGTGGTCACTTAGTCCAAAGACTGTCTGGTCCTGTCCATGTTCCTTCAGTCGTTACCATTGTGGTCACTTAGTCCAAAGACTGTCTGGTGCTGTCCATGTTCCTTCAGTCGTTACCATTGTGGTCACTTAGTCCAAAGACTGTCTGGTCCTGTCCATGTTCCTTCAGTCGTTACCATTGTGGTCACTTAGTCCAAAGACTGTCTGGTCCTGTCCATGTTCCTTCAGTCTTTACCATTGTGGTCACTTAGTCCAAAGACTGTCTGGTCCTGTCCAGGTTCCTTCAGTCGTTACTATTGTGGTCACTTAGTCCAAAGACTGTCTGGTCCTGTCCAGGTTCCTTCAGTCGTTACTATTGTGGTCACTTAGTCCAAAGACTGTCTGGTCCTGTCCATGTTCCTTCAATCTTTAAAATTGTGGTCACTTAGTCCAAAGACTGTCTGGTCCTGTCCAGGTTCCTTCAGTCGTTACTATTGTGGTCACTTAGTCCAAAGACTGTCTGGTCCTCTCCAGGTCAGTTCAGTCATTACTACTGTGGTCATTTAGTCCAAAGACTGTCTGGTCCTGTCCAGGTTCCTTTAGTTGTTTCTCATAAATTATCCAAGAAGGACGGATAAAAATACCCCCATTATCCTTTGCAGTATTTATGACTTTCTGCCTGTAGTTATATAATGAAGTGAAATGTATTGGGTATTCCATTTCTGACCCACTTTGGAGTCTGGAACAAGCGGTAGTTCCAAGCAAGTACCGAACAAAACTGAACCCTCATTTTGGAAAGGCAGACCGATTACCACCCGTGTTTGTCCACAGCTGTTTGGAGAGCAGCAACGTGGCATACGACAGCGACGAGACCAACGCCCGCAGCATGTCCAGCCTCTCCAACCGCTCCTCGCCGCTGTCCTGGCGCCACGGCCAATCTAGCCCTCGCCTGCAGGCGGGCGACGCCCCGTCCTCCACGGCGGGAGGATACCAGGGGGTCAAGACCACCTGCCAGACCATGCCCGCTCGCTGCTCGGGCCGCCTCAGCAGCACGTCGCGCATTGAGCTGCTGGACGGGCTGGAGGATGGCGAGCTGAAGTCCCGTTACCTGAGCGACAGTGACCTTCTGGGAAAGTGCCTCCGGGATGATGAGGACAACATCGCTAATGGGTAAGTCCCCAGGGGAAATGTGGGTAATTCTGTTCCTGTGGCAACACGTGACCTTGTTTCCAGTGGCAACTGCAGATACCTTGTTACCTTAAGCCATAGGGCCGGGCAACCAATGCCCCCCTAGAGGGCCACCAAAATAGTCTGTTCCTCAGCTGTGTAATACACTACTCCACCACTTGTGGCAGTAATGACAACATCAAACAAACAGAAGAAGTCTGGAGCTAAAGTCACAGAGAAGTTTCTTAAGCGCAAAAAATATGATTAAAGCGGTGAAGCTGTATTTTACTTGAGTTTAACAATAATAATAATATATTTTATTTGTAAAAAGCACTTTACATTGAGCAAACAACCTCAAAGTGCTACAGTGTATTACATTTTTTTTAAAAGATAATAAAAATAAATAAAAATAAAAACTAGAACTAGCACGCATATATCCAAAAAAAGCTTTTTTAAAAAGAAGGGTTTTTAAGCCTTTTTTAAAAGCGTCCACAGTCTGAGGTGCCCTCAGGTGGTCAGGGAGAGCGTTCCACAGACTGGGAGCGGCGGCTTTTTTAAAAGCATCCACAGTCTGTGGTGCCCTTTAGGTGGTCAGGGAGAGCGTTCCACAGACTGGGAGCGGCGGCTTTTTTAAAAGCATCCACAGTCTGTGGTGCCCTCAGGTGGTCAGGGAGAGCGTTCCACAGAATTGGAGCGGCGGAGCAGAAAGCCCGGTCTCCCATAGTTCGTAGCTTTGTCCTCGGAGGTTGGAGGAGGTTAGCCTGTCCGGAGCGGAGGTGTCGTGTGGAGGTTTTGGGGGTGAGTAGTTCTTTGAGGTAGAGGGGGGCATTTCCATGGAGGCACTGGTGGGTTAGTAGGGAGACTTTGTATTCAATCCTGAGGGGAACAGGAAGCCATTTATTCAAGAAACATTTTATTTATTTTATAACTGCATAATTGCATGTAATGTTTTTCCGTCAGTTTCTACGCGTCCTTCTTTTGCAGTGTAATTGATGAGTATTATATTTGTAATCAGCCTGACGTAAGCCTTGGTAATAATCGTTGACAAACTGCGAGTAGGTTACATGTAATTATTGAAAATGATTCAAATCAAGAGTAAGATGACTAATTTAGTGTTAATATTTGAGTGGGCCCCGGGCCCCTTTGTAGTGGACAAGTGCTCAAGGTCAGAAAAGTGAAGATATCCTGAAGTACTCACTCACTTTCTTTGTAATGACAATATCAAACAATCAGAAGTGTCTTAAGCGCAAAAATTATGACTAAAGTGGTGAATCTCTATTTTCATTTCCACTTTAATTTTATTGACAGTTTAGTTAGAGGGTGTTGTTGATAAATGGCTTTGGCTTTGCATAGTAGAGTTTAACGTACAGATGTGGCGACCAACTGTAGTTACTGAAGTGTGAATGGGACATTTTTCCAAGTTGCACAATTCCCACATTTTTCATCCTATTCAAACCATTCCAACATCAACACATTTCACTCATCCTGGACATTCAAACTAACACTTTCCCAAGTTCCAGGCCAAATTCAGATTTTCCTGGAAATTCAAGCTCTTCAACATTGAAACTACTCTTCCATTCCTACTACATTCTGTCAGCATTTCACTTCCACTTCAGCATTGGAACATTCACACGCAATTCCTTCAGCAATTGCCTCTTCTAGTTAGTTTCTAAAAAGAAAAAACCCTCTTTGTTTTGTCAAACTCTCGTTTGGCAAACATTCTGCTGACTGGACAGGATCTTTGAGGAGTCTTAAAACCGAGGACACTCCAGGAGTTCCCTCCACTGTGCAGGGAGAACACTTTGAAGACCACATCAGTGAGAACATTAGCAAGGTGGTCTTTCATCAACTAAACCATTCAGCTTCTATTTTTACCTCTGCTGCTCCTGAGGAGCAAACCAGGACGCTTCCCTGCTGGGGTTTTGCAGATGCATGGAGAGGGACCTAAGCTCCGCCTCCTCTGTGGACTACATGCAGTTTATGTTGGCAACTTCAGAGATGGAAAATGTGGGTCGCACGGTGCTCACGTGGTTTGCATGTCGGCCTCGCAGGCAGGAGATTATGGAGTTTGCAAGGTTCTAGTCTCGCGGTGAGTTTCCTCGGCCGACTTAGGCTCCTCCCACATTCCAAACATGAGTTGGAGACTTTTTATTGTCCAAATGTTTGTTGCTATGTTGGCCGTGATGTTCCTCAGGAGGACCAGCAGGATGGAACTTGAAGGTCTAGTGCAGAATGCATCTCACTCAATATAATCCTTTGTTTCATGTAGGGTTGTACAGTATACCGGTACTAGTATAGTATCTCGGTACTAGTATAGTATACTGGTACTAGTATAGTATAGCGGTACTAATGAATCAAAAACGGTACTATACTCTGAAAAGTACCGGTTTGCCATATTTTTTTTTTAACATGCATGACAGCGCGTCGTCATGTTGTGCCATTACTGGTTTTAGGAGCGGAGGAGCATGTTTGGCAGCGCACACACACAGAGTACTTACAAGCAGACACAGTGTGTAGACAGAAAAGGGAGAATGGACGCATTTTGGTGTAAAAACTAAAGATAAAGGTGAAGTTAACATCAGCTAACATCCATCCGCGGTGTTTTAGCTACTTCTAAATTACTAATCCTTGCCTCCGTGGTGACAAATAAAGTAAGTTTCTTACAAGTACCATTATCACTGGAGGAGGAGGAATAGCTAAACATGCTTCACAACACACTGTAGGAGGATACAATAGCTCACCGGCGTCACAATGTAAACAAATGCCATGGGTGGATCTACACCTGACATCCACTGTAATGATACCAAGTACAAGAGCGTATCTCGTCGATACTACTATGATTACATTGATATTTTTTAGCATCCCAAAATTGTATTTCATTATTTTAAATGTATATTGCGTTTATAAAGTCAGTAAATACGTCCCTGGACACATGAGGACTTTGAATATGACCAATCTATGATCCTGTAACTACTTGGTATCGGATCCATACCTAAATGTGTATCATCCAAAACTGATGTCAAGTATCAAAGAAGAGAAGAATAAGTGATTAGAGCTGGTCCACAATTCCACGACCAGGACGAAAACCGCACTGTTCCTCCTGAATCCAGGGTTGGACTATCCGGCGTAGCCTCCTCTCCAGTACACCTGAATAGACATTACCAGGAAGGCTGAGGTACAAATGTGGTTTTGTACAATGATTTTGTTTAATTGTTAGATAATAAAGTTGAAAATATATGCAATTTCAGGCAACACATGTAGTTTTTCTGTCAACAGAACAAATACATTGAGTACAAAAGATAAAGTACTTTATTGACGCACATTATTTCCAAAATGAAGTGCAGGCCAGTTCTTTCCCCCATGTTGGCGTGAACTTGCTGATGGCATCATATCCCAGCGATGATGTCTTGCTGATGGCATCATATCCCAGCGATGATGTCTTGCTGATGGCATCATATCCCAGCGATGATGTCTTGCTGATGGCATCATATCCCAGCGATGATGTCTTGCTGATGGCATCATATCCCAGCGATGATGTCTTGCTGATGGCATCATATCCCAGCGATGATGTTTTGCTGATGGCATCATATCCCAGCGATGATGTCTTGCTGATGGCATCATATCCCGGCAATGATGTCTTGCTGATGGCATCATATCCCAGCGATGATGTCTTGCTGATGGCATCATATCCCAGCAATGATGTCTTGCTGATGGCATCATATCCCAGCGATGATGTCTTGCTGATGGCATCATATCCCAGCGATGATGTCTTGCTGATGGCATCATATCCCAGCGATGATGTTTTGCTGATGGCATCATATCCCAGCGATGATGTCTTGCTGATGGCATCATATCCCAGCGATGATGTTTTGCTGATGGCATCATATCCCAGCGATGATGTCTTGCTGATGGCATCATATCCCAGCGATGATGTCTTGCTGATGGCATCATATCCCAGCGATGATGTCTTGCTGATGGCATCATATCCCAGCGATGATGTTTTGCTGATGGCATCATATCCCAGCGATGATGTTTTGCTGATGGCATCATATCCCAGCGATGATGTCTTGCTGATGGCATCATATCCCAGCGATGATGTCTTGCTGATGGCATCATATCCCAGCGATGATGTCTTGCTGATGGCATCATATCCCAGCGATGATGTCTTGCTGATGGCATCATATCCCAGCGATGATGTCTTGCTGATGGCATCATATCCCAGCGATGATGTTTTGCTGATGGCATCATATCCCAGCGATGATGTCTTGCTGATGGCATCATATCCCAGCGATGATGTCTTGCTGATGGCATCATATCCCAGCGATGATGTCTTGCTGATGGCATCATATCCCAGCAATGATGTTTTGCTGATGGCATCATATCCCAGCGATGATGTCTTGCTGATGGCATCATATCCCAGCGATGATGTCTTGCTGATGGCATCATATCCCAGCAATGATGTTTTGCTGATGGCATCATATCCCAGCGATGATGTCTTGCTGATGGCATCATATCCCAGCGATGATGTCTTGCTGATGGCATCATATCCCAGCGATGATGTCTTGCTGATGGCATCATATCCCAGCAATGATGTCTTGCTGATGGCATCATATCCCAGCAATGATGTCTTGCTGATGGCATCATATCCCAGCAATGATGTCTTGCTGATGGCATCATATCCCAGCGATGATGTTTTGCTGATGGCATCATATCCCAGCGATGATGTTTTGCTGATGGCATCATATCCCAGCGATGATGTCTTGCTGATGGCATCATATCCCAGCGATGATGTTTTGCTGATGGCATCATATCCCAGCGATGATGTTTTGCTGATGGCATCATATCCCAGCGATGATGTTTTGCTGATGGCATCATATCCCAGCAATGATGTCTTGCTGATGGCATCATATCCCAGCGATGATGTTTTGCTGATGGCATCATATCCCAGCGATGATGTTTTGCTGATGGCATCATATCCCAGCGATGATGTTTTGCTGATGGCATCATATCCCAGCGATGATGTTTTGCTGATGGCATCATATCCCAGCGATGATGTTTTGCTGATGGCATCATATCCCAGCGATGATGTTTTGCTGATGGCATCATATCCCAGCGATGATGTTTTGCTGATGGCATCATATCCCAGCGATGATGTTTTGCTGATGGCATCATATCCCAGCGATGATGTCTTGCTGATGGCATCATATCCCAGCGATGATGTTTTGCTGATGGCATCATATCCCAGCGATGATGTCTTGCTGATGGCATCATATCCCAGCGATGATGTCTTGCTGATGGCATCATATCCCAGCGATGATGTTTTGCTGATGGCATCATATCCCAGCGATGATGTTTTGCTGATGGCATCATATCCCAGCGATGATGTTTTGCTGATGGCATCATATCCCAGCGATGATGTTTTGCTGATGGCATCATATCCCAGCGATGATGTTTTGCTGATGGCATCATATCCCAGCGATGATGTTTTGCTGATGGCATCATATCCCAGCGATGATGTTTTGCTGATGGCATCATATCCCAGCGATGATGTTTTGCTGATGGCATCATATCCCAGCGATGATGTCTTGCTGATGGCATCATATCCCAGCGATGATGTTTTGCTGATGGCATCATATCCCAGCGATGATGTTTTGCTGATGGCATCATATCCCAGCGATGATGTTTTGCTGATGGCATCATATCCCAGCGATGATGTCTTGCTGATGGCATCATATCCCAGCGATGATGTTTTGCTGATGGCATCATATCCCAGCGATGATGTCTTGCTGATGGCATCATATCCCAGCGATGATGTCTTGCTGATGGCATCATATCCCAGCGATGATGTTTTGCTGATGGCATCATATCCCAGCGATGATGTTTTGCTGATGGCATCATATCCCAGCGATGATGTTTTGCTGATGGCATCATATCCCAGCGATGATGTCTTGCTGATGGCATCATATCCCAGCGATGATGTTTTGCTGATGGCATCATATCCCAGCGATGATGTCTTGCTGATGGCATCATATCCCAGCGATGATGTCTTGCTGATGGCATCATATCCCAGCGATGATGTCTTGTTGATGGCATCATATCCCAGCGATGATGTCTTGCTGATGGCATCATATCCCAGCGATGATGTCTTGCTGATGGCATCATATCCCAGCGATGATGTCTTGTTGATGGCATCATATCCCAGCGATGATGTTTTGTCAACACGTTTAAATGACTTGCACATGTGACGTGTTCTCACACAAGATGGTCAACTTCTTTCTAGAGTTGTAGGCCTTTGATCAGTGAAATAAGGCTTTTTGGATAACACACGTTTGTTGGCCCTCGGTCTTAGTACTTCGTCTCACCAACACGTTTACATGAAATGTCCGCTTCCGACTTGAGAACAAGTTTGTTCCACATCAGTTGAACTTCCTAAAGACGCTCCAATAGCTTCTGGAAAGTCTTCTCAGAGAGTTGGAGCTACGGACGCTTGGGACTTAGCTCGCTTGGTTGTTGTTGTCTTGGTGATCCACACTTTTGGCAAAAGTTTCACTTGAATTTCCGACAAAATTAGCATATCTGCATTTCCCGATGTGAAAAAGGAGCTAAAAACAACTCTGCACAAAACGACGTTCATGAAATGTCTTTTTCGGGAAAACTTTGATGCAAAGTTAACTCAGTGCAGACAAACCAATCATTGTTCAAACTTCTCAGTAAAAATGGAAGATTCCGATGCTAACATTGTTGCTAACCACCGTTATGTAAAAGTCGACCTCTTTACCATTCAATAATAAACAATACAGTCCCTACAAACATGGCCGCCACGTTGCTGACCATCAAAACAACAACTTTTCCATTCATAAAAAACTATCTGTCTTTAGATAGATGGATAGATAGATAGATAGATAGATAGATAGTACTTTATTGATTCCTTCAGGAGAGTTCCTTCTGGAAAATTTAAATTCCAGCAGCAGTGTACAAAATTGTAAAAAAAAAAAAGTAAATAATGGGGGTATAAATGGAGACAAAATAGAAAAATATTACAATAGAATAAAAATAAAAAGCAACGATGAGAATAAAAATATAACAGTAAAATAAGAATATAACAAGAGAAACTAACTGTCCTGCTGGCCCCACTATGGACTGGACTCTCACTTTAATGTTAGATCCACTATGGACTGGACTCTCACTATTATGTTAGATCCACTATGGACTGGACTCTCACTATTATGTTAGATCCACTATAGACTGGACTCTCACTTTAATGTTGGATCCACTATGGACTGGACTCTCACTATTATGTTAGATCCACTATGGACTGGAATCTCACTATTATGTTAGATCCACTATGGACTGGACTCTCACACTATTATGTTAGATCCACTATGGACTGGACTCTCACTATTATGTTAGATCCACTACGAACTGGACTCTCACTATTATGTTAGATCCACTACGGACTGGACTCTCACTATTATGTTAGATCCACTATGGACTGGACTCTCACACTATTATGTTAGATCCACCATGGACTGGACTCTCACTATTATGTTAGATCCACTATGGACTGGACTCTCACACTATTATGTTAGATCCACTATGGACTGGACTCTCACTATTATGTTAGATCCACTATGGACTGGACTCTCACACTATTATGTTAGATCCACTATGGACTGGACTATCTCACTATTATGTTAGATCCACTATGGACTGGACTCTCACACTATTATGTTAGATCCACTATGGACTGGACTCTCACTTTAATGTTAGATCCACTATGGACTGGACTCTCACACTATTATGTTAGATCCACTATGGACTGGACTCTCTCACTATTATGTTAGATCCACTATGGACTGGACTCTCACACTATTATGTTAGATCCACTATGGACTGGACGATCTCACTATTATGTTAGATCCACTATGGACTGGACTCTCACACTATTATGTTAGATCCACTATGGACTGGACTCTCACTTTAATGTTAGATCCACTATGGACTGGACTCTCACTATTATGTTAGATCCACTATGGACTGGACTCTCACTATTATGTTAGATCCACTATGGACTGGACTCTCACTATTATGTTAGATCCACTGTGGACTGGACTCTCACTTTAATGTTAGATCCACTATGGACTGGACTCTCACTATTATGTTAGATCCACTATGGACTGGAATCTCACTATTATGTTAGATCCACTATGGACTGGACTCTCACTATTATGTTAGATCCACTATGGACTGGACTCTCACTTTAATGTTAGATCCACTATGGACTGGACTCTCACTATTATGTTAGATCCACTATGGACTGGAATCTCACTATTATGTTAGATCCACTATGGACTGGACTCTCACACTATTATGTTAGATCCACTATGGACTGGACTCTCACACTATTATGTTAGATCCACTATGGACTGGACTCTTACTATTATGTTAGATCCACTACGGACTGGACTCTCACTATTATGGTAGATCCACTACGGACTGGACTCTCACTATTATGTTAGATCCACTATGGACTGGACTCTCACACTATTATGTTAGATCCACTATGGACTGGACTCTCACACTATTATGTTAGATCCACTATGGACTGGACTCTCACTATTATGTTAGATCCACTATGGACTGGACTCTCACCATTATGTTAGATCCACTATGGACTGGACTCTCACACTATTATGTTAGATCCACTATGGACTGGACTCTCACTATTATGTTAGATCCACTATGGACTGGACACTCACTATTATGTTAGATCCACTATGGACTGGACTCTCACACTATTATGTTAGATCCACTATGGACTGGACTCTCTCACTATTATGTTAGATCCACTATGGAGTGGACTCTCACACTATTATGTTAGATCCACTATGGACTGGAATATCTCACTATTATGTTAGATCCACTATGGACTGGACTCTCACACTATTATGTTAGATCCACTATGGACTGGACTATCTCACTATTATGTTAGATCCACTATGGACTGGACTCTCACTATTATGTTAGATCCACTATGGACTGGACTCTGCCAATATTATGTAAGATCCACTATGGACTGGACTCTCACAATATTATGCTAGATCCACTATGGACTGGACTCTCACAATATTATGTTAGATCCACTATGGACTGGACTCTCTCACTATTATGTTAGATCCACTATGGACTGGACTCTCTCACTATTATGTTAGATCCACTATGGACTGGACTCTCACACTATTATGTTAGATCCACTATGGACTGGACTCTCACTATTATGTTAGATCCACTATGGACTGGACTCTCACTATTATGTTAGTTCCACTATGGACTGGACTCTCACAATATTATGTTTGTTCCACTATGGACTGGACTCTCACTATTATGTTAGATCCACTATGGACTGCACTCTCACACTATTATGTTAGATCCACTATGGACTGGACTCTCACTATTATGTTGGATCCACTATGGACTGGACTCTCACAATATTATGTTAGTTCCACTATGGACTGGACTCTCACTATTATGTTAGATCCACTATGGACTGGACTCTCACTATTATGTTAGATCCACTATGGACTGGACTCTCACTATTATGTTAGATCCACTATGGACTGGACTCTCACACTATTATGTTAGATCCACTATGGACTGGACTCTCACTATTATGTTAGATCCACTATGGACTGGACTCTCACACTATTATGTTAGATCCACTATGGACTGGACTCTCACTATTATGTTAGATCCACTATGGACTGGACTCTCACTATTATGTTAGATCCACTATGGACTGGACTCTCACACTATTATGTTAGATCCACTATGGACTGGACTCTCACTATTATGTTAGATCCACTATGGACTGGACTCTCACTATTATGTTAGATCCACTGTGGACTGGACTCTCTATTATGTTAGATCCACTATGGACTGGACTCTCACGCTATTATGTTAGATCCACTATGGACTGGACTCTCTCACTATTATGTTAGATCCACTATGGACAGTACTCTCACTATTATGTTGGATCCACTATGGACTGGACTCTCACTATTATGTTAGATCCACTATGGACTGGACTCTCACACTATTATGTTAGATCCACTATGGACTGGACTCTCACTATTATGTTAGATCCACTATGGACTGGACTCTCACGCTATTATGTTAGATCCACTATGGACTGGACTCTCTCACTATTATGTTAGATCCACTATGGACTGGACTCTCACTATTATGTTAGATCCACTATGGACTGGACTCTCACTATTATGTTAGATCCACTATGGACTGGACTCTGACAATATTATGTTAGATCCACTATGGACTGGACTCTCACAATATTATGCTAGATCCACTATGGACTGGACTCTCACAATATTATGTTAGATCCACTATGGACTGGACTCTCTCACTATTATGTTAGATCCACTATGGACTGGACTCTCTCACTATTATGTTAGATCCACTATGGACTGGACTCTCACTATTATGTTAGATCCACTGTGGACTGGACTTTCACACTATTATGTTAGATCCACTATGGACTGGACTCTCACTATTATGTTAGATCCACTATGGACTGGACTCTCACAATATTATGTTAGTTCCACTATGGACTGGACTCTCACTATTATGTTAGATCCACTATGGACTGGACTCTCACTATTATGTTAGATCCACTATGGACTGGACTCTCACAATATTATGTTAGTTCCACTATGGACTGGACTCTCACTATTATGTTAGATCCACTATGGACTGGACTCTCTCACTATTATGTTAGATCCACTATGGACTGGACTCTCTCACTATTATGTTAGATCCACTATGGACTGGACTCTCACTATTATGTTAGATCCACTGTGGACTGGACTCTCACACTATTATGTTAGATCCACTATGGACTGGACTCTCACTATTATGTTAGATCCACTATGGACTGGACTCTCACAATATTATGTTAGTTCCACTATGGACTGGACTCTCACTATTATGTTAGATCCACTATGGACTGGACTCTCACTATTATTTTGGATCCACTATAGACTGGACTCTCACAATATTATGTTAGTTCCACTATGGACTGGACTCTCACTATTATGTTAGATCCACTATGGACTGGACTCTCACACTATTATGTTAGATCAACTATGGACTGGACTCTCACACTATTATGTTAGATCCACTATGGACTGGACTCTCACTATTATGTTAGATCCACTATGGACTGGACTCTCACACTATTATGTTAGATCCACTATGGACTGGACTCTCACAATATTATGTTAGATCCACTATGGACTGGACTCTCACAATATTATGTTAGATCCACTATGGACCCCAAAAAGAGACAAGCGGTAGAAAATGGATGGAAGTATTGTTATAGCTACTGGGTTTCTTCAACGTACATTTTTCTTTGAAATACCTTCGACTTAGACTTAGACAAACTTTTTTGATCCACGAAGGAAATTGTTCCACACAGTAGTTCAGTTACAAAGGATGGAAAGGGTAAGGATGGAAAGGATAACGCAGGTATAAAGTAGACTAAAAATGTAGCATATTAACAAACTTAGTAACGACCATACTTGTGTTTGTTGATGTTTTTCACCTGCAGTTAGAATGTCGAACTAGCTCAAACTAGCTTGGATCCAACCAAGACATTCTTGTCTTCGGTTTTGGAAATGGAGAGTTTTAGTATATCCGCACAATAAAAGTATCCATGCACACCTAAGAACAGTTTTTCTCCAAAATAAACGTAAATTCTACTGATTTCCAGTGTTTGGTTGTAGTGGGAGGTCCCCGATTGGTTCAAATGGTCCACATAAAGCGTGTATCATATCTGCAAAGACCAAGGTAGACCTCCATATCTTCTCCAACACCTTAGTCCGTGTTAGGTGTTGATGTTGTGATGGTTGTGAAAGAATCACCAGTGCCCATGAGCGGCGGACATGTTGCCAAGGTTATGCCCTGATGGAAACAACTGCTCCACTTATTAGCCCCAGGGGGGCGCTAGCATGGGAGTGAGGATGCACTCTCGATATGGTAATGTCTCCCACAGGAGGGCGGGTAGAGAGTGTTGACCAGTGCCCAAGGTCAAAGTTGTGAAGGCGTCCTAGAGGAAATTCTCCCGCATGGTATTTTTCATCATGTGATTATTAGTCTATAGTCGGAAATTGTCTTGAGGACATAAAAGCATGGTTGGCAGTAAACTTTCTAAACTTAAATGAGAACAAGACAGAAATAATTGTACTTGACTCAAAAGTAGAACAGAATGCTCCCCCCAGTGACCTGGACCCCTGGTTAAAACATTCATGTGAGTTGTTTACCATGTAAGCCCAAATGAAAACTGCTCTTGACATGGAAGAGGTGGAATACACATTTAAGAACACACATGATTGTGATGACTTTTGCTACAGTATAGCGTGTCTAAATGCTAACTTTCATTTTCATTGGTGTTTTACAAGACAGTAGCTGGCATTTGGTCATTATTCCTACTCGTTACATTTTGACATTGAACAGTTGAATCATTTTGAATGTAATGTGTAAATGAAGCAAAATAATGTGTAAATAATGTCAATAACTAGATGAACCATCCGTGGTTGTGAAGTGAACACTAGTAAGGTTGTAAATACTGTATATAGTAGGCTAACCCATGTGGTTCCTGTGGATGTGAACACAATTACTGTAGTGACTAAATAACATAGTGACTGAAACAGACAAAGTAATGTGTAAATAGTGTCAATAACTCGATGAACCATCTGTGGCTGTGAAGTGAACACTAGTAAGGTTGTAAATACTGTATAGAGTAGGCTAACCCATGTGGTTCCTGTGGATGTAATTACTGTGGTGACTAAATAACAAAGTGGCTGAAACAGACGTAGTAATGTGTAAATAATGTCAATAAGTAGATGAACCATCTGTGGGTGTGAAGTGAACACTAGTAAGGTTGTAAATACTGTATAGAGTAGGCTAACCCATGTGGTTCCTGTGGATGTTAACACACGTAATTACTGTAGTGACTAAATAACATAGTGACTGAAACAGACAAAGTAATGTGTAAATAATGTCAATAAGTAGATGAACCATCTGTGACTGTGAAGTGAAAACTAGTAAGGTTGTAAATACTGTATAGAGTAGACTCACCCATGTGGTTCCTGTGGATGTGAACATAATTACCGTAGTGACTAAATAACATAATGACTGAAACAGACAAAGTAATGTGTAAATAATGTCAATAAGTAGATGACCCATCTGTGGCTGTGAAGAGAACACTAGTAAGGTTGTAAATACTATATAGAGTAGGCTAACCCATGTGGTTCCTGTGGATGTGAACACAATTACTGTGGTGACTAAATAACATAGTGGCTGAAACAGACAAAGTAATGTGTAAATAATGTCAATAAGTAGATTACCCATCTGTGGCTGTGAAGAGAACACTAGTAAGGTTGTAAATACTATATAGAGTAGGCTAACCCATGTGGTTCCTGTGGATGTGAACACAATTACTGTGGTGACTAAATAACATTGTGACTGAAACAGACATAGTAATGTGTAAATAATGTCAATAACTAAATGAACCATCTGTGGCTGTAAAATGAACACTAGTTAGGTTGTAAATACTGTATAGAGTAGGCTAACCCATGTGGTTCCTGTGGATGTGAACACAAGTTGTAAGTACTGTAGTGACTAAATAACATAGTGACTGAAACAGACATAATAATGTGTAAATAATGTAAATAATTAGATGAACCATCTGTGACTGTGAAGTGAACACTAGTAAGGTTGTAAATACTGTATAGAGTAGACTAACCCATGTGGTTCCTGTGGATGTGAACATAATTACTGTAGTGACTAAATAACATAGTGACTGAAACAGACAAAGTAATGTGTAAATAATGTCAATAAGTAGATTAACCATCTGTGGCTGTGAAGTGAACACTAGTAAGGTTTTAAATACTGTATAGAGTAGACTAACCCATGTGGTTCCTGTGGATGTGAACATAATTACTGTCGTGACTAAATAACATAGTGACTGAAACAAACAAAGTCATTCATTTGGATGAATGGGTTATGTATTTATGTCAACCTTTCGCATAAGACCGTTTAGTGTGAACTATCTGAGTACAAAAGAGGCTTAAATCTTCCTGCAAAAATCAGACAGGTGCAAAAAAATCCAACTATGCAATGGAATAGATCCTGAGATAGATTTTTGGAGTGATATCGAGGATTATCTATTGGTTGCGTTCCCAGACAAATGGAACTATTGGGCTCCAGACATCATTCTACAGGACAAAAAGGATGCAACTTGTAAAAGCATGGAGGTCTACAACTTCTTAGTGTTTGTCTGGATCAAGGACATTGGTATCAAGACTCTCCTGGATAAATATGTATCGTTTTTGCTCGGGTAATGTTGCATTTCATGATTTAACTTTGCGTCTACTGCCATGTTTGTTGTTGTTAGGCGTTTGTGGGCCACATAAAGTGATGTGGTGGGTCAGATCTGGCCCCCGGGCCTTGAGTTGAACACCTGTGTCTTAATGTGATACAGGTATAAGCTGGATGTGTAAATGTTTATAAATGTTACTACATGACATATATACTTACATCATGTATATATTACATGTTATTATGAATGTTACTACATGACATATATACTTACATCATGTATATATTACATGTTATTATGAATGTTATTACATGACATATATACTTACATCATGTATATATTACATGTTATTATGAATGTTATTACATGACATATATACTTACATCATGTATATATTACATGTTATTATGAATGTTACTACATGACATATATACTTACATCATGTATATATTACATGTTATTATGAATGTTATTACATGACATATATACTTACATCATGTATATATTACATGTTATTATGAATGTTACTACATGACATATATACTTACATCATGTATATATTACATGTTATTATGAATGTTACTACATGACATATATACTTACATCATGTATATATTACATGTTATTATGAATGTTACTACATGACATATATACTTACATCATGTATATATTACATGTTATTATGAATGTTATTACATGACATATATACTTACATCATGTATATATTACATGTTATTATACATGTTATTACATGACATATATACTTACATCATGTATATATTACATGTATTATACATGTTATTACATGACATATATACTTACATCATGTATATATTACATGTTATTATGAATGTTACTACATGACATATATACTTACATCATGTATATATTACATGTTATTATACATGTTATTACATGACATATATACTTACATCATGTATATATTGCATGTTATTATGAATGTTACTACATGACATATATACTTACATCATGTATATATTACATGTTATTATGAATGTTACTACATGACATATATACTTACATCATGTATATATTACATGTTATTATGAATGTTATTACATGACATATATACTTACATCATGTATATATTACATGTTATTATACATGTTATTACATGACATATATACTTACATCATGTATATATTACATGTATTATACATGTTATTACATGACATATATACTTACATCATGTATATATTACATGTTATTATGAATGTTACTACATGACATATATACTTACATCATGTATATATTACATGTTATTATACATGTTATTACATGACATATATACTTACATCATGTATATATTGCATGTTATTATGAATGTTACTACATGACATATATACTTACATCATGTATATATTACATGTTATTATGAATGTTACTACATGACATATATACTTACATCATGTATATATTACATGTTATTATGAATGTTACTACATGACATATATACTTACATCATGTATATATTACATGTTATTATGAATGTTATTACATGACATATATACTTACATCATGTATATATTACATGTTATTATGAATGTTATTACATGACATATATACTTACATCATGTATATATTACATGTTATCATGAATGTTACTACTTGACATATATACTTACATCATGTATATATTACATGTTATTATGAATGTTATTACATGACATATATACTTACATCATGTATATATTATATGTTATTATGAATGTTACTACATGACATATATACTTACATCATGTATATATTACATGTTATTATGAATGTTACTACATGACATATATACTTACATCATGTATATATTACATGTTATTATGAATGTTACTACATGACATATATACTTACATCATGTATATATTACATGTTATTATGAATGTTATTACATGACATATATACTTACATCATGTATATATCACATGTTATTATACATGTTATTACATGACATATATACTTACATCATGTATATATTACATGTTATTATACATGTTATTACATGACATATATACTTACATCATGTATATATTACATGTTATTATGAATGTTACTACATGACATATATACTTACATCATGTATATATTACATGTTATTATACATGTTATTACATGACATATATACTTACATCATGTATATATTGCATGTTATTATGAATGTTACTACATGACATATATACTTACATCATGTATATATTACATGTTATTATGAATGTTACTACATGACATATATACTTACATCATGTATATATTACATGTTATTATGAATGTTACTACATGACATATATACTTACATCATGTATATATTACATGTTATTATGAATGTTACTACATGACATATATACTTACATCATGTATATATTACATGTTATTATGAATGTTACTACATGACATATATACTTACATCATGTATATATTACATGTTATTATGAATGTTACTACATGACATATATACTTACATCATGTATATATTACATGTTATTATGAATGTTACTACATGACATATATACTTACATCATGTATATATTACTGTCATGACTCGGTCTGTGGCGTGGTTGGTTCTCCAGTGGTGCAAATGAATTGGACCATACGTGGCGTGCAGGTGAGGACATGTTTAATATTTTAACTCAAAAGGGGATTAACAAAAAGCGCGCACAAAGGCGGAAGTACAAAACGTGGCTATGAAAATAAAACACTATAGCACAAAGGCAAAAAACTATGAACAATAACAAAACTTACTTGACATGAGAAGAGGGGCATACAAAAGAGCAGCATGGATCATGAGGGTGAACAGAGTGGCAGGAGTGTGAATGTGATGTCGCCAGGACAGAAACAGAAAAACTTATATAGTGACATGATCAGTGAAAACAGGTGCGTGACTCTAAACGTGAACAGGTGCGTGACATGACGATGTGAACCAGGTGAAACTAATGGTTGCTATGGTGACAAATAAAAGTGCACAAAAAGTCCAAAACCAAAACTGAACATGACTAAAACAAAACATAATCACAGAAATGACAATTACATGTTATTATGAATGTTACTACATGACATATATACTTACATCATGTATATATTACATGTTATTATGAATGTTACTACATGACATATATACTTACATCATGTATATATTACATGTTATTATGAATGTTACTACATGACATATATACTTACATCATGTATATATTACATGTTATTATGAATGTTATTACATGACATATATACTTACATCATGTATATATCACATGTTATTATACATGTTATTACATGACATATATACTTACATCATGTATATATTACATGTTATTATACATGTTATTACATGACATATATACTTACATCATGTATATATTACATGTTATTATGAATGTTACTACATGACATATATACTTACATCATGTATATATTACATGTTATTATACATGTTATTACATGACATATATACTTACATCATGTATATATTGCATGTTATTATGAATGTTACTACATGACATATATACTTACATCATGTATATATTACATGTTATTATGAATGTTACTACATGACATATATACTTACATCATGTATATATTACATGTTATTATGAATGTTACTACATGACATATATACTTACATCATGTATATATTACATGTTATTATGAATGTTACTACATGACATATATACTTACATCATGTATATATTACATGTTATTATGAATGTTACTACATGACATATATACTTACATCATGTATATATTACATGTTATTATGAATGTTACTACATGACATATATACTTACATCATGTATATATTACATGTTATTATGAATGTTACTACATGACATATATACTTACATCATGTATATATTACTGTCATGACTCGGTCTGTGGCGTGGTTGGTTCTCCAGTGGTGCAAATGAATTGGACCATACGTGGCGTGCAGGTGAGGACATGTTTAATATTTTAACTCAAAAGGGGATTAACAAAAAGCGCGCACAAAGGCGGAAGTACAAAACGTGGCTATGAAAATAAAACACTATAGCACAAAGGCAAAAAACTATGAACAATAACAAAACTTACTTGACATGAGAAGAGGGGCATACAAAAGAGCAGCATGGATCATGAGGGTGAACAGAGTGGCAGGAGTGTGAATGTGATGTCGCCAGGACAGAAACAGAAAAACTTATATAGTGACATGATCAGTGAAAACAGGTGCGTGACTCTAAACGTGAACAGGTGCGTGACATGACGATGTGAACCAGGTGAAACTAATGGTTGCTATGGTGACAAATAAAAGTGCACAAAAAGTCCAAAACCAAAACTGAACATGACTAAAACAAAACATAATCACAGAAATGACAATTACATGTTATTATGAATGTTACTACATGACATATATACTTACATCATGTATATATTACATGTTATTATGAATGTTACTACATGACATATATACTTACATCATGTATATATTACATGTTATTATGAATGTTACTACATGACATATATACTTACATCATGTATATATTACATGTTATTATGAATGTTACTACATGACATATATACTTACATCATGTATATATTACATGTTATTATGAATGTTACCACTTTGTCAACAAATGCCTGAGCAAATTGTTTAAGAACAACATTTCTCAAGCAGCTATTGCAAGGAGTTTAAGGATTTCACCATCTACGCTCCGTAATATCATCAAGAGGTTCAGAGAATCTGGAGAAATCACTGCACGTAAGCCATGATATTACGCACCTTGGATCCCTCAGGTGCTACTGCATTAAAAAGCGACATCAGTGTGTAAGGGATATCACCACATGGGCTCAGGAACACTTCAGAAAACCACTGTCAGTAACTGCAGTTGGTCGCTACATCTGTAAGTGCAAGTTAAAACTCTACTATGCAAAGCCAAAGCCATTTATCAACAACACCCAGAAACTGGGCCCGAGTTCATCTAAGATGGACTGATGCAAAGTGCTGAGAGGTTGGTGCTCACCTAGAAGCACCACTTTTTGCCACACTGAGGGAACATATCCCGGCTGCTAAAACTGCCAAGGACAGCCAACCTCAACATGGGTAAGAATAGCCTGCAAACACACTTTGCTCATCTCTTGACTTTGCAGCTGCTTCCTTTACTCAAATATTTTCATGTCAAGGCTTAAAAATATTTTCATGTCAAAGGTTAATAATATCACCTCGTGAATACATTTTGTCAAGCAGCTAATCGGCTTTGTGCCTTTGGAGGAAAGCTTTTTTGGAAACTGGGCTAGGTTGATGTTCTTACTGTACGTGCACTCTCTCACTCTCATTACTTACTGTACGTGCACTCTCTCACTCTCATTACTTACTGTACGTGCACTCTCTCACTCTCATTACTTACTGTATGTGCACTCTCTCACTCTCATTACTTACTGTACGTGCTCACTCTCACTCTCATTACTTACTGTACGTGCACTCTCTCACTCTCATTACTTACTGTACGTGCACACTCTCACTCTCATTACTTACTGTATGTGCACACTCTCACTCTCATTACTTACTGTACGTGCTCACTCTCACTACTTACTGTACGTGCACTCTCTCACTCTCATTACTTACTGTACTCGCACACTCTCACTCTCATTACTTACTGTGCGTGCACACTCTCACTCTCATTACTTACTGTATGTGCACTCTCTCACTCTCATTACTTACTGTGCGTGCTCACTCTCACTCTCATTACTTACTGTACATGCACACTCTCACTCTCATTACTTACTGTACATGCTCACTCTCCCTCTCATTACTTACTGTACGTGCACACTCTCACTCTCATTACTTACTGTACATGCACTCTCTCACTCTCATTACTTACTGTATGTGCTCACTCTCACTCTCATTACTTACTGTACGTGCTCACTCTCACTCTCATTACTTACTGTACATGCACTCTCTCACTCTCATTACCAACGGTACGTGCACACTCTCACTCTCATTACTTACTGTACGTGCACACTCTCACTCTCATTACTTACTGTACGTGCTCAGTCTCACTCTCATTACTTACTGTACGTGCACTATCTCACTCTCATTACTTACTGTACGTGCACACTCTCACTCTCATTACTTACTGTACATGCTCACTCTCACTCTCATTACTTACTGTACATGCACACTCTCTCACTCTCATTACTCTCATTACTTACTGTACGTGCACACTCTCTCACTCTCATTACTTACTGTACGTGCACACTCTCACTCTCATTACTTACTGTACGTGCACACTCACTCTCATTACTTACTGTACGTGCACACTCTCTCACTCTCATTACTTACTGTACGTGCACACTCTCATTACTTACTGTACGTGCACACTCTCATTACTCTCATTACTTACTGTACGTGCACACTCTCTCACTCTCATTACTTACTGTACGTGCACACTCTCATTACTCTCATTACTTACTGTACGTGCACTCTCTCACTCTCATTACTTACTGTATGTGCTCACTCTCACTCTCATTACTTACTGTACGTGCACACTCTCTCACTCTCATTACTTACTGTACGTGCACACTCTCTCACTCTCATTACTTACTGTACGTGCACACTCTCACTCTCATTACTTACTGTACGTGCACTCTCTCACTCTCATTACTTACTGTACGTGCTCACTCTCACTCTCATTACTTACTGTACGTGCACACTCTCACTCTCATTACTTACTGTACGTGCACACTCTCACTCTCATTGAGAGCAAGCTGCTCTTGAAAATAGATCAGGCTCCTCCTGTGTAACCATGGCAACAAGCTACAAAATCATCAGAAGTCCGCGCTCTCACACGTTCCTACGTGATGAGCTTGTACTTGTACTCAAATCTGCGTACTATATACATCTAATCCATTATTATTATTATTATTATTATGAATGTTACTACATGACATATATACTGACATCCATGACATCACATGACATCACATGACATGCTGGTCTAGTGTACAAGTGATGACACAGTGACATCATGGCAGCATGAGGTACACGTCAAGCAGACTGCAGCCTCTTTCTTCATGCAGCATGGCTCTGGGTGTGTTGCCATGGCAACCACGGCCCCACTGATGGGCTGCCGTGTGTTACTGTGACTAGTGTGTGTTACTGTGACAAGTGTGTGTTACTGTGACAAGTGTGTGTTACTGTGACAAGTGTGTGTTACCGTGGGTGTGGATCAGGGTAGAAGGAGAGGGAAGGAAGGTGAGAAAAGGAGTGAGATAAAGAATATTCCGGCAACTATTTGAACGTTTTGTGAGTGGGGACAAAGTCATGTGACTTTTCTGACATCATCACTCAGCAGCCAATCACAGAGCAGCATGGGGGGCACATGAACGATGTCATTACTTGTGCATGTGATTCATAGATGGTTTTACTTACAATGTAAGAACAACTTTTTAAAAAATCATAATTTTACCGTAAAATTTTGGGTGGTTTTTACAGCATATTACTGTAAAAAATGTGACTGTCAAGTTTACATGTTTTACTTTCTTATTGGTATCAGAAAACTGCTTTTTTTTTACAGTAACATTTTTACAGTAACTTTTTTACAGTAACATTCTTTGAGCTGAGATCCACAGCTTTTGACAGTAAAAGCAACAACTGTACATTTTACAGTTCATTACTGTAAATGACGTCTCAGAGCCATGTTGGCAGCTCAGTCGAGGGAATTTTACCATAAAACCCACTGTGGATTTTACTGTTTTTTGTTTGTTTTTTTACAGTAAAAAAAAAATCAGCTCATTTTCCAGATTTTTGCTGTAAAAACTGTAGATGTTAGTGGCAAAAGTCATACCAAAGACTATAAAAAATGGGAGCCATTACCTCCCTGCTTGGCACTCAGCATCAAGGCTTGGAATTGGGGGTTAAATCACCAAAAATGATTCCCGGGCGCAGCCACCGCTGCTGCTCACTGCTCTCCTCACCTCCCAGGGGGTGAACAAGGGGATGGGTCAAATAAAGAGGACAAATTTTACCACACCTAGTGTGTGTGTGACAATCATTGGTACTTTAACTTTAACTTGAACTTTCTTACAGTAAAAATCCGGTAAATGATCCTGTTCAGTAATTGTGTGTTCTACTTCAACAATTATAGAAACATTCCCGGATTTCATTTTTCAACCTATTCAAACTATTCCAACATTCAAACTATTCCAACATTCAAAGTATTCCAACATTCAAAGTATTCCAACATTCAAACTATTCAAACATTCAAACTATTCCAACATTCAAACTATTCCAACATTCAAAGTATTCCAACATTCAAACTATTCAAACATTCAAACTATTCTTACATTCAAAGTATTCCAACATTCAAACTAATTCAACATTCAAACTATTCAAACATTGAAATTATTCTTACATTCAAACTATTCCAACATTGAAATTATTCTTACATTCAAACTATTCCAACATTCAAACTATTTCATCATTCAAATTATTCCAACATTCAAACTATTCCAACATCCAAACTATTCTTACATTCAAACTATTCCAACATTCAAACTATTTCAACATTCAAACTATTCCAACATTCAAACTATTATTACATTCAAACTATTCCAACATTCAAACTATTTCAACATTCAAACTATTCCAACATTCAAACTATTCCAACATTCAAACTATTCCAACATTCAAATTATTCCAACATTCAAACTATTCCAACATTCAAACTATTCCAACATTCAAACTAGTCTTACATTCAAACTATTCCAACATTCAAACTATTCCAACATTCAAACTATTCAAACATTCAAACTATTCTTACATTCAAACTATTCCAACATTCAAACTATTTCAACATTCAAACTATTCCAACATTCAAACTATTCCAACATTCAAACTATTCCAACATTCAAACTATTTCAACATTCAAACTATTCCAACATTCAAACTATTCCAACATTCAAATTATTCCAACATTCAAACTATTCCAACATTCAAACTATTCCAACATTCAAACTATTCTTACATTCAAACTATTCCAACATTTAAACTATTCCAACATTCAAACTATTCCAAAATTCAAACTATTCTTACATTCAAACTATTCCAACATTCAAACTATTCCAACATTCAAACTATTCCAACATTCAAACTATTCCAACTTTCAAACTATTCGTACATTCAAACTATTCCAACATTCAAACTATTCCAACATTCAAACTATTCCAACATTCAAACTATTCTTACATTCAAACGATTCCAACATTCAAACTATTCCAACATTCCAACTATTCCAACATTCAAACTATTCTTACACTTAAACTATTCCAACATTCAAACTATTCTTACATTTAAACTATTCCAACATTCAAACTATTCCATCATTCAAACTGTTCTTACATTCAAACTATTCCAACATTCAAACTATTCCAACATTCAAACTATTCTTACATTCAAACTATTCCAACATTCAAACTATTCCAACATTCAAACTATTCTTACATTCAAACTATTCCAACATTCAAACTATTCCAACATTCAAACCATTCAAACATTCAAACTATTCCAACATTCAAACTATTTCAACATTCAAACTATTCCAACATTCAAACTATTCCAACATTCAAACTATTCTTACATTCAAACTATTCCAACATTCAAACTATTCCAACATTCAAACTATTCTTACATTCAAACTATTCCAACATTCAAACTATTTCAACATTCAAACTATTCCAAAATTCAAACTATTCCAACATTCAAACTATTATTACATTCAAACTATTCCAACATTCAAACTTTTTCAACATTCAAACTATTCCAACATTCAAACTATTCCAACATTCAAACTATTCCAACATTAAAATTATTCCAACATTCAAACTATTCCAACATTCAAACTATTCCAACATTCAAACTATTCTTACATTCAAACTATTCTAACATTCAAACTATTCCAACATTCAAACTATTCAAACATTCAAACTATTCTTACATTCAAACTATTCCAACATTCAAACTATTTCAACATTCAAACTATTCCAACATTCAAACTATTCCAAAATTCAAACTATTCTTACATTCAAACTATTCCAACATTCAAACTATTTCAACATTCAAACTATTCCAACATTCAAACTATTCCAACATTCAAATTATTCCAACATTCAAACTATTCCAACATTCAAACTCTTCCAACATTCAAACTATTCTTACATTCAAACTATTCCAACATTTAAACTATTCCAACATTCAAACTATTCCAAAATTCAAACTATTTTTACATTCAAACTATTCCAACATTCAAACTATTCCAACATTCAAACTATTCAACATTCAAACTATTCCAACTTTCAAACTATTCGTACATTCAAACTATTCCAACATTCAAACTATTCCAACATTCAAACTATTTTTACATTCGAACTATTCCAACATTCCAACTATTCCAACATTCGAACTATTCCAACATTCAAACTATTCCAACATTCAAACTATTCTTACATTCAAACTATTCCAACATTTAAACTATTCCAACATTCCAACTATTCCAACATTCAAACTATTCTTACACTTAAACTATTCCAACATTCAAACTATTCTTACATTCAAACTATTCCAACATCCAAACTATTCCAACATTCAAACAATTCTTACATTCAAATTATTCCAACATTCAAACTATTCTTACATTCAAACTATTCCAACATTCAAACTATTCCAACATTCAAACTATTCTTACATTCAAACTAATCCAACATTCAAACTATTCCAACATTCAAACTATTCTTACATTCAAACTATTCCAACATTCAAACTATTCCAACATTCAAACTATTCCAACATTCAAACTATTCCAACATTCAAACTATTCTTATATTCAAACTATTCCAACATTCAAACTATTCCAACATTCAAACTATTCTTACATTCAAACTATTCCAACATTCAAAATATTCCAACATTCAAACTATTCTTACATTCAAACTATTCCAACATTCAAAATATTCCAACATTCAAACTATTCCAACATTCAAACTATTCTTACATTCAAACTATTCCAACATTCAAACTATTCTTATATTAAAACTATTCCGACATTCAAACTATTCCAACATTCAAACTATTCCAACATTCAAACTATTCCAACATTTAAACTATTCTTACATTCAAACTATGCCAACATTTAAACTATTCTTACATTCAAACTATGCCAACATTCAAACTATTACAACATTCAAACTATTCTTATATTAAAACTATTCCGACATTCAAACTATTCCAACATTCAAACTATTCCAACATTCAAACTATTCCAACATTCAAACTATTCTTACATTCAAACTATTCCAACATTGAAACTATTCCAACATTCAAATAATTCCAACATTCAAACTATTCCAACATTCAAACTATTCCAGAGCCAGCTGTCCCGTGAAAGCAGACCAAATGATAGGTCAGCAAGAAGAACTCTGCCTGTTTACTTTCTTCTTAGTTGTCTGTTACCTTCTGTTACATGTTGAACCCCACAAAGTGTGAGTCCAATACATCTGGTGCCTCACATTTCTGACATTAGAATAATGAAGCAACACAGCAGCGCCCGTGGAGAACACATAAATATTATTACTGGTTCACTTCTGTAATATGTGATGTCGTAAGTTTCCTTAATGCTGACTAGGCACGAGTTCCAGCGACAGGTTTCAAATGTACCCAAACTTCACATCCATCAGCATGACTCGTCTTCCTAGAGCCAGCATAAAAACTGTATAAACAATCCAGCATCGTAACTCATTAGCCGTCTTGCGGGTAAAAAAGTGTCAGGGGGTTGGACTTCTCCGTCTGAAGCTGCGAGGGAAGCTCCATTTATTTTTCCAGTCCAGTAACCAGAGAAGTCTGGCGAGGTCAGTGTGTCGCCTTCTTGGAGTTCTAGTAGTCCGGTTAGACGTTGACTTACTGGGGAGACGAGATGTTCACCGTCACTGAAGCGTCTAAGGAGCTCTGCAGACCGTGGTCATGATGGACTGGATCTGCATGCTGATAAGAGCAGGGTACACATGTTTGGACTAAGGTCAGTCCCAGGTTTTAACATCAATGAAAACCATATTTGTTCCCACCAAGTCCCTGCTTGTTCAATCCAGAGAGTACCAATTCTGTTTCTATTCTTTCACTGTGAAGTGCGGCCAGCTCTGTAACTCATCCAGCCTTCTACTAGACCGGTCTCATCCTAGGCCAAGATTCTCTAACTGCTCATTCAGTCCTCCAAGTTTGATGTTTGGCCATGAAAACAAACAGAAAAAGACAGATATAAAGTTCAAGACGTGAACATGTGTTGTCCTTTGGAAGTAACAGAAACTGGGTCGGTACCGTGGTTAGCGGGGTGGAATCTATGCCTGCATTTTCTCCGGATTCTAAAAACCAGCATTTAGGTTGAATCCGACATGTTTACCTATTCATCTGAACCTAGTTGTTGACAAGCAAGTTTTACTTCAGAATTTTATGTTGCCTCCAGTCAACCCAAGGGCGACTGAAGGTGTCATAAAACCTGGTCAGCCTGTTCACCAATTACAGAACTGTACCTGCCACCTAGCAGGCGTGTGTATCGTTCAAGCATGAATGAAGATGCTAAGGCCGGCAACACCTGACTGCGACCCCACAACTTGAAGAAGAAGAAGCTCCTTATTGTCATAAAATGTCATTTCTAGCACAAACCCGTTCAAGATTAGCCGAACGTTGAACAGGGAGAAATAACAGGAACACTGACGGGTCTCCACTTACGGCGGCCCATAGAACGGTGGACGGGGGGATGAGTGAAAAAAAAAGTCAATCTCAGACCAAGCAGGGCGCACTCAGACCGAGGCCGAGAAAAAAACTTGATAGCTTATAAGCACATATACACATACTGACAAAGAACCCACAAGACTTGCAACAGGAAGGACAGGCATGAAACTGCCAGCCATTAGGGGCGCTGCTTTTTTTTCCGTCATGGCAGGCGTGGAATAGTGCGTGGGACCAATGACCACATTGGTCATTAACTAGTGATGTTTGATCACCACATTGGTCATTAACTAGTGATGTTTGATCACCACATTGGTCGGTAACTAATGATGTTTGATCACCACATTGGTCGTTATTTAATGATGTTTGATCACCACATTGGTCATTAACTAGTGATGTTTGATCACCACATAGGTCATTAACTAGTGATGTTTGATCGCAACATTGGTCATTAACTAATGATGTTTGATCACCACATTGGTCATTAATTAATGATGTTTGATCGCCACATTGGTCATTAAATAATGATGTTTGATTACCACATTGGTCATTAACTAATGATGTTTGATCACCACATTGGTCATTAACTAATGATGTTTGATCACAACATTGGTCGGTAACTAATGATGTTCGATCACCACATTGGTCATTAACTAGTGATGTTTGATCACCACATTGGTCGGTAACTAATGATGTTTGATCACCACATTGGTCATTAACTAGTGATGTTTGATCACCACATTGGTCGGTAACTAATGATGTTTGATCACCACATTGGTCATTAACTAATGATGTTTGATCACCACATTGGTCGGTAACTAATGATGTTTGATCACCACATTGGTCATTAACTAATGATGTTTGATCACCACATTGGTCATTAACTAATGATGTTTGATCACCACATTGGTCATTAACTAATGATGTTTGATCACCACATTGGTCGGTAACTAATGATGTTTGATCACCACATTGGTCGTTAATTAATGACGTTTGATCACCACATTGGTCATTAACTAGTGATGTTTGATCACAACATTGGTCGTTAACTAATGATGTTTGATCACCACATTGGTCTTTAATTAGTGATGTTTGATCACAAAATTGGTCGTTAACTAATGATGTTTGCTCACCACATTGGTCGGTAACTAATGATGTTTGATCACCACATTGGTCGTTAATTAATGACGTTAGATCACCACATTGGTCATTAACTAATGATGTTTGATCGCCACATTGGTAATTAACTAATGATGTTTAAACACCACATTGGTCATTAACTAATGATGTTTGTTTACCACATTGGTCGGTAACTAATGATGTTTGATCACCACATTGGTCAATAACTAATGATGTTTGATCACCACATTGGTCATTAACTAAAGATGTTTGATCACCAAATTGGTAAGTAACTAATGATGTTTGATCACCACATTGGTCACTAACTAGTGATGTTTGATCACCACATTGGTCATTAACTAGTGATGTTTGATCAACACATTGGTCGGTAACTAATGATGTTTGATCACCACATTGGTCGTTATTTAATGATGTTTGATCACCACATTGGTCATTAACTAGTGATGTTTGATCACCACATTGGTCATTAACTAGTGATGTTTGATCGCAACATTGGTCATTAACTAGTGATGTTTGATCGCAACATTGGTCATTAACTAATGATGTTTGATCACCACATTGGTCATTAACTAATTATGTTTGATCGCCACATTGGTCATTAAATAATGATGTTTGATCACCACATTGGTCATTAACTAGTGATGTTTGATCAACACATTGGTCATTAACTAGTGATGTTTGATCACCACATTGGTCATTAACTAGTGATGTTTGATCACCACATTGGTCGGTAACTAATGATGTTTGATCACCACATTGGTCGTTATTTAATGATGTTTGATCACCACATTGGTCATTAACTAGTGATGTTTGATCACCACATTGGTCATTAACTAGTGATGTTTGATTGCAACATTGGTCATTAACTAGTGATGTTTGATCGCAACATTGGTCATTAACTAGTGATGTTTGATCACCACATTGGTCATTAACTAATTATGTTTGATCGCCACATTGGTCATTAAATAATGATGTTTGATCACCACATTGGTCATTAACTAATGATGTTTGATCACCACATTGGTCATTAACTAATTATGTTTGATCGCCACATTGGTCATTAAATAATGATGTTTGATCACCACATTGGTCATTAACTAATGATGTTTGATCACCACATTGGTCATTAACTAATGATTTTGATCACCACATTGGTCATTAACTAATGATGTTTGATCACCACATTGGTCATTAACTAATGATGTTTGATCACCACATTGGTCGGTAACTAATGATGTTTGATCACCACATTGGTCGTTAATTAATGACGTTTGATCACCACATTGGTCATTAACTAGTGATGTTTGATCACAACATTGGTCGTTAACTAATGATGTTTGATCACCACATTGGTCTTTAATTAGTGATGTTTGATCACAAAATTGGTCGTTAACTAATGATGTTTGCTCACCACATTGGTCGGTAACTAATGATGTTTGATCACCACATTGGTCGTTAATTAATGACGTTAGATCACCACATTGGTCATTAACTAATGATGTTTGATCGCCACATTGGTAATTAACTAATGATGTTTAAACACCACATTGGTCATTAACTAATGATGTTTGTTTACCACATTGGTCGGTAACTAATGATGTTTGATCACCACATTGGTCAATAACTAATGATGTTTGATCACCACATTGGTCATTAAATAATGATGTTTGATCACCAAATTGGTAAGTAACTAATGATGTTTGATCACCACATTGGTCGTTAATTAATGACGTTTGATCACCACATTGGTCACTAACTAGTGATGTTTGATCACCACAATGGTCGTTAATTAATGACGTTTGATCACCACATTGGTCATTAACTAGTGATGTTTGATTGCCACATTGGTCATTAACTAGTGATGTTTGATCACCACATTGGTCATTAACTAATGATGTTTGATCACCACATTGGTCATTGACTAATGATGTTTGATCACCACATTGGTCATTATCTAGTGATGTTTGATCACCACATTGGTCGTTAACTAATGATGTTTGATCACCACATTGGTCATTAACTAGTGATGTTTGATCACCACATTGGTCATTAACTAGTGATGTTTGATCACCACATTGTTCATTAACTAGTGATAATTGATCACCACATTGTTCATTAACTAGTGATGTTTGATCACCACATTGTTCATTAACTAGTGATAATTGATCACCACATTGTTCATTAACTAGTGATGTTTGATCACCACATTGTTCATTAACTAGTGATGTTTGATCGCCACATTGGTCATTAACTAATGATGTTTGATCACCACATTGGTCATTAACTAGTGATGTTTGATCACCAAATTGGTCATTAACAAATGATGTTTGATCACCACATTGGTCATTAACTAGTGATGTTTGATCACCACATTGGTCATTAACTAGTGATGTTTGATCACCACATTGGTCGTTAATTAATGACGTTTGATCACCACATTGGTCATTAACTAGTGATGTTTGATCTCCACATTGGTCATTAACTAGTGATGTTTGATCACCACATTGGTCATTAACTAGTGATGTTTGATCACCACATTGGTCATTAACTAATGATGTTTGATCACCACATTGGTCATTAACTAGTGATGTTTGATCACCACATTGGTCATTAACTAGTGATTTTTGATCACCACATTGTTCATTAACTAGTGATAATTGATCACCACATTGTTCATTAACTAGTGATGTTTGATCACCACATTGGTCATTAACTAGTGATGTTTGATCACCACATTGGTCATTAACTAGTGATGTTTGATCACCACATTGGTCAATAACTAATGATGTTTGATCACCACATTGGTCCTTAACTAGTGATGTTTGATCACCACAATGGTCGTTAACTAATGATGTTTGATCACCACATTCGTCATAAACTAGTGATGTTTGATCACCACATTGGTCGTTAACTAATGATGTTTGATCACCACATTGGTCATTAACTAATGATGTTTGATCACCACATTGGTCGTTAACTAATGATGTTTGATCACCACATTGGTCATTAACTAATGATGTTTGATCACCACATTGGTCATTAACTAGTGATGTTTGATCACCACATTGGTCATTAACTAATGATGTTTGATCACCACATTGGTCGTTAACTAGTGATGTTTGATCACCACATTGGTCCTTAACTAGTGATGTTTGATCACCACATATGTCGTTAACTAATGATGTTTGATCACCACATTAGTCATTAACTAGTGATGTTTGATCACCACATTGGTCATTAACTAGTAATGTTTCATCGCCACATTGGTCGTTAACTAGTGATGTTTGATCACCACATTGTTCATTAACCAGTGATATTTGATCACCACATTGGTCATTAACTAGTGATGTTTGATCGCCACATTGGTCGTTAACTAGTGATGTTTGATCACCACATTGTTCATTAACTAGTTATATTGATCACCACATTGGTCATTAACTAGTGATGTTTGATCGCCACATTGGTCATTAACTAATTATGTTTGATCACCACATTGGTCATTAACTAGTTATATTGATCACCACATTGGTCGTTAACTAATGATGTTTGATCACCACATTGGTCATTAACTAATGATGTTTGATCACCACATTGGTCATTAACTAGTGATGTTTGATCACCACATTGGTCGTTAACTAATGATGTTTGATCACCACATTGGTCATTAACTAATGATGTTTGATCACCACATTGGTCATTAACTAGTGATGTTTGATCACCACATTGGTCGTTAACTAATGATGTTTGAACACCACATTGGTCATTAACTAGTGATGTTTGATCACCACATTGGTCATTAACTAAATATGTTTGATCACCACATTGGTCATTAACTAATGATGTTTGATCACAACTTTTGTCATTAACTAGTGATGCTTGATCACCACATTGGTCATTAACTAATGATGTTTGATCACCACATTGGTCGTTAACTAATGATGTTTGATCACCACATTGGTGGTTAACTAATGATGTTTGATCACCACATTGGTCATTAACAAGTGATGTTTGATCACCACATTGGTCATTAACTAATGATGTTTGATCACAACATTGGTCATTAAATAGTGATGATTGATCACCACATTGGTCATTAACTAATGATGTTTGATCACCACATTGGTCGTTAACTAATGATGTTTGATCACCACATTGGTCATTAACTAGTGATGTTTGATCACCACATTGGTCGTTAATTAATAAAGTTTGATCACCACATTGGTCATTAACTAGTGATGTTTGATCACCACATTGGTCATTAACTAATGATGTTCGATCACCACATTGGTCCTTTACTAGTGATGTTTCATCACCACATTGGTCGTTAACTAATGATGTTCGATCACCACATTGGTCATTAACTAGTGATGTTTGATCACCACATTGGTCATTAACTAATGATGTTTGATCACCACATTGGTCATTAACTAATGATGTTTGATCACCACATTGGTCATTAACTAGTGATGTTTGATCACCACATTGGTCGTTAACTAGTGATGTTTGATCGCCACATTGGTCATTAACTAGTGATGTTTGATCACCACATTGGTCGTTAACTAATTATGTTTGATCACCACATTGGTCATTAACTAGTGATGTTTGATCACCACATTGGTCGTTAACTAACGATATTTGATCACCACATTGGTTGTTAACTAATGATGTTTGATCGCCACATTGGTCATCAACTAGTGATGTTTCATCACCACATTGGTCGTTAACTAATGATGTTTGATCACCACAATGGTTGTTAACTAATGAAGTTTGATCGCCACATTGGTCATTAACTAATGATGTTTCATCACCACATTGGTCGTTAACTAATGATGGTCGATCACCACATTGGTCATTAACTAGTGATGTTTGATCACCACATTGGTCATTAACTAGTAATGTTTGATCACCACATTGGTCGTTAACTAACAATGTTTGATCACCACATTGGTTGTTAACTAACGATGTTTGATCACCACTTTGTTCGGTAACTAATTATGTTTGATCACCACAATGGTCGTTAACTAATGATTTTTGATCACCACATTGGTTGTTAACTAACGATGTTTGATCACCACATTGGTCTGTAACTAATGATGTTTGATCACCACATGGGTCGTTAACTAATGATGTTTTATCATCACATTGGTCGGTAACTAATGATTTTTGATCACCACATTGGTCGGTAACTAATGATGTTTGATTACCACATTGGTCATTAACTAATGATGTTTGATTACCACATTGGTCATTAACTAATGATGTTTGATCACCACATTGGTCATTAACTAATGATGTTTGATCACCACATTGGTCGGTAACTAATGATGTTTGATCACCACATTGGTCATTAACTAATGATGTTTGATCACCACATTGGTCATTAACTAGTGATGTTTGATCACCACATTGGTCATTAACTAGTGATGTTTGATCACCACATTGGTCATTAACTAATGATGTTTGATCATCACATTGGTCATTAACTAATGATGTTTGATCACAACATTGGTCCTTAACTAGTGATGTTTGATCACCACATTGGTCAATAACTAGTGATGTTTGATCGCCACATTGGTCCTTAACTAGTGATGTTTGATCACCACATTGTTCATTAACTAGTTATATTGATCACCACATTGGTCATTAACTAGTGATGTTTGATCGCCACATTGGTCATTAACTAATTATGTTTGATCACCACATTGGTCATTAACTAGTTATATTGATCACCACATTGGTCGTTCGTTAACTAATGATGTTTGATCACCACATTGGTCATTAACTAATTATGTTTGATCACCACATTGGTCATTAACTAGTGATGTTTGATCACCACATTGGTCATTAACTAGTGATGTTTGATCACCACATTGGTCGTTAAATAGTGATGTTTGATCGCCACATTGGTCATTAACCAGTGATGTTTGATCACCACATTGGTCGTTAACTAATGATGTTTGATCACCACATTGGTCATTAACTAGTGATGTTTGATCACCACATTGGTCATTAACTAGTGATGTTTGATCACCACATTGGTCGTTAAATAGTGATGTTTGATCGCCACATTGGTCATTAACCAGTGATGTTTGATCACCACATTGGTCGTTAACTAATGATGTTTGATCACCACATTGGTCATTAACTAGTGATGTTTGATCGCCACATTGGTCGTTAACTAGTGATGTTTGCTCACCACATTGTTAATTAACAAGTGATATTGATCACCGCATTGGTCGTTAACTAGTGATCTTTGATTGCCACATTGGTCATTAACTAATGATGTTTGATCACCACATTGGTCATTAACTAGTGATGTTTGATCACCACATTGGTCGTTAACTAACAATGTTTGATCACCACATTGGTTGTTAACTAGTGATGTTTGATCACCACATTGGTCGGTAACTAATGTTGTTTGATCACCACATTGGTTGTTAACTAATGATGTTTTATCATCACATTGGTCGGTAACTAATTATTTTTGATCACCACAATGGTCTGTAACTAATGATGTTTGATTACCACATTGGTCATTAACTAATGATGTTTAATTACCACATTGGTCATTAACTAATGATGTTTGATCACCACATTGGTCATTTACTAATGATGTTTGATCACCACATTGGTCGGTAACTAATGATGTTTGATCACCACATTGGTCATTAACAAATGATGTTTGATCACCACCTTGGTCATTAACTAATGATGTTTGATCACCAAATTGGTCCTTAACTAGTGATGTTTGATCACCACATTGGTCGTTAACTAATGATGTTTGATCACCACATTGGTCATTAACTAGTGATGTTTGATCACCACATTGGTCGTTAACTAATGATGTTTGATCACCACATTGGTCATTAACTAGTGATGTTTGATCACCACATTGGTCGTTAACTAACAATGTTTGATCACCACATTGGTTGTTAACTAATGATGTTTGATCACCACATTGGTCGCTAACTAATGAAGTTTGATCACCACATTGTTCGTTAACTAATGATGTTTGATCATCACATTGGTCGGTAACTAATGATTTTTGATCACCACATTGGTCGGTAACTAATGATGTTTGATCACCACATTGGTCGTTAACTAATGATGTTTGATCACCACATTGGTCATTAACTAATGATGTTTGATCACCACATTGGTTGGTAACTACTGATGTTTGATCACCACATTGGTCATTAACTAATGATGTTTGATCACCACATTGGTCATTAACTAGTGATGTTTGATCCCCACATTGGTCGTTAACTCTTGATGTTTGATCACCACATTGGTCGTTAACTACTGACATTAACTAATCAACCTAATTAATCCGATGACTTGGTATGTGTCCTCCAGCTGGGATGAAAGCAGCTCCATCAGCAGTGGTCTCAGTGACGGTTCAGACAACCTCAGCTCGGAGGAGTTCAACGCCAGCTCGTCCCTGGGCTCCCTCCCCAACACGCCCCTAGGGTCCAGACGCAACTCCTCAGTGATGGTGAGTCCACAAAGTCCTCTTTTCAGTCTGGTCTCTATCCGGCCTCACGATTTCTTCACTTGTGTTGTCTTTTTGCCAAAGAACCCACAAGACTTGCAACAGGAGGGGGCAGGCATTTATTATTACTATGTTCATGGATGGAACAATCACTGGTGGCACTAACGAGCTAAAAGTCTGGTCCAAAAATGTAAATATATAAATTACAACATTGGTGAGAATTATTCTGAAATATTGCTCATCACATTTGGAGTTTGTTTTCATGAACATTCCACAAGATGGCGCCATGGCCCCGTTCTTCATCTTCAGTATATTCGGGTCTTTAACTCCTGCCCTGAGTTAACTCTTTACGGTGATGTCATTACTGCTTCAACAAATAAAACCAATCAAGCGGCTTTTGATTCAAATTATGCATAAAAAACGACTCTCAAACGAATAAATTACTGCTGCGAATCAAATCTCATCGTTCAATTCAAAGAGCCATTCAAAAAGGCTCAACTCGTTCTCAAAAGTCCCATCTCTGCCACACAGTTGTACCTCGTCTTACGAACTTAATTGGTTCTGTGGCGGAGCTTTTACGTCAACGTCTGCCCTTGAAATGAATTAAAATCAATTTAATCAGTGATTGGCCGCCTAAAACATCAGAAAAAGAAAGAAAAACAAACTTTTAGAGAATAAATATTGCACATAAACAATCCAATAAGATGTAATACAAACAACTACATTAGTACTATGAAGTAGTGTTTATTATAATATACAGCATTCCCTTTAGAAAGTGGACTTTTACGGTATCTCCATCAGCAGTTTCTCAATATTTTCATGGATAAATGTACACCAATTAGATCCTATTCGAACATTCTTGGCTGGCGTTCGACTCGTCCTGCTTCAGCAGTGATTGGCTCGTTAAGTCCACTACACCAGTTTTCCTTAACCATAGGGCCCATTGTCGGGGCCCCAAGCGCCCCCTAGAGGGCCGTCTAAAGATATGTGTTTCTTAGTCCGGATGTTACTCAGCTGTAATACACTTTTCCGCCACTTGTGGCAGTAATGACAACATCTAACAATCAGAAGAAGTCCGGACCTAAAGTCGTAGAGAATTTTCTTAAGTGCAAAAATTATGACTAAAGTTTTAATTGCATTGAGTTCATTTAGGAAACATTTAATTTATTTTAGCACTGCATAAGTTTTTATGAGTCCTTCTTTTGCAGTGTAATTGATGAGTATTATTTTTGTAATCAGCCTGACCTAAGCCTTGGTAATAATCTTTGACGAACTGTGAATAGGTTGGATATAATTATTGATTATGATTCAAAATGATTAAAAATACAAATTCTAATTTAGTGTTAATATGTGAGCGGGTCCCGGGCCCCTCTGTATTGGACAATCTGTTTGTGCCTTGAAAGTCAACTTTTACCTTGAAAATCTGTTTGTGCCTTGAAAGTCAACTTTTACCTTGAAAATCGGTTTTTGCTTTCAAAATCAACTTTTACCTTGAAAATCATTTTTTACCTTGAAAATCTGTTTTTGCCTTGAAAGTCAACTTTTACCTTGAAAATCATTTTTTACCTTGTAAATATATTTTTTTTACCTTGAAAATAATTTTTTAGGGTTAGGGTTAACCTTAACCCTAACCCTAAATCAACTTTTACCTTGAAAATCAACTTTTACCTTGAAAATCAGTTTTTACCTTGAAAATCAGTTTTTACCTTGAAAATCATTTTTTACTTGAAAGTCAGTTTTTTGCCTTGAAAATCAACTTTAACCTTGAAAATCAGTTGTTACCTTGAAAATCACTTTTTACCTTGAAATTTAGTTTTTACCTTGAAAATCATTTTTTACCTTGAAAATCATTTTTTACCTTGAAAATCATTTATTACCTTGAAAATCATTTTTTACCTTGAAAATCGGTTTTTGCCTTGAAAATCATTTTTTACTTGAAAGTCGGTTTTTGCCTTGAAAATCAACTTTAACCTTGAAAATCAGTTGTTACCTTGAAAATCACTTTTTACCTTGAAAATCATTTTTTGCCTTGAAATGTAGTTATTACCTTGAAAATCATTTTTTACCTTGAAAATCATTTTTTTTACCTTGAAAATCATTTTTTGCCTTGAAATTTAGTTTTTACCTTGAAAATCGGTTTTTGCCTTGAAAATCAACTTTTACCTTGAAAATCATTTTTTACCTTGAAAATCATTTTTTACCTTGAAAATCATTTTTTACCTTGAAAATCGGTTTTTGCCTTGAAAATCAACTTTTACCTTGAAAATCATTTTTTACCTTGAAAATCAACTTTAACCTTGAAAATAATTTTTTACCTTGAAAATAATTTTTTGCCTTGAAAATTATCTTTAACCTTGAAAATCAGTTTTTACCTTGAAATTTAGTTTTTACCTTGAAATTTAGTTTTTACCTTGAAAATCTGTTTTTGCCTTGTAAGTCAACATTTACCTTGAAAATAATTTTTCACCTTGAAAATATTTATTTTACCTTGAAAATCATTTTTTAGGGTCAGAGTTAGGTTTAGGGTTAGGGTTAGGGTTAGGGTTAGGGTTAGTTCTGTCTATCTCTAGCTGTGAGCTAATGCTAGCCAGTTTTGTTGGGATCTTACAGTCTTATCTTCACGGTTCCGGAATGCAGCTGAGATGACAGAACCTTGTCCTGGTTCTTCCCCTCCTTGCAGCTCCGCACCGACGCCGAGAAGCGCTCCCTGGTGGAGAGCGGACTCTCCTGGTACAGCGAGGACGGCAAAACGGGCCACAAGCCGGACGCCTGCGGGCCCTCGGACGCGGGCGGTCTCAAGATGGAAGCGGCCAGCAAGTGGAGGAAGAAGCCTCCTAGCCTGAGTGAGGACCTGGGGGCCAGAGGGGACCCGAGGAAGCCCCAGAGTTTGGGCGCACCGGGGAGCTTCAAGAAGAGCCGGAACCCTCCGGTGGGAGTGACCTCGCCCATCACGCACACATCTCAGAGCGTGCTGAGAGTAGCAGGTAGGACCTCTGGTCAGATGATCATGGACTGGTGCAATGGATGTCCAGTGGATCTAGCATAATAGTGTGGGAGTCCAGTCCATAGTGGATCTAACATAATAGTGTGAGAGTCCAGTCAATAGTGGATCTAACATAATAGTGGGAGTCCAGTCCATAGAGCGCTTTATTTGTCCATTCTTAACATGTACAAGACACATAAGAACTGAATCTAGTGGATCTAACATAATAGTGAGAGTCCAGTCCATAGTGGATCTAACATAATAGTGTGAGAGTCCAGTCCATAGTGGATCGAACATAATAGTGAGAGTCCAGTCCATAGTGGATCGAACATAATAGTGTGCAAGTAAGGGTCCATAGTGGATCTAACATAATAGTGTGAAAGTCCAGTCCATAGTGGATCTAACAATAGTGTGAGAGTCCAGTCCATAGTGGATCTAACATAATAGTGTGAGAGTCCAGTCCATAGTGGATCTAACAATAGTGTGAGAGTCCAGTCCATAGTGGATCTAACATAATAGTGTGAAAGTCCAGTCCATAGTGGATCTAACATAAATGTGTGAGAGTCCAGTCCATAGTGGATCTAACATAATAGTAAGAGTCCAGTCCATAGTGGATCTAACATAATAGTGTGAGAGTGCAGTCCATAGTGGATCGAACATAATAGTGAGAGTCCAGTCCATAGTGGATCGAACATAATAGTGTGAGAGTCCAGTCCATAGTGGATCTAGCATAATAGTGTGAGAGTCCAGTCCATAGTGGATCTAACATAATAGTGTGAGAGTCCAGTTCATAGTGGATCTAACATAATAGTGAGAGTTCAGTCCATAGTGGATCTAACATAATAGTGAGAGTCCCGTCCATAGTGGATCTAACATAATAGTGTGAGAGTCCAGTCCATAGTGGATATAACATAATAGTGTGAGAGTCTAGTCCATAGTGGATCTAACATAAGAGTGTGAGAGTCCGTCCAGTCCATAGTGGATCTAACATAATAGTGAGAGTCCAGTCCATAGTGGATCTAACATAATAGTGAGAGTCCAGTCCATAGTGGATCTAACATAATAGTGAGAGTCCAGTCCATAGTGGATCTAACATAATAGTGAGAGTCCAGTCCATAGTGGATCTAACAATAGTGTGAGAGTCCAGTCCATAGTGGTTCTAACATAATAGTGTGCAAGTCCAGTCCATAGTGGATCTAACATAATAGTGTGAGAGTCCAGTCCATAGTGGATCTAACAATAGTGTGAGAGTCCAGTCCATAGTGGATCTAACATAATAGTGTAAGAGTCTAGTCTATAATGGATCTAACATAATAGTGTGAGAGTCCAGTCCATAGTGGATCTAACATAATAGAATGAGTGTCCAGTCCATAGTTGATCTAACATAATAGTGTGAGAGTCCAGGCCATAGTGGATCTAACAATAGTGTGAGAGTCCAGTCCATAGTGGATCTAACATAATAGTGAGAGTCCAGTCCATAGTGGATCTAACATAATAGTGTGAGAGTCCAGTCCATAGTGGATCTAACAATAGTGTGAGAGTCCAGTCCATAGTGGATCTAACATAATAGTGTGAGAGTCCAGTCCATAGTGGATCTAACAATAGTGTGAGAGTCCAGTCCATAGTGGATCTAACATAATAGTGTAAGAGTCTAGTCTATAATGGATCTAACATAATAGTGTGAGAGTCCAGTCCATAGTGGATCTAACATAATAGAATGAGAGTCCAGTCCATAGTTGATCTAACATAATAGTGTGAGAGTCCAGTCCATAGTGGATCTAACAATAGTGTGAGAGTCCAGTCCATAGTGGATCTAACATAATAGTGAGAGTCCAGTCCATAGTGGATCTAACATAATAGTGTGAGAGTCCAGTCCATAGTGGATATAACATAATAGTGTGAGAGTCTAGTCCATAGTGGATCTAACATAATAGTGTGAGAGTCCGTCCAGTCCATAGTGGATCTAACATAATAGTGAGAGTCCAGTCCATAGTGGATCTAACATAATAGTGAGAGTCCAGTCCATAGTGGATCTAACATAATAGTGAGAGTCCAGCCCATAGTGGATCTAACATAATAGTGAGAGTCCAGTCCATAGTGGATCTAACAATAGTGTGAGAGTCCAGTCCATAGTGGTTCTAACATAATAGTGTGCAAGTCCAGTCCATAGTGGATCTAACATAATAGTGTGAGAGTCCAGTCCATAGTGGATCTAACAATAGTGTGAGAGTCCAGTCCATAGTGGATCTAACATAATAGTGTAAGAGTCTAGTCTATAATGGATCTAACATAATAGTGTGAGAGTCCAGTCCATAGTGGATCTAACATAATAGAATGAGAGTCCAGTCCATAGTTGATCTAACATAATAGTGTGAGAGTCCAGTCCATAGTGGATCTAACAATAGTGTGAGAGTCCAGTCCATAGTGGATCTAACATAATAGTGAGAGTCCAGTCCATAGTGGATCTAACATAATAGTGTGAGAGTCCAGTCCATAGTGGATCTAACAATAGTGTGAG
>NC_084756.1:5916356-5920995 GCF_033978785.1 Entelurus aequoreus | reverse complement strand
CACATGACACTAAATTATGAAGTCCGCTTGTATCAGAGATGATCTAAAAGTCTGAAACACATGTGAAGAACTCACCAGCACCAATCAGATCAGAGGATGATGCAAGGGTAAAAAAAACAAAGACAAGTTCATCTCCATTCAGTTTCTCTCTAACTAGCACCATAGCATTAACAGCCGTGGCTGTAGGCGACCTCCTGATGTAATTAAACTCCACAAGATACACGTTTGAGGGACCATTAGTGGTCAGCATCCAGCAGATGTATCTTTCACATGACAATCTGGTGTGTTACATTTCTTCTTTACGATGACATCAGCCCTGGTAATATTGCTGAGTGTGCAGTTTGTTCCTGGTCGCTACGACAACCATCCTAGTTGATAAAGCATATTTCTGACTTACTCATTAGTATGCAACATATTTGACTTACAAACACATTAGTTGAAGTCTAGTAAATAATTACTAAATTCATCATTTATATAAACATATTTCCGACATGAATATTCATTAGTATAAAGACAACAAATGCTTTTAGAGATACTTTTTCACACTTTATAAATGATTCAGCATTTCTGCATTAAGCATTAGAACATTTATGAACCCTTAATTTAGAAAGTACATAATTAATAACCTCTTTAGATGTATTTTGATGCATGCACTTACAATATTTACACATGTAATAACTATTTGTGAATGTGTTAGCTTTATTTTGTCTGTATATATATATATATATATATATATATATATATATATATATATATATATATATATATATATATATATATATATATATAATATGCTAACCAATAGTTAACATATAATTGTCTGTATAGACGGCTTACTAATGAATACTCATGTCAAAAATATGCTTCATAAATGATGAATTTAGTATTATTAAAGCTTTATTATTGCCTAATGGTGTGTACTTATTATAAAATATTACCCATTAGTTATGTTGTACAATATATGTTTTAATACATTTGATGTGGTCAAAGAGCTATGTTTTTACTTTACTTTCTCATGTACTCCAAAGCATGTTTCAAGTGAAAAATAAACAGTTGACTTGTTTTCAAACACGTCACATAACGTCCCTCTTTTATGTTTGTGGTTTAGGTAAATAAATGTCTTATATACATTTCTTACTTTTTTATTTTTACAAATTTGCCAAAAAATCTGAAACAATTTAAATAAAACGTATTTAATTTTGAGGCCAAAAATGAATTTATTCCATTTTGGAATAAAGCTGGAACACAACAAAGTGTATAAAATGTGTGAATACTTTCCAGATGCGCAGTAAATGCTGGAATAGGAGAAAGATCGTGCAAATAACTCAAAAGTAGTCATTTATTTTGACTTGAACTGTTTCTTTATCATTTATATCTTATTGGATTCAACAAATGTCGAGAAGAAATGTTCTCAAGAAATTGTACACAAGAACTTTGATCTTCTATGAAACATGATTGACTCTAGTCAACAACTTGCTGTAAATGTAATGTGGGTTAGTTAGTTAGTTAGTTGGTTAGTTAGTGAATGATTGTCTTTTTACTTAAAGAGGCAAACACGTCCAGATTTCAGAACGTCTAATTATTATTATTATTATTATCATAGTATTCTGTTTGAATGTATGAATATAAATACATATAAAAAATATATGTAGTATTATAAATATCTATAAATAATATATGTACTAATATAAATACGTACAAATAATTGATGTACGAATGTAAATAAATATAAAAAATATATGTACTAATATAAATAAATAAAAATATATGTACTAATGTAAATAAATATAAATATTATATGTACTAACATAAATAAATAAAAATAATATATGTACTAATATAAATACATATAAATAATATATGTACGAATGTAAATTAAAAAATATATATGTACTAATATAAATATATATATATATATAGATAATATATGTAATAATATAAATACATATAAATAATATATGTACTAATATAAATATATATAAATAATATATGTACTAATATAAATACATATAAATAATATATGTACTAATGTAAATACCTATAAATAATATATGTAAGAATGTAAATAAATATAAAAAATATATGTACTAATATAAATACATATAAATAATATATGTACTAATGTAAATAAATAAAAATCATTTATGTACTAATATAAATACATATAAATAATATATGTACGAATGTAAATACATATAAAAAATACATGTACTAATGTAAATAAATATAAATATTATATGTACTAATATAAATAAATAAAAATAATATATGTACTAATATAAATACATATAAATAATATATGTACGAATGTAAATTAAAAAATATATATGTACTAATATAAATATATATATATATATATATATATATATATATATATATATATATATATATATATATATATATATATATATATATATATATATATATATATAATATATGTAATAATATAAATACATATAAATAATATATGTACTAATATAAATATATATAAATAATATATGTACTAATATAAATACATATAAATAATATATGTACTAATATAAATACATATAAATAATATATGTACTACTGTAAATACCTATAAATAATATATGTAAGAATGTAAATAAATATAAAAAATATATGTACTAATATAAATACATATAAATAATATATGTACTAATATAAATAAAAAAAAATCATTTATGTACTAATATAAATACATATAAATAATATATGTACGAATGTAAATAAATATAAAAAATACATGTACTAAAATAAATAAATAAAAATAATATATGTACTAATATAAATGATATATGTACTAATAAAATATAAATGAGATGCTATGACTTGACTTGACTAAACCTGGGCTGATATTCGACTAGTCAATTATTCGAACGATTAATGGACATCAAGTGGATACATTTGCCAGCCTGGATAAGCAACATAAAGGCCAAGAAGCGAGGTGAGGAGCATCACAAGTAGTCACAGTTTCAGCAGCGTTTGTACGACATGAACATCAACAGGAGAAATAATAACCGCTGTAGAACTCCCCACATTTAGGATAACCGTCTTAAATTTAAATGGTTGAAAAACGTGATGGATAAACACACCCTGAAAAATGTATGGACTAACTAGCGTTAGCTTCAATGCTAACATGAAAAACAGAGACATTAACAGCTCTCCCCATTAAGAAACATCATACCCCAAACTAAACTTGTATGAACACATTACTGTCTCAATTACCAAGATACAATATTTACATTAAATATAAACAACTAAGATACAGTATTAACATCAAACATAAACAACTAAGATACAGTATTAGGATTAAACATAAACAAATAAGATACAGTATTCACATTAAACATAAACAACTAAGATACAGTATTCACATTAAACATAAACCTCTAAGATACAGTATTAACATTGAACATAAACTACTAAGATACAGTATTCTTATTAAACATAAACAAATATACAGTATTCACATTAAACATAAACAATTAAGATACAGTATTCACATTCAACATAAACAACTAAGATACAGTATTCACATTAAACATAAACAACTAAGATACAGTATTCACATTGAACATAAACTACTAAGATACAGTATTCTTATTAAACATAAACAAAAAAGATACAGTATTCACATTAAACATAAACAATTAAGATACAGTATCCACATTAAACATGAACAACTAAGATACAGTATTCACATTAAACATAAACAACTAAGACACAGTATTCACATTGAACATAAACTACTAAGATACAGTATTCCTATTAAAGAAACAACCAAGACAGTTTTAACATTAAACATAAACAACTAAGATACAGTATTAACATTAAACATAAACAACTGAGATACAATATTTATATTAAACATAAACTACTAAGATACAATATTCACATTGAACATAAACTACTAAGATACAGTATTCACATTAAACATAAACTACTAAGATACAATATTCACACTGAACATAAACAACTAAGATACAGTATTCATATTAAACATAAACTACTAAGATACAATATTCACACTGAACATAAACAACTAAGATACATTATTCTTATTAAACATAAACAACTAAGATACAGTATTCACATTAAACATAAACAACTAAGATACAATATTCTTATTAAACATAAACAACTAAGATACAGTATTCATATTAAACAAACAATTAAGACACATTATTCACATTAAACATGAACAACTAAGACCCAGTATTCACATTGAACATAAACTACTAAGATACAGTATTCACATTAAACATAAACAACTAAAATACAGTATTCACATTAAATAAAAAACTAAGATACAGTATTCACATTAAATAAACAACTAAGATACAGTATTCACATTAAACATAAACAACTAAGATACGGTACACATTAAATAAACAACTAAGATACGGTATTCACATTAAATAAACAACTAAGATACAGTATTCACATTAAACATAAACAACTAAAATACAATATTCACATTAAACATAAACAACTAAGATACGGTATTCACATTAAATAAACAAATAAGATACAGTATTCACATTAAACAAACAAGTAAAATACAGTATTCACATTAAATAAACAAATAAGATTCAATATTCACATTAAACATAAACTAATAAGATACAGTATTCAC
>NC_084756.1:5911356-5913856 GCF_033978785.1 Entelurus aequoreus | reverse complement strand
TATATATATATATATATACATATATATATACACATACATACATACATACATACATATATATATATATATATATATATATATATATATATATATATATATATATATATATATATATATATATATATATACATACAGGGCCGGCCCGTGGCATAGGCCGTATAGGCAAATGCTAAGGGCGCCGTCCATCAGGGGGCGCCACGCCAGTGCCACAAATGTTGGAGGAAAAAAATAAAAAAGTTGGTACTATTATTTCTAAATACATAAAATAATCCCACGTTAATTAAAATGCAAAGTAAAGCCTATTTAATAGAAATATTATTTGTTACAACATTACGCCCCCCCTCCCCCCGCACGGTGCGCCCCCTCCCTTCCCGTATCATGACTCTTTTTGGACGTCACCACATAAAAAAATCAACACAAGATGTCAAAACGGCCAAAACTGTCAGGTGCCCAGGGAAGAAAAATGAGAAAAGAAGGGGAGGAGAAACGGGGGAAAAGACAGAGGTAGCAGGTAGGTAACGTTAGCCTACATGAAATTATTTGTCTGTTACAGAATGTGATAGTAACCTTTAGCATTAAGCTAATGTTACATGATTCGGCAATTCCTAATCAATAAATAGCTAGTTCTGTTTTAACTTCGGGTTAATATTGTGGAGGGGGCTAAATTGTTATGGAAAATAATAATGTAACGTTAGGTAATTACTAGGAATGTCCGATAATATCGGCCTGCCGATATTATCAGCCGATAAATGCGTTAAAATGTAATATCGGAATTATCGGTATCGTTTTTTTTATTATCTGTATCGTTTTTTAATTTTTTTTATTTTTTTATTAAATCAACATAAAAAACACAAGATACACTTACAATTAGTGCACCAACCCAAAAAACCTCCCTCCCCCCATTTCTTTCTGTTATCAATATTCTGGTTCCTACATTATATATCAATATATATCAATACAGTCTGCAAGGGATACAGTCTGTAAGCACACATGATTGTGCGTGCTGCTGGTCCACTAATAGTACTAACCTTTAACAGTTAATTTTACTCATTTTCATTAATTACTAGTTTCTATGTAACTGTTTTTATATTGTTTTACTTTCTTTTTTATTCAAGAAAATTTTTTTAATTTAGTTATCTTATTTATTTATTTAAAAAAAAAAAAAAACCTTATCTTCACCATACATGGTTGTCCAAATTAGGCATAATAATGTGTTAATTCCACGACTGCATATATCGGTTGATATCGGTATCGGTTGATATCAGTATCGGTAATTAAAGAGTTGGACAATATCGGAATATCGGATATCGGCAAAAAGCCATTATCGGACATCCCTAGTAATTACAGTACTCCCTGGTGTACAGTAATTTGTAAGTCATTCTAGTTAATGCAATATTAAAAAGCACAAATAGAGAACTCTGTTGGATCCCCTTTTTTTGTAATATAGTTGTTAAAGTCATATTGGTTTGATATCTTGTTTTGTGCAGTGCCTTATTTATATTGTATTTTTAATTTATTTTATGCAACTTGTTGACACGTTTTATTTTGTGTTTATATATGTAAAAAATATTGTATTTCATATATTCATTTTTTATTTTTTGTATTCATTTATTTATCCATAGTCTTTTTTATCTTGTTAACAATTCTGATTGTTAATGTTCTTTCTTTAAGTAAAAAAAAGGTCAAAGACAAAGCTATTCGGTTTCTTGTGAGTATATACACTTCACTGCCGATGTGGGGGGGCGCCACCTAAAATCTTGCCTAGGGCGCCAGATGGTTAGGGCCGGGCCTGTAATATATATATATATATATATATATATATATATATATATATATATATATATATATATATATATATATATATATATATATATATATATATATATATATATTATATACACACACACACACACATATATACATACATATATATATACACATACATACATACATATATACATAATATACATATACACTACCGTTCAAAAGTTTGGGGTCACATAGAAATGTCCTTATTTTTGAAGGAAAAGCACTGTACTTTTCAATGAAGATAACTTTAAACTAGTCTTAACTTTAAAGAAATACACTCTATACATTGCTAATGTGGTAAATGACTATTCTAGCTGCAAATGTCTGGTTTTTGGTGCAATATCTACATAGGTGTATAGACGCCCATTTCCAACAACTATCACTCCAGTGTTCTAATGGTACAATGTGTTTGCTCATTGGCTCAGAAGGCTAATTGATGATTAGAAAACCCTTGTGCAATCATGTTCACACATCTGAAAACAGTTTAGGTCACTACAGAAGCTACAAAACTGACCTTCCTTTGAGCAGATTGAGTTTCTGGAACATCACATTTGTGGGGTCAATTAAACGCTCAAAATGGCCATAAAAAGAGAACTTTCATCTGAAACTCAACAGTCTATTCTTGTTCTTACAAATGAAGGCTATTCCACAAAATTGTTTGGGTGACCCCAAACTTTTGAACGGTAGTGTA
>NC_084756.1:5893856-5903856 GCF_033978785.1 Entelurus aequoreus | reverse complement strand
TCCGACACCTTTACCCAGAGGTGGGACCAAGTCATTGCTTTGCAAGTCACAAGTAAGTCTCAAGTCTTTGCCCTCAAGTCTCGAGTCAAGACAGGCAAGTCCCGAGTCAAGTCCAAAGTCAAGACTGGAAAGTCTCAAGTCAAGTCCCAAGTCCTGCATTTTGAATTTTGAGTCCTTTCAAGTCCTTTTAACCACAGACTAATATATTTACACAGATTGTGTATGTTTTTAAAACGCTGTATTTATTTATTAAAACAAGTGCATTTGAAATTGCAGGAAAAAAATTGTGCTGACATTTCACTTCATAATAGCACTATTATCCAGTCATTTTAAACATTTAACTCATTCCTTTACAGAATAAACACATTTGAAAAAACAAGTGCAATTGTACTTATTTACACAAAAGTGTTAACATTGTATTTCCATGGCATATTGCATTGTAACTAGTTCCACAGCAGTTTCTATCCTGTTCTTACCTTATCTCATTGATCTCATCTCATACTGTATGTGTGTTGATGTGTGCGTACATATGAAAAACATAACAAAAACATGAACAAAACAATGAACAGAGTTGTACTTTTTAGATGTCAGGGCCCTATGCAATATGTACACATATTCTTAATATAGTATACATTTTAACTGACCTTTATTTGACTATGTTCGTCTTTTTGTAGGTGGCTAAAATATGCGGTGCTGCTGATCGCGTCTAACGTTACGTTACTGTGTGTGATACATTGACTAACGTAACGTTATGTGTAGGTACCTCATGCAGCCCTGCTTAAAAAAAATCACTTGACAAAAAGTATGAATAAGGTAGCGAACTGCAGTGGACGCAACATATTGCCGTGTTTGCAATGACGTTATAACCATAGACATCTTATAAGTAGATGCAGCATTGGCTGCTGTGACACGAGCAATTTGGCCGCCATCTTGAAGTGGTGATGAGGAGCCGGCGAGCAGCCTAAACTGACAGTTGACAGGTAGAAAACAAAGATGGTGTTCAGCGTTTTCCTGCTCAAATGAGCGGACTGTTGAAAATAGGAATCGGGGGATTACTTTTCACAAGTAAGATTTAACATTAATGTACTATTGGTTGTATTTTATGAAAATAATATTACCACAGAGTTGAGAAGGAGCAAAGATCTTTAATATTTGTATGTGAAAATCACAAAGAAATCTTCTGGGGGAGGATGTCGCCCCTACAGGGGTTTGGTTTACAAACTTTCAGCCCCACCTAAAACAAACTTCACCAGCCGCCACTGATTATGATGCATTCTCATTTTAGGCAAAATATAAGACAATACTTTCTTAACAGTATAATTGTAACCAGGAATAAGTCTTCAAGTAACAATATTCAAATACTAACATTGTTGGGTAAGACATAATTTGGTTTTATTCTGAATCCAGTGAAACAGATTGGTGGTTTTAGCTGATATAAAGACTTCCAGGTGTTTATATATGTTTATGTTGAAGTATTTGGCAGACGCTTTTATCCAAAGCGACATACATAAAAAATACATATAAAACAATCACTGTAAACATGATCATTTAAAGGAAGAATGTAATACAAAATATCAATACAAAGTGTCAAGACAGAATAAACTCTCTGCTGCTGCAGCAACAGAGATACAGTCTATAAGATATATAGATATCTAATGTATTCATACATTGTTTATGTAGGATATACGCATGTATATATAACCTAATCATATTGTTTCTTCAATTTAAAAATAGCTGACTGTTTTTTTCCCCCTTCTCTGGGATTATATTCCCAGTTTTGATCTCGGACGTCTGGTCACTTATAGCGTATAAGAATATTATATTACTGTTAAGCAAACTATGAATAATAAAACACGCCAAAATATGTGTCCGTTATCATAGCTACACATAACAAGAAAGCGCGTGAAAATGAGTGGTATTCAGTGAGGTAAAATGAATTAAATGCGCTGACAGTTCATTGCTCCTGCCAAATGAATTGCACTAGTGGAGCGGATCACCACTCCAAGATGGCGGCCACGCGTCTCGTCTGCGCCTGTAGGCAGTAGCGCGCGATGCTGCGTCTACTTATAAGATGTCTGGTTATAATGTTAGCAGTGAGTTTACAGCCTCACTGATTTAACTACACAGCAAATAAAAGTCACGTTACTTAGCCAATAAACATTATCTTACATTCAAAACTTACCCTTCTTTGTACATCTTCAAATGTCGAACGAAGTTGGAAGTTGTTACGTCTCCGTCTATAATATTCGAACTGCATGATTTGCATACGGCAATTCGTTTTTTGTTGACCAAGTCGTAGTTTTAATACCCGAACGAAATTAACTTTGGCATAATTGTTTCTCACTGCCGCATTGTTTGACAATTCTTCTTCATTGGTTGTCCTGCAATTTGATTGGATGAGAGCTGTGGGATGAAAACAGCGTAGATCTAATTTGATTGGCTGTTGTACTGAGAGCACACCAGCTGACAGGAACAACACGCTGATAGACACAGACGAAGAAAATGAAAAATACGGAGCGGCGCGCTCCCAAATAACTTTTTAATCTTTGGGTTTTGGGGAAAGTAGCAAGTCATGTCAAGTCAAAAGGCTCAAGTCCAAGTGAAGTCACAAGTCATTGATGTTAAAGTCTAAGTCGAGTTGCAAGTCCATCCATCCATCCATTTTCTACCGCTTATTCCCTTTGGGGTCGCGGGGGGGCGCTGGAGCCTATCTCAGCTACAATCGGGCGGAAGGCGGGGACACCCTGGACAAGTCGCCACCTCATCGCAGGGCTAACACAGATAGACAGACAACATTCACACTCACACACTAGGGCCAATTTAGTGTTGCCAATCAACCTATCATCAGGTGCATGTCTTTGGAGGTGGGAGGAAGCCGGAGTACCCGGAGGGAACCCACGCAGTCACGGGGAGAACATGCAAACTCCACACAGAAAGATCCCGAGGCCGGGATTGAACTCACGACTACTCAGGACCTTCGTATTGTGAGGCAGATGCACTAGCCCCTCTGCCACCGTGCTGCCCGAGTTGCAAGTCTCTTTACATTTTGTCAAGTCGAGTCCAAAGTCATCAAATTCATGACTCGAGTCCAAGTCATGTGACTGGAGTCCACACCTCTGCCTTTACCAATATCACTCACATTTACACATCAAACTTTGTGAAAGAAACACAACTAAATACAAAAATCAGGCTTTGCTGCACGTCTTAAAACGCAGTCTGGAGCTCTGCTAACTTTATTCATCAACCAGACATTACCAATCAGCATTAGTAAGACCAACAATTAATCAGCATTAGTAAGACCAACAATTAATGAACATTAGTAAGACCAACAATTAATGAACATTAGCAAGACCAACATTTAATGAGCATTAGTAAGACCAACAATTAATGAACATTAGCAAGACCAACAATTAATGACTATTAGCAAGACCAACAATTAATGAACATTAGCAAGACCAACAATTAATGAACACTAGCAAGACCAACAATTAATGAACATTAGTAAGACCAACAATTAATGAACATTAGTAAGACCAACAACAAGAACATTCCGGACTGGCGGATCAAAACAAAGGCTTAAAAATGGCCGCCCAATGACTGGGTCGGCCCAACTGTTTAGCTTTGACACTAATTGGTTTAGCACCACTTGGCGAGCTGCGTTGGAAAGTGGGCGTGGCCAACCAGTAATGGCCATCTAGAAAAGAGCAACACCCAAAGTGAGCTAAGGTGGTGTTTGAAAAAGACATGCGTACACACAAATACCATGATTGTTAGGTAGACCACATACCTGTCAGGGGTCCAAGCCTCTGGAGTCCTGCAGTCATGGAGTGGCATCGTGGACCAATAAGGAGACGGGTTAGTAGTAGGTAGACCACATACCTGTCAGGGGTCCAAGCCTCTGGAGTCCTGCCATCATGGAGTGGCATTGTGGACCAATAAGGAGACGGGTTAGTAGTAGGTAGACCACATACCTGTCACGGGTCCAGGCCTCTGGAGTCCTGCCATCATGGAGTGGCATTGTGGACCAATAAGGAGACGGGTTAGTAGTAGGTAGACCCCATACCTGTCACAGGTACAAGCCTCTGGAGTCCTGCCATCATGGAGTGGCATTGTGGACCAATAAGGAGACGGGTTAGTAGTAGGTAGACCACATACCTGTCACAGGTACAGCCCTCTGGAGTCCTGCCATCATGGAGTGGCATTGTGGACCAATAAGGAGACGGGTTAGTAGTAGGTAGACCCCATACCTGTCACAGGTACAGGCCTCTGGAGTCCTGCCCTCATGGAGTGGCATTGTGGACCAATAAGGAGACGGGTTAGTAGTAGGTAGACCACATACCTGTCACGGGTCCAGGCCTCTGGAGTCCTGCCATCATGGAGTGGCATTGTGGACCAATAAGGAGACGGGTTAGTAGTAGGTAGACCCCATACCTGTCACAGGTACAGGCCTCTGGAGTCCTGCCATCATGGAGTGGCATTGTGGACCAATAAGGAGACGGGTTAGTAGTAGGTAGACCACATACCTGTCACAGGTACAGGCCTCTGGAGTCCTGCCATCATGGAGTGGCATGGTGGACCAATAAGGAGACGGGTTAGTAGTAGGTAGACCCCATACCTGTCACAGGTACAGGCCTCTGGAGTCCTGCCATCATGGAGTGGCATTGTGGACCAATAAGGAGACAGGTTAGTAGTAGGTAGACCACATACCTGTCACGGGTCCAGGCCTCTGGAGTCCTGCCATCATGGAGTGGCATTGTGGACCAATAAGGAGACGGGTTAGTAGCATGTGAAGCTAGGCTAAGAGGAGCCAACATGGACAGTCAATGCCTACACACACATTGTGTCACCCACAGAGCGGTCACATGACCTGACCTAAGAGGATCTTTTTTAAAGCCGCCCCCATACGCCCCCTCTATCTCCAAACCTCAACCTTCAATTGGGATTAAAGTCATCAGCTGCTAACTTTCTGCTAGCATTAGCAGGCTGTGCATGGTTGGAGGTGAATGACGGGGGAGTGTAGAGCATGTTTGGACTGCAGGTGGCGCCATTGACTTCATAACTACAACTACACACAAAGCAGATACACAAAGTGAGGAGGGAGCAACACTGGACACACTATACTTATACATCCATTTTATACCGCTTGTCTCTCTCGGGTGTCTGGAGCCTATCCCAGCTGCATTCGGGTGGAATAAATATATATATATATATATATATATATATATATATATATATATATATATATATATATACATACTCGCACGGTGCAATGGGATACTTGAGCGAGAAGGCTACCCGTGAGGGCGTTGGCTTTCAGAGGAGAGGGTAGAGGCTCAAGGGAGATGCCTGCCTGGGAAACAGCTGAGTCGATGAAATTCTCATCTGCCCCTGAATCAACCAAGGCGAGTAACGGCACGGACTGAGAGTGCCACTGAAGAGTGGCGGAGAATTGCATGCAATCCCGGGACTCGGGGAAGAGACTGTTTGGCTCACCAGAACCCCCACTGCTACTGGTGAGCCTCCTCCTTTGGCCGAATGGGGGAGGAGGCACGAAGATGACTGGGCTGTCCACAGTAGAAGCACACCCCCGACCTCAAACATCGGAGGCGCTCGTCAGCGGAAAGACGGGTCCGCCCTAGTTGCATGGGCTCCTCCCCTGGGGACCCGGACGGCAGGGCTAGGGGTACAGTACGTCGGGGTTCATGTGGCAGAAAATCACTGTCGGAAAAGGGGCAGTCGACACGGAGGGAACAGTCTCGCCTTGCCCCTGGGCTATTTGGTCCGAAATCTTGATGGCGGTGGTAATAGCCTCATCTAGGGAATCAAGCTCCTGCCTTAGTGCGATCTCCCTGCCAATGGTCCGGTTGAGCCCACTCTGGAAGGCGGTGAGCAGCGCTTGGTCATTCCAACCAGACTCCACGGCCAAGGAACGAAACTCACTGGCGAACTCTCTCACAGAACGTCGACCTTGGCGGAGTCTCAAAAGCTGCTGACCGGCCTGTTGTCCACGAATGGGGTGAACATAAATCTTTTTGAGCTCAGCGGCGAAGAGAGCAAAGGACTGAGCTGCGGGAGAATTCATCTCATGCAGGGCGTTGAAGTAACTGAGTGGAGGCCCCTCAAGAAGGCTGGCAATGAAAGCTATCTTGGCTGCCTAATGGACAAAGCGGGTTGGTTGAGCCTTAAAGGTGAGACGAACTTGGGTGAGGAACTCACGGCAGGTGTTGGGGTTGCCAGAATATTTTGCAGGAGGTGGAAGATGAGGCTCAACTGCTTGGACAACTGGTGCTGGGGGAGGGGCAGCACCATCGGCTTGAAGTGGTTCTGCTGGTGGAGCCTGTCGTGGAGCAGCACAGAGGGTATCAAGTTTAGTGGTAATCTTGGATACCTCTTCCACAAGGGTCTGAAGGAGTTGTTGTGATCTCCCAGATGCCGACTTTGGTTGCAGATGACCTCCTTGACCCTTTCCAAGTCTGCTGGGTCCATTCTGGCCAGATCGTTCTGTCACGGTTTAACAAGCTGGCGGACCCAAAAGCAGACAAGAGAGGCAAATAAAAAGTCCAAAGGGTTTAATTCAGGCAGATGAGGGAGGAGGGAAAGGCGTTGTCGGCTGGAGTGGAGGTGTCTGGCAGGCAGGCAGGATTAGAGAAGGTCGGCACTGGAGGCAGAGGAAAACAATGGTGAGTCGAGGAACAAGCTACCAGGAGCAAAGGCACAAACAAAAGATCAACAACATCGTCAAAATGCTGCGAGAACTGGCGAGAAGCGTTACCACTTGGAGAGCTGTGAAACGATCTGGCAGCGTCGTGTGAGGAGACCAGGGCTTTTGTGGAGTGGAGGTGATTAGCTGATGGCAGGCAGGTGAGTGGGCTGATCAGTGCCAGGTGTGCCAGACTGGGACGCCAGGAACCCAAACTCCGCCCACACACATGACCACACCCAGACAGACGACACAAACACACAAGACACTGCAGGGACTGTGACACATATGTTGCTCCAAAAGCTGTATGTACCTTTCAGCGTTAATGGTGCCTTCACAGATGTGTAAGTTACCCATGTCTTGGCCACTAATACACCCCCATACCATCACACATGCTGCCTTTTACACTTTAACCCTAGAACAGTCCGGATGGTTCTTTTCCTCTTTAGTCCACAGTTTCCAAAAACAATTAGAAATGTGGACTCGTCAGACCACAGAACACTTTTCCACTTTGCATCAGTCCATCTTAGATGAGCTCGGGCCCAGTGAAGCGTTTCTGGGTGTTGTTGATAAATGGCTTTGGCTTTGCATAGTAGAGTTTTAACTTGCACTTACAGATGTAGCGACCAACTGTAGTTACTGACAGTGGTTTTCTGAAGTGTTCCTGAGCCCATGTGGTGATATCCTTTACACACTGATGTGGCATTTTGATGCAGTAGCGCCTGAGGGAACCAAGGTGCGTAATATCATGGCTTACGTGCAGTGATTTCTCCAGATTCTCTCAACCTTTTGATGATATTACGGAGCGTAGATGGTGAAATCCCTAAATTCCTTGCAATAGCTGCTTGGGTAATGTTGTTCTTAAACAATTTGCTCAGGCAGTTGTTGACAAAGTGGTGACCCTCGCCCCGTCCTTGTTTGTGAATGACTGAGCATTTCATGGAAGCTGCTTATATACCCAATCATGGCACCCACCCGTTCCCAATTAGCCTGTTCACCTGTGGGATGTTCCAAATAAGTCTTTGATGAGCATTCCTCAGAACTTAAATACACCTCACGGTGATGCTTGGACACGTCATCAGTGATAAACCCGGGGTCATAGGGTGTTTCGGGTCTTTAATCATCAGACACCCTCGCCCGGGCGACCCAGCCGGGGGTGATCAGACCCCGGCCTGTGTCCAAGTAGCGCACCACGGATCCCCCCTACGGATCCACAGCCACCGGGAGGCCTTTTCTGCGGCCTCTAGGATGTTCTTGGTGGCTTTTCCTCAACTTTATTACTCTTTTTTGCCACTTCTGCCAGCTTTTTTGAAACATGTTGCAGGCATCAAATTACAAATGAGCTAATATTTGCCAAAAATACCAAAGTTTCTTAGTGTGAACATGAAATATCTTGTATTTGCAGTCTATTCAATTGAATATAAGTTGAAAAGGATTTGTTGTATTCTCTTTTTATTTACCATTTACACAACGTGACAACTTCACTGCTTTTGGCTTTTGTTATAAAAATCCATGTAACAAAGTCAAATACAAATAAGTCAACACTTCTTTATCCTAGAGTCAAAGTGTAGAGCAGATATAGATCATCTCCATCAACATCATGATAGCTGCACAGGACAAAATACACATAATTAGTAATCTTACTCTTTATTTGAATCATACTCAATAATTATATTTACAGTTCACAACTTGTCCACTGATATGAAATCATGTGCTCTTCCAGATGATTATTTTCTCAACACATCAACCTTAGACCGAGGTCAGCATGATTACAAATATTAGTACTGCATGAGAAGTGCATTTTAAATGTACATGCAAGTATGTAGTAATCAAATAAATGCACTACTTCGATAATAAATATGTTTCCTCACTAAACTGTCAGTAGAATTCAAGTGGAAATAAAAATACAGCTTCACCACTTTAGTTATATTTTTTGCGCTGAAGAAACTTTACATGCAGTCCAAATGTATGTATTATATATATATATATATATATATATATATATATATATATATATATATATATATATATATATATATATATATATATATATATATATATATATATATACATTGTATGTATTATATATATATACATTTACATTGTATGTATTATATATATACATTTACATTGTATGCATTATATATATATATACATTTACATTGTATGTATTATATATATATATATATATATATATATATATATATATATATATATATATATATATATATATATACACATTTACATTGTATGTATGATATATATATACATTTAAAAAGACAAACATCTTTTTTTTACTTGGGACATTTTGCTGGTCAGGTTGTGGACACTGGTGGACCAGATCCAGCCTGCAGGTCTTAGTTTGAGGACCCCTGCTTAGACCCTCCACTTGTCTACAGTCCACAGCAAGATGGAAGTACACTGACTTCAAAAGTACACAAGATGGCAACAAAATATTTGAAATTATGCACTGTGTGTGTGTGTGTGTGTGTGTGTGTGTGTGTGTGTGTGTGTGTGTGTGTGTGTGTGTGTGTGTGTCTAGTGCTGACACATTCAGCATCTGTGCTAGCAAACATCTACACGCTGGAAAGATGAATACTAGGACTGGTAGCTGGACCAGGCTGGTCCAGTAGGCACAAAGAAAACACACAGGACACACACAGTACATACATTCCACTCCACGCAGGTTTCTAAGGACATGGTTGAACATTTAGTCCCAAAGGTGAGTTCTAAGGACATGGTTGAACATTTAGTCCCAAAGGTGAGTTCTAAGGACATGGTTGAACATTTAGTCCCAAAGGTGAGTTCTAAGGACATGGTTGAACATTTAGTCCCAAAGGTGAGTTCTAAGGACATGGTTGAACATTTAGTCCCAAAGGGGAGTTCTAAGGACATGGTTGAACATTTAGTCCCAAAGGTGAGTTCTAAGGACATGGTTGAACATTTAGTCCCAAAGGTGAGTTCTAAGGACATGGTTGAACATTTAGTCCCAAAGGTGAGTTCTAAGGACATGGTTGAACATTTGGTCCCAAAGGTTAGTTCTAAGGACATGGTTGAACATTTAGTCCCAAAGCTGAGTTCTAAGGACATGGTTGAACATTTAGTCCCAAAGGTGAGTTCTAAAGATATGGTTGAAGATTTGGTCCCAATGGTGAGTTCTAAGGACATGGTTGAACATTTAGTCCCAAAGGTGAGTTCTAAGGACATGGTTGAAGATTTGGTCCCAAAGGTTAGTTCTAAGGACATGGTTGAATATTTAGTCCCAAAAGTGAGTTCTAAGGACATGGTTGAAGATTTGGT
>NC_084756.1:5816356-5888856 GCF_033978785.1 Entelurus aequoreus | reverse complement strand
GATATATATGATGAATATGATAAATAAATATAATATGACACATGATGAATATGATAAATAAATGTGATACTTATGACAAAAAATATGATGATTTTGATAAATATGACACATATGATGAATATGATAAATAAAAATGATACGTATGATGAATATGATGAATCAATATGATAAAAATATGATGATTATGATAAATCATACATATGATAAATATGATGAATATGATAAATCAACATGATGAATATGAATATGATAAATATGAATATGATACATATGTTAAATATGATACATACAAATATGATGATTATGATAAATATCATGAATGTGATGAATATGATAAATATGATACATATGATGAATATGAACATTATAAATAAATAGAATACATATGAATATGATACAATATGATGAATATGATAAATATGATACATATGATGAATATGAACATTATAAATAAATAGAATACATATTATGAATATGATACAATATGATGAATATGATAAATAAATGTAATAAATATGAATGTGATGAATATGATAAATATTATAAATGTGATAATTATCATTAATATTTTAATATGATAAATATGATGAATATGATGAATACGACAAATATGATGAATATGATGAACATGATAAATGTGAGGAATATAAATATGATAAATATGATTTTATGATTAATATGATGATTATGGAAAATAAGATGATTATGATGAATATGATAAATATAATGACAAATTATGATTATGATAAATATGATGAATATAAATAACAAATATGAGCCATAAAGAAGTGAAGAGAGTATCTCACAGTTGTGTGATAGATGACTGAAATGTTGCTTGTGTTGTCTCTGATGGACGTGCTGTAGTACTTTTGGACCTCCTCCACTATCTGTACATATACATGGAAATATACATCTTTATATACCTGGAAATATACATTATATACATGTAAATATACATTATATACATCTTTGTATACCTGGAAATATACATTGTATACATGTAAATATACATTATATGCATCTTTATATACCTGTAAATATACATTATATACATCTTTATATACCTGTAAATATACATTATGTACATCTTTATATACCTGTAAATATACATTATATACATCTTTATATACCTGTAAATAAACATTATATACATCTTGATATACCTGTAAATAAACATTTTATACATCTTTATATACCTATAAATATACATTATATACATCTTTATATACCTGTAAATATACATCACGTTCATGTTTATTATTATTATGATTATTGTTTACCTGTAAATATAAATACTATACATGTTTATATTCAGTATATTATTATTATGATTCATATTGTTTACCTGTAAATATCAATAATATACATGTTTATATTCAGTACATTATTATGATTATGATTGTTTACCTGTTCTTTGTTGATGAATCCAAACACGCCTGCTGTGATCTCTGCAGCAAATATGATCAGCAGACACACCAAGAACTGCAATACACAAAGTACTATTACTAACAATGTAGTACACACTATCACTAACAATGTAGTACGCACTATCAGAAACAATGTAGTACACACTATTACAAAGTACTATCACAAAGAATGTAGTACACACTATCACTAAGAATGTAGTACACACTATCACAAAGCATGTACTACACACTATCACAAAGCATGTAGTACACACTATCACAAATAATGTAGAACACACTATTACAAAGAATGTAGTACACACTATCACAAAGTACTATCACAAATAATGTAGTACACACTATCACAAAGCATGTAGTACACACTATCACAAAGATGTAGTACACTACACACTATTACAAAGAAAGTAGTATACACTATTACAAATAATGTAGTACACACTATCACAAAGTACTACACAGTATCACAAAGTGTGTAGTACACTGTATCACAAAGTAGTACACACAATCAGAAAGCATGTAGTACACCGTATCACAAAGTAGTACACACTATCAGAAAGCATGTAGTACACTGCAACGCAAAGTACTACAAACTATCACAAAGCATGTAGTACACAGTATCACAAAGTACTACACACTATCACAGCGCATGTAGTACACCATATCACAAATTACTACACACTATCACAAAGTACTACAAACTATCAGAAAGCATGTAGTACACTGCAACACAAAATACTACAATCTATCACAAAGCATTTAGTACACTGTATCACAAAGTACTACACACTATCACAGCGCATGTAGTACACCATATCACAAATTACTACACACTATCACAAAGTACTACACACTATCAGAAAGCATGTAGTACACTGCAACACAAAATACTACAAACTATCACAAAGCATTTAGTACACTGTATCACAAAGTACTACACACTATCACAAAGCATGTAGTACACAGTATCACAAAGTACTACACACTATCACAAAGCATTTAGTACACTGTATCACAAAGCACTACACACTATCACAAAGCATGTAGTACACAGTATCACAAAGTACTACACACTATCACAAAATATTTAGTACACTGTATCACAAAGTACTACACACTATCACAAAGCATGTAGTACACAGTATCACAAAGTACTACACACTATCACAAAGCATTTAGTACACTGTATCACAAAGTACTACACACTATCACAAAGCATGTAGTACACAGTATCACAAAGTACTACACACTATCACAAAGCATGTAGTACACAGTATCACAAAGTACTACACGCTATCACAAAATATTTAGTACACTGTATCACAAAGTACTACACACTATCACAAAGCATGTAGTACACAGTATCACAAAGTACTACACACTATCACAAAATATTTAGTACACTGTATCACAAAGTACTACACACTATCACAAAGCATGTAGTACACATTATCACAAAGTACTACACACTATCACAAAATATTTAGTACACTGTATCACAAAGTACTACACACTATCACAACGCATGTAGTACAACACATCACAAATTACTACACACTATCACAAAGTACTACACGCTATTACAAAGTACTACACACTATCACAAAGTATGTAGTACACTGTATCACAAAGTACTACACACTATCACAAAGCATGTAGTACACAGTATCACAAAGTAGTACACACTATCACAAAGTAGTACACAGTATAATAAAGTAGTAGACAGTACTTTGGAATGAAGTAATATTTACTTGCTTACTTAGTAAAATAAAAAGAAAAGTTGTCAACTCACTGAAGTCAGAAGACTCTGAGACTCTCTCACGGCCCCCACACTTCCCAGCAGGGCCCCCAGCATCATCAGCACTGTGGCCCCCAGCATCATGTACGCGCCTGCAAGTACCACAAACATCTAGTACTATCATGTGTACAAGTACTATCATGTGTACAACTGTAATAACTGTCATCATGTACGTGCCTGCAAATACCATAAACATGTAGTACTATCATGTGTACAACTGTAATAACTGTCATCATGTACGTGCCTGCAAGTACCATAAATATACAAACATGTAGTACTATCATGTGTACAACTGTAATAACTGTCATCATGTATGTGCCTGCAAGTACCATAAATATACAAACATGTAGTACTATCATGTGTACAACTGTAATAACTGTCATCATGTACGTGCCTGCAAGTACCATAAATATACAAACATGTAGTACTATCATGTGTACAACTGTAATAACTGTTATTGTGTACACGCCTGCAAGTACCATAAATATACAAACATGTAGTACTATCATGTATACAACTGTAATAATTGTCATCTTGTACGCGCCTGCAAGTACCATAAACATGTAGTACTATCATGTGTACAACTGTAATAACTGTCATCATGTACGTGCCTGCAGGTACCATAAACATGTAGTACTATCATGTGTACAACTGTAATAACTGTTATTGTGTACACGCCTGCAAGTACCATAAATATGTAGTACTATCATGTGTACAACTGTAATAACTGTTATTGTGTACACGCCTGCAAGTACCATAAACATGTAGTACTATCATGTGTACAACTGTAATAACTGTTATTGTGTACACGCCTGCAAGTACCATAAATATACAAACATGTAGTACTATCATGTGAACAACTGTAATAATTGTCATCTTGTACGCGCCTGCAAGTACCATAAACATGTAGTACTATCATGTGTACAACTGTAATAACTGTCATCATGTACGTGCCTGCAAGTACCATAAATATACAAACATGTAGTACTATCATGTGTACAACTGTAATAACTGTTATTGTGTACACGCCTGCAAGTACCATAAATATACAAACACGTAGTACTATCATGTGTACAACTGTAATAATTGTCATCTTGTACGCGCCTGCAAGTACCATAAACATGTAGTACTATCATGTGTACAACTGTAATAACTGTCATCATGTACGCGCCTGCAAGTACCATAAACATGTAGTACTATCATGTGTATAACTGTAATAACTGTCATCATGTACGTGCCTGCAAGTACCATAAACATGTAGTACTATCATGTGTACAACTGTAATAACTGACATCATGTATGTGCCTGCAAGTACCATAAATATACAAACATGTAGTACTATCATGTGTACAACTGTAATAACTGTCATCATGTACGTGCCTGCAAGTACCATAAACATGTAGTACTATCATGTGTACAACTGTAATAACTGTTATTGTGTACACGCCTGCAAGTACCATAAACATGTAGTACTATCATGTGTACAACTGTAATAACTGTTATTGTGTACACGCCTGCAAGTACCATAAACATGTAGTACTATCATGTGTACAACTGTAATAACTGTTATTGTGTACACGCCTGCAAGTAACATAAATATACAAACATGTAGTACTATCATGTGTACAACTGTATTAATTGTCATCTTGTACGTGCCTGCAAGTACCATAAATATACAAACATGTAGTACTATCATGTGTACAACTGTAATAACTGTTATTGTGTACACGCCTGCAAGTACCATAAATATACAAACATGTAGTACTATCATGTATACAACTGTAATAATTGTCATCTTGTACGCGCCTGCAAGTACCATAAACATGTAGTACTATCATGTGTACAACTGTAATAACTGTCATCATGTACGTGCCTGCAAGTACCATAAACATGTAGTACTATCATGTGTACAACTGTAATAACTGTTATTGTGTACACGCCTGCAAGTACCATAAATATGTAGTACTATCATGTGTACAACTGTAATAACTGTTATTGTGTACACGCCTGCAAGTACCATAAACATGTAGTACTATCATGTGTACAACTGTAATAACTGTTATTGTGTACACGCCTGCAAGTACCATAAATATACAAACATGTAGTACTATCATGTGTACAACTGTAATAATTGTCATCTTGTACGCACCTGCAAGTACCATAAACATGTAGTACTATCATGTGTACAACTGTAATAACTGTCATCATGTACGTGCCTGCAAGTACCATAAATATACAAACATGTAGTACTATCATGTGTACAACTGTAATAACTGTTATTGTGTACACGCCTGCAAGTACCATAAATATACAAACATGTAGTACTATCATGTGTACAACTGTAATAATTGTCATCATGTACGCGCCTGCAAGTACCATAAACATGTAGTACTATCATGTGTACAACTGTAATAACTGTCATCATGTACGCGCCTGCAAGTACCATAAACATGTAGTACTATCATGTGTACAACTGTAATAACTGTCATCATGTACGTGCCTGCAAGTACCATAAACATGTAGTACTATCATGTGTACAACTGTAATAACTGTCATCATGTATGTGCCTGCAAGTACCATAAATATACAAACATGTAGTACTATCATGTGTACAACTGTAATAACTGTCATCATGTACGTGCCTGCAAGTACCATAAACATGTAGTACTATCATGTGTACAACTGTAATAACTGTTATTGTGTACACGCCTGCAAGTACCATAAACATGTAGTACTATCATGTCTACAACTGTAATAACTGTTATTGTGTACACGCCTGCAAGTACCATAAACATGTAGTACTATCATGTGTACAACTGTAAAAACTGTCATCATGTACACACCTGCAAGTACCATAAACATGTAGTACTATCATGTGTACAACACTAATAACTGTTATTATGTACACACCTGCAAGTACCATAAACATGTAGTACTATCATGTGTACAACTGTAATAACTGTTATTGTGTACACACCTGCAAGTACCATAAACATGTAGTACTATCATGTGTACAACTGTAATAACTGTTATTGTGTACACACCTGCAAGTACCATAAACATGTAGTACTATCATGTGTACAACTGTAATAACTGTTATTATGTACACACCTGCAAGTACCATAAACATGTAGTACTATCATGTGTACAACTGTAATAACTGTTATTGTGTACACACCTGCAAGTACCATAAACATGTAGTACTATCATGTGTACAACTGTAATAACTGTTATTGTGTACACGCCTGCAAGTACCATAAACATGCAGTACTATCATGTGTACAACTGTAATAACTGTCATCGTGTACACACCTGCAAGTACCATAAACATGTAGTACTATCATGTGTACAACTGTAATAACTGTTATTATGTACACACCTGCAAGTACCATAAACATGTAGTACTATCATGTGTACAACTGTAATAACTGTTATTATGTACACACCTGCAAGTACCATAAACATGTAGTACTATCATGTGTACAACACTAATAACTGTTATTGTGTACACACCTGCAAGTACCATAAACATGTAGTACTATCATGTGTACAACTGTAAAAACTGTCATCATGTACGCGCCTGCAAGTACCATAAACATGTAGTACTATCATGTGTACAACTGTAATAACTGTCATCATGTACACACCTGCAAGTACCATAAACATGTAGTACTATCATGTGTACAACACTAATAACTGTTATTATGTACACACCTGCAAGTACCATAAACATGTAGTACTATCATGTGTACAACTGTAATAACTGTCATCATGTACACACCTGCAAGTACCATAAACATGTAGTACTATCATGTGTACAACACTAATAACTGTTATTATGTACACACCTGCGAGTACCATAAACATGTAGTACTATCATGTGTACAACTGTAATAACTGTTATTATGTACACACCTGCAAGTACCATAAACATGTAGTACTATCATGTGTACAACTGTAATAACTGTTATTGTGTACACACCTGCAAGTACCATAAACATGTAGTACTATCATGTGTACAACTGTAATAACTGTTATTGTGTACACACCTGCAAGTACCATAAACATGTAGTACTATCATGTGTACAACTGTAATAACTGTTATTATGTACACGCCTGCAAGTACTAATAGTATTAACTGCAAAAAAGTACTAAATTTATTTTAAAGTATGTACAAAATATACCAGTAAGAAAATATTTATTATTTACAACATTAAACAACTTTGGTTGGCTTCAAAACTCCTTCAGAGGTTTTGTTCATTAAAATGGATGCTTTTGTCATTTAGGAGCTTTTATTTTGTAGGTGATACTTCCGGTTCTGCTTACGCTACTTTCGACACTTGACTGATTGAATGTTTGTTGAGCTCAGTCGTCGATCAGTGAGTCTTCTTCGCCTTCAGGAGACATGTTGCAAATATTCACGGCTGCGTGGATGTTTATGCGTGTAAGATACACTCGGCTAGTATTATTATTATTATTATTATGATATTTTAGTGATATTTTAAGGCGACACCACCCATTTTGGTACCGATCCGAAAACAACTGCATCAACTTTTTAAAGACAGAATGTAAATGTGACCTTAATTGAATCAGTTTGAGCAGGATTACAATTTAGTTACACAACAATCATTACAAATAACACTTTATGAGCCTCTTAACAACTTTTAAAGGCCTACTGAAAGCCACTACTAGCGACCACGCAGTCTGATAGTTTATATATCAATGATGAAATCTTAACATTGCAACACATGCCAATACGGCCGGGTTAACTTATAAAGTGACATTTTAAATTTCCCGCCACACTTCCGGTTAAAAACGTTTTATTATGCTGACGTATGCGCGTGACGTCACGAGGGCAAGGGAAGTATTCGGAGCCCGTAGAAAAAGCTCTGTTTTCATTTCATAATTCCACCGTATTCTGGACATCTGTGTTGGTGAATCTTTTGCAATTTGTTTAATGAACAATGGAGGCTGCAAAGAAGAACGTTGTAGGTGGGATCGATCGGTGTATTAGCGGCTAAGTACAATACTTACAGCAAAACGACAAGTACTACTTACTTAGCAGACGCCTAGCCGATGCTAGCCGCCAAACCCACGGGTGAAGTCCTTCGTCGCACCGTCGATCGCTGGAACGCAGGTGAGCACGGCTGTTGATGAGCAGATGAGGGCTGGCTGGCGTAGGTGGAGCGCTAATGTTTTTATCATAGTTCTGTGAGGTCCGGTTGCTAAGTTGCTAAGTTAGCCTTAGCGTCGTTAGCACCAGCATTGTTAAGCCTTACCAGGCTGAGAATTTTTAACCGTGTAGTTACATGTACATGGTTTAATAGTATTGTTGATCTTCTGTCCATCCTTCCAGTCAGGGGTTTATTTATTTTGTTTCTATCTTCATTTGAGACAGATGCTATCACGTTAGCTCATGCTAAAGAGCTTCGTCGATGATGGGTGAAGTCCTCCGTCGCGCCGCCGATCGCTTGAACGCAGGTGAGCACGGCTGTTGATGTAACCGTGTAGTTACAGGTCCATGGTTTAATAGTATTGTTGATCTTCTGTCTATCCTTCCAGTCAATGGTTTATTTATTTTGTTTCTATCTGCATTTGAGAACGATGCTATCACGTTAGCTCAGTAGCTAAGTGTGTCACCGATGTATTGTCGTGGAGATAAAAGTAACTTTGAATGTTCATTTCGCGTTCTCGACTCTCATTTTCAAGAGGATATAGTATCCGAGGTGGTTTAAAATACAAATCCGTGATCCACAATAGAAAAAGGAGAGAGTGTGGAATCCAATGAGCCAGCTTGTACCTAAGTTACGGTCAGAGCGAAAAAAGATACGTCCTGCACTGCCTCTAGTTCTTCACTCTCACGTTCCTCATCCACGAATCTTTCATCCTCGCTCAAATTAATGGGGTAATCGTCGCTTTGTCAATGGAGCGAATCTCTCTCGCTCCATTGTAAACAAAGGAAAATTGTGAGGAATATTACCTCCTGTGACGTCACGCTACTTCCGGTACAGGCAAGGCTTTTTTTAATCAGCGAGCAAAAGTTGCGAACTTTATCGTCGATTTTCTCTACTAAATCCTTTCAGCAAAAATATATCAATATCGCAAAATTATCAAATATGACACATAGAATGGATCTGCTATTCCCGTTTGAATAAAAAAAAATTTTTTTCAGTAGGCCTTTAAGGAATGTAAAAAAAAAAATTGTTGATTCAGCTGCAGTTCATCATCTCACCAGAGGAGGGCAGCAGTGTACTGTGTGTGTGTGTACTTCCTACTATATATATATATATATATATATATATATATATATATATATATATATATATATATATATATATATATATATATATATATATATATATATATATATATATATATATATATATGTTTTCGTGTATTGATGTGACAATATGATGATTATTGTAAGGTCCCCAATCTACACACCCTCTGCAGGATGTCCCAAAAGAAATAGAAAATAAATAAATAACCATAAATGTATGGAACCACTCTTCATCACTTCTATTTCCATGGAATGTTCCAGAAGACGTGACCTCTGACTGGTCTATTGTGTGATATAGTAGAAGTGGTCAGACTAGTCTAATGTGTGATATAGTAGAAGTGGTCAGACTACTCTAATGTGTGATATAGTAGAAGTGGTCAACTAGTCTAATGTGTGATATAGTAGAAGTGGTCAGACTAGTCTAATGTGTGATATAGTACAAGTGGTCAGACTAGTCTAATGTGTGATATAGTACAAGTGGTCAGACTAGTCTACTGTGTGATATAGTAGAAGTGGTCGGACTAGTCTACTGTGTGATATAGTAGAAGTGGTCAGACTAGTCTAATGTGTGATATAGTACAAGTGGTCGGACTAGTCTAATGTGTGATATAGTACAAGTGGTCAGGTGGTCTAATGTGTGATATAGTAGAAGTGGTCAGACTAGTCTAATGTGTGATATAGTAGAAATGGTCGGACTAGTCTAATGTGTGATATAGTAGAAGTGGTCAGACTAGTCTAATGTGTGATATAGTAGAAGTGGTCAGACTAGTCTAATGTGTGATATAGTAGAAGTGGTCAGACTAGTCTAATGAGTGATATAGTACAAGTGGTCAGACTAGTCTAATGTGTGATATAGTAGAAGTGGTCAGACTAGTCTAATGTGTGATATAGTAGAAGTGGTCAGACTAGTGTACTGTGTGATATAGTAGAAGTGGTCAGACTAGTCTAATGTGTGATATAGTAGAAGTGGTCAGACTAGTCTAATGTGTGATATAGTACAAGTGGTCAGACTAGTCTAATGTGTGATATAGTAGAAGTGTCAAGACTAGTCTAATGTGTGATATAGTAGAAGTGGTCGGACTAGTCTACTGTGTGATATAGTAGAAGTGGTCAGACTAGTGTAATGTGTGATATAGTAGAAGTGGTCAGACTAGTCTAATGTGTGATATAGTAGAAGTGGTCGGACTAGTCTAATGTGTGATATAGTAGAAGTGGTCAGACTAGTCTAATGTGTGATATAGTAGAAGTGGTCGGACTAGTCTAATGAGTGATATAGTACAAGTGGTCAGACTAGTCTAATGTGTGATATAGTAGAAGTGGTCAGACTAGTCTAATGTGTGATATAGTAGAAGTGGTCAGACTAGTGTACTGTGTGATATAGTAGCAGTGGTCAGATTAGTCTAATGTGTGATATAGTAGGAGTGGTCGGACTAGTCTAATGTGTGATATAGTACAAGTGGTCAGACTAGTCTAATGTGTGATATAGTAGAAGTGTCAAGACTAGTCTATTGTGTGATATAGTAGAAGTGGCCGGACTACTCTAATGTGTGATATAGTAGAAGTGGTCAGACTAGTCTAATGTGTGATATAGTAGAAGTGGTCAGACTAGTCTAATGTGTGATATAGTAGAAGTGGTCAGACTAGTCTAATGAGTGATATAGTACAAGTGGTCAGACTAGTCTAATGTGTGATATAGTAGAAGTGGTCAGACTAGTCTAATGTGTGATATAGTAGAAGTGGTCAGACTAATGTACTGTGTGATTGAGGAAAAGTGGTCAGACTAGTCAAATGTGTGATATAGTAGAAGTGGTCAGACTAGTCTAATGTGTGATATAGTACAAGTGGTCAGACTAGTCTAATGTGTGATATAGTAGAAGTGTCAAGACTAGTCTAATGTGTGATATAGTAGAAGTGGTCGGACTAGTCTACTGTGTGATATAGTAGAAGTGGTCAGACTAGTGTAATGTGTGATATAGTAGAAGTGGTCAGACTAGTCTAATGTGTGATATAGTAGAAGTGGTCGGACTAGTCTAATGTGTGATATAGTAGAAGTGGTCAGACTAGTCTAATGTGTGATATAGTAGAAGTGGTCGGACTAGTCTAATGAGTGATATAGTACAAGTGGTCAGACTAGTCTAATGTGTGATATAGTAGAAGTGGTCAGACTAGTCTAATGTGTGATATAGTAGAAGTGGTCAGACTAGTGTACTGTGTGATATAGTAGCAGTGGTCAGATTAGTCTAATGTGTGATATAGTAGGAGTGGTCGGACTAGTCTAATGTGTGATATAGTACAAGTGGTCAGACTAGTCTAATGTGTGATATAGTAGAAGTGTCAAGACTAGTCTATTGTGTGATATAGTAGAAGTGGCCGGACTACTCTAATGTGTGATATAGTAGAAGTGGTCAGACTAGTCTATTGTGTGATATAGTAGAAGTGGTCAGACTAGTCTAATGTGTGATATAGTAGAAGTGGTCAGGTGGTCTAATGTGTGATATAGTAGAAGTGGTCAGACTAGTCGAATGTGTGATATAGTAGAAGTGGTCAGACTAGTCGAATGTGTGATATAGTAGAAGTGGTCAGACTAGTCTAATGTGTGATATAGTAGAAGTGGTCAGACTAGTCTAATGTGTGATATAGTAGAAGTGGTCAGACTAGTCTAATGTGTGATATAGTAGAAGTGGTCAGACTAGTCTAATGTGTGATATAGTAGAAGTGTTCAGACTAGTCTAATATGTGATATAGTAGAAGTGGTCAGGTGGTCTAATGTGTGATATAGTAGAAGTGGTCACACTAGTCTAATGTGTGATATAGTAGAAGTGGTCAGACTAGTCTAATGTGTGATATAGTAGAAGTGGTCGGACTAGTTTAATGTTTGATATAGTACAAGTGGTCAGACTACTCTAATGTGTGATATAGTAGAAGTGGTCAGACTAGTCTAATGTGTGATATAGTAGAAGTGGTCAGACTAGTCTAATGTGTGATATAGTAGAAGTGGTCAGACTAGTCTAATGTGTGATATAGTAGAGGTGGTCAGACTAGTCTAATGTGTGATAGAGTAGAAGTGGTCAGACTAGTCTAATGTGTGATATAGTAGAAGTGGTCAGACTAGTGTAATGTGTGATATAGTAGAAGTGGTCAGACTAGTCTAATGTGTGATATAGTAGAAGTGGTCGGACTAGTCTAATGTGTGATATAGTAGAAGTGGTCAGACTAGTCTAATGTGTGATATAGTAGAAGTGGTCGGACTAGTCTAATGAGTGATATAGTATAAGTGGTCAGACTAGTCTAATGTGTGATATAGTAGAGGTGGTCAGACTAGTCTAATGTGTGATAGAGTAGAAGTGGTCAGACTAGTCTAATGTGTGATACAGCAAAAGTGGTCAGGTGGTCTAATGTGTGATATAGTAGAAGTGGTCAGACTAGTCTATTGTGTGATATAGTAGAAGTGGTCAGACTAGTGTAATGTGTGATATAGTAGAAGTGGTCAGACTAGTCTAATGTGTGATATAGTAGAAGTGGTCGGACTAGTCTAATGTGTGATATAGTAGAAGTGGTCAGACTAGTCTAATGTGTGATATAGTAGAAGTGGTCGGACTAGTCTAAAGAGTGATATAGTACAAGTGGTCAGACTAGTCTAATGTGTGATATAGTAGAAGTGGTCAGACTAGTCTAATGTGTGATATAGTAGAAGTGGTCAGACTAGTGTACTGTGTGATATAGTAGCAGTGGTCAGATTAGTCTAATGTGTGATATAGTAGGAGTGGTCGGACTAGTCTAATGTGTGATATAGTACAAGTGGTCAGACTAGTCTAATGTGTGATATAGTAGAAGTGTCAAGACTAGTCTATTGTGTGATATAGTAGAAGTGGTCGGACTAGTCTAATGTGTGATATAGTAGAAGTGGTCAGACTAGTCTATTGTGTGATATAGTAGAAGTGGTCAGACTAGTCTAATGTGTGATATAGTAGAAGTGGTCAGGTGGTCTAATGTGTGATATAGTAGAAGTGGTCAGACTAGTCGAATGTGTGATATAGTAGAAGTGGTCAGACTAGTCTAATGTGTGATATAGTAGAAGTGGTCGGACTAGTCTAATGTGTGATATAGTAGAAGTGGTCGGACTAGTCTAATGTGTGATATAGTAGAAGTGGTCAGACTAGTCTAATGTGTGATATAGTAGAAGTGTTCAGACTAGTCTAATATGTGATATAGTAGAAGTGGTCAGGTGGTCTAATGTGTGATATAGTAGAAGTGGTCACACTAGTCTAATGTGTGATATAGTAGAAGTGGTCAGACTAGTGTAATGTGTGATATAGTAGAAGTGGTCGGACTAGTTTAATGTTTGATATAGTACAAGTGGTCAGACTAGTCTAATGTGTGACATAGTAGGAGTGGTCAGACTAGTCTAATGTGTGATATAGTAGAAGTGGTCAGACTAGTCTAATGTGTGATATAGTAGAAGTGGTCAGACTAGTCTAATGTGTGATATAGTAGAGGTGGTCAGACTAGTCTAATGTGTGATAGAGTAGAAGTGGTCAGACTAGTCTAATGTGTGATATAGTAGAAGTGGTCAGATTATTCTAATGTGTGATATAGTAGAAGTGGTCAGACTAGTCCAATGTGTGGTATAGTAGAAGTGGTCAGACTAGTCTAATGTGTGATATAGTAGAAGTGGTCAGACTAGTCTAATGTGTGATATAGTATAAGTGGTCAGACTAGTCTAATGTGTGATATAGTAGAGGTGGTCAGACTAGTCTAATGTGTGATAGAGTAGAAGTGGTCAGACTAGTCAAATGTGTGATACAGCAAAAGTGGTCAGGTGGTCTAATGTGTGATATAGTAGAAGTGGTCAGACTAGTCTATTGTGTGATATAGTAGAAGTGGTCAGACTAGTCTATTGTGTGATATAGTAGAAGTGGTCAGGTGGTCTATTGTGTGATATAGTAGAAGTGGTCGGACTAGTCTAATGTGTGATATAGTAGAAGTGATCAGACTAGTCTATTGTGTGATATAGTAGAAGTGGTCAGACTAGTCTAATGTGTGGTATAGTAGAAGTGGTCGGACTGGTCTAATGTGTGATATAGTAGAAGTGGTCAGACTAGTCTATTGTGTGATATAGTAGAGGTGGTCTGACTAGTCTAATGTGTGATATAGTAGAAGTGGTCAACTAGTCTATTGTGTGATATAGTAGAAGTGGTCACACTAGTTTAATGTGTGATATAGTAGAAGTGGTCAGACTAGTCTAATGTGTGATATAGTAGAAGTGGTCAGACTAGTCTAATGTGTGATATAGTAGAGGTGGTCACGTGGTCTATTGTGTGATACAGTGGAAGTGGTCAGACTAGTCGAATGTGTGATATAGTAGAAGTGGTCAGACTAGTCTAATGTGTGATATAGTAGAAGTGGTCAGACTAGTCTAATGTGTGATATAGTAGAAGTGGTCAGAGTAGTCTAATGTGTGATATAGTAGAAGAGGACAGACTAGTCTCATGTGTGATATAGTAGAAGTGGTCAGACTAGTCTAATGTGATATATAGTACAAGTGGTCAGACTAGTCTAATGTGTGATATAGTAGAAGTGGTCAGACTAGTCTACTGTGTGATATAGTAGAAGTGGTCAGACTAGTCTAATGTGTGATATAGTACAAGTGGTCAAACTAGTCTAATGTGTTGTATAGTACAAGTGGTCAGACTAGTCTAATGTGTGATATAGTAGAAGTGGTCAGACTAGTCTAATGTGTGATATAGTAGAAGTGGTCAGACTAGTCTAATGTGTGGTATAGTAGAAATGGTCGGACTAGTCTAATGTGTGATATAATAGAAGTGGTCAGACTAGTCTAATGAGTGATATAGTACAAGTGGTCAGACTAATCTAATGTGTGATATAGTAGAAGTGGTCAGACTAGTCTAATGTGTGATATAGTAGAAGTGGTCAGACTAGTCTACTGTGTGATATAGTAGAAGTGGTCGGACTAGTCTAATGTGTGATATAGTAGAAGTGATTAGACTAGTCTAATGTGTGATACAGTAGAGGTGGTCAGACTAGTCTAATGTGTGATATAGTAGAAATGGTCGGACTAGTCTACTGTCTGATATAGTAGAAGTGGTCAGACTAGTCTAATGTGTGATATAGTAGAAGTGATCAGACTAGTCTAATGTGTGATACAGTAGAAGTGGTCAGACTAGTCTAATGTGTGATATAGTAGAAATGGTCGGACTAGTCTACTGTGTGATATAGTACAAGTGGTCAGACTAGTCTAATGTGTGATATAGTACAAGTGGTCAGTTGGTCTAATGTGTGATATAGTAGAAGTGGTCAGACTAGTCTAATGTGTGATATAGTAGAAGTGGTCAGACTAGTCTAATGTGTGATATAGTAGAAATGGTCGGACTAGTCTAATGTGTGATATAGTAGAAGTGTTCAGACTAGTCTAATGTGTGATATAGTAGAAGTGGTCAGACTAGTCTAATGTGTGATATAGTAGAAGTGGTCAGACTAGTCTAATGAGTGATATAGTACAAGTGGTCAGACTAGTCTAATGTGTGATATAGTAGAAGTGGTCAGACTAGTCGAATGTGTGATATAGTAGAAGTGGTCAGACTAGTCTACTGTGTGATATAGTAGAAGTGGTCAGACTAGTCTAATGTGTGATATAGTAGAAGTGATCAGACTAGTCTAATGTGTGATATAGTAGAAGTGGACAGACTAGTCTAATGTGTGATATAGTAGAAATGGTCGGACTAGTCTACTGTGTGATATAGTAGAAGTGGTCAGACTAGTGTAATGTGTGGTATTGTAGAAGTGGTCAGACTAGTCTAATGTGTGATATAGTAGAAGTGGTCAGACTAGTCTAATGTGTGATATAGTAGAAGTGGTCGGACTAGTCTAATGTGTGATATAGTAGAAGTGGTCAGACTATTCTAATGTGTGATATAGTAGAAGTGGTAAGACTAGTCTAATGTGTGATATAGTAGAAGTAGTCAGACTAGTCTAATGTGTGGTATAGTAGAAGTGGTCAGACTAGTCTAATGTGTGATATAGTAGAAGTGGTCGGACTAGTCTAATTTGTGATATAGTAGAGGTGGTCAGACTATATATATATATATATATATATATATATATATATATATATATATATATATATATATATATATATATATATATATATATATATATATATATATATATATATATATATATATATATAAAATATGTTTTGGTGTATTGATGTGATTATTGTTAGGTCCCCAATCTACACACCCTCTGCAGGATGTCCCAAGTGAAATAGAAAATAAATAAATAACCATAAATGTATGGAACAACTCTTCATCACTTCTATTTCCATGGAATGTTCCAGAAGACGTGACCTCTGACTGGTCTATTGTGTGATATAGTAGAAGTGTTCAGACTAGTCTAATGTGTGATATAGTAGAAGTGGTCAGACTAGTCTAATGTGTGATATAGTAGAAGTGGTCAGGTGGTCTAATGTGTAATATAGTAGAAGTGGTCAGACTAGTGAAATGTGTGATATAGTAGAAGTGGTCGGACTAGTCTAATGTGTGATATAGTAGAAGTGGTCAGACTAGTCTAATGTGTGATAGAGTAGAAGTGGTCAGACTAGTCTACTGTGTGATATAGTAGAAGTGGTCTGACTAGTCTATTGTGTGATATAGTAGAAGTGGTCAGACTAGTCTAATGTGTGATATAGTAGAAGTGGTCAGACTAGTCTAATGTGTGATATAGTACAAGTGGTCAGACTAGTCTACTGTGTGATATAGTAGAAATGGTCAGACTAGTCTACTGTGTGATATAGTAGAAGTGGTCAGACTAGTCTAATGTGTGATATAGTAGAGGTGGTCAGACTAGTCTAATGTGTGATATAGTAGAAGTGGTCAGAGTAGTCTAATGTGTGATATAGTATAAGTGGTCAGACTAGTCTATTGTGTGATATAGTAGAAGTGGTCAGACTAGTCTATTGTGGGATATCGTAGAAGTGGTCGGACTAGTCTAATGTGTGATATAGTAGAAGTGGTCAGACTAGTCTATTGTGTGATATAGTAGAAGTGGTCAGACTAGTCTAATGTGTGATATAGTAGAAGTGGTCAGGTGGTCTAATGTGTGATATAGTAGAAGTGCTCAGACTAGTGTAATGTGTGATGTAGTAGAAGTGGTCAGACTAGTCTAATGTGTGATATAGTAGAAGTGGTCAGACTAGTCTAATGTGTGATATGGTATAAGTGGTCAGACTAGTCTAATGTGTGATATAGTAGAATTGGTCAGACTAGTCTATTGTGTGATATAGTAGAAGTGGTCAGACTAGTCTATTGTGTGATATAGTAGAAGTGGTCAGACTAGTCTAATGTGTGATATAGTAGAAGTAGTCAGACTAGTCTAATGTGTGGTATAGTAGAAGTGGTCAGACTAGTCTAATGTGTGATATAGTAGAAGTGGTCAGACTAGTCTAATGTGTGATATAGTAGAGGTGGTCAGACTATATATATATATATATATATATATATATATATATATATATATATATATATATATATATATATATATATATATATATATATATATATATATATATATATAAATATGTTTTGGTGTATTGATGTGATTATTGTTAGGTCCCCAATCTACACACCCTCTGCAGGATGTCCCAAGTGAAATAGAAAATAAATAAATAACCATAAATGTATGGAACAACTCTTCATCACTTCTATTTCCATGGAATGTTCCAGAAGACGTGACCTCTGACTGGTCTATTGTGTGATATAGTAGAAGCGGTCAGACTAGTCTAATGTGTGATATAGTAGAAGTGGTCAGACTAGTCTAATGTGTGATATAGTAGAAGTGGTCAGGTGGTCTAATGTGTAATATAGTAGAAGTGGTCAGACTAGTGTAATGTGTGATGTAGTAGAAGTGGTCAGACTAGTCTAATGTGTTATATAGTAGAGGTGGTCAGACTAGTCTACTGTGTGATATAGTAGAAGTGGTCTGACTAGTCTATTGTGTGATATAGTAGAAGTGGTCAGACTAGTCTAATGTGTGATATAGTAGAAGTGGTCAGACTAGTCTAATGTGTGATATAGTACAAGTGGTCAGACTAGTCTACTGTGTGATATAGTAGAAGTGGTCAGACTAGTCTACTGTGTGATATAGTAGAAGTGGTCAGACTAGTCTAATGTGTGATATAGTAGAGGTGGTCAGACTAGTCTAATGTGGGATATCGTAGAAGTGGTCGGACTAGTCTAATGTGTGATATAGTAGAAGTGGTCAGACTAGTCTATTGTGTGATATAGTAGAAGTGGTCAGACTAGTCTAATGTGTGATATAGTAGAAGTGGTCAGGTGGTCTAATGTGTGATATAGTAGAAGTGCTCAGACTAGTGTAATGTGTGATGTAGTAGAAGTGGTCAGACTAGTCTAATGTGTGATATAGTACAAGTGGTCAGACTAGTCTAATGTGTGATATAGTAGAAGTGGTCAGACTAGTCTAATGTGTGATATAGTACAAGTGGTCAGACTAGTCTAATGTGTGATATAGTAGAAGTGGTCAGACTAGTCTAATGTGTGATATAGTGGAAGTGGTCAGACTAGTCTACTGTGTGATATAGTAGAAGTGGTCAGGTGGTCTAATGTGTGATATAGTAGAAGTGGTCAGACTAGTCTAATGTGTGATATAGTAGAAGTGGTCAGACTAGTCTAATGTGTGATATAGTAGAAGTGGTCAGGTGGTCTAATGTGTGATATAGTAGAAGTGGTCAGACTAGTCTAATGTGTGATACAGTAGAAGTGGTCAGACTAGTCTAATGTGTGATATAGTAGAAGTGGTCAGACTAGTTGAATGTGTGATATAGTAGAAGTGGTCAGACTAGTAGAATGTGTGATATAGTAGAAGTGGTCAGACTAGTCTACAGTGTGATATAGTTGAAGTGGTAAGACTACCCATGAAGAAGGTGTGGGGGGCTTCCTCTCCAGTCAGCAGCTGCACAGTGTCAGGGTCAAAGCGCAGCCAAAGTCCAACAGCCAGGACCAACAAGCCAGAGAGCTGTGGAGTAAAGAGTTAAAACTGTTTAGTCTGCATTTTTTTTAAGGGTCTTTGACTTCACTTTAGCTTGGAGGGCAACTGAACTTTGTGTCATACTCCTTATGAGAGACATCTTTGTAATGCAGTCTAACTGGCCAATCAGAGTCACCATAGCTCTTGTGAGCCATGATGTCATATTCCACATATAATGTGAGCCATGATGTCATATTCCACATATAATGTGAGCCATGATGTCATATTCCACGTATAATGTGAGCCATGATGTCATATTCCACATATAATGTGAGCCATGATGTCATATTCCACATATAATGTGAGCCATGATGTCATATTCCACATATAATGTGAGCCATGATGTCATATTCCACATATGTGAGCCATGATGTCAACTATATGATCATCTACATCAACTATATGATCATCTACATCAACTATATGATCATCTACATCAACTATATGATCATCTACATCAACTATATGATTCGTCTGAGTGGTTGCTCATATATTATGGGTGTCAAAAAAAATCAATGTTACAAAGAATTGTGATTCTTATTCGTAACAATTCTTCATCAACGATTCTTCATTGATTCAAAAAATGTAAACTTCGGAAAAAAATAATAAAAAAAATAAAATATAATAATAGTAAATATATATATATATATATATATATATATATATATATATATATAACATTAATAACTCTTGTAAATACTACACTACTGAACAGTATAATCACAACATCAAAGCAGATGGGAAGTTATCTATTATTCACATTAATGGTAGGAGTCTATATACAAACTTTAAATCCATTAAGAACTATTTGAACTCATTCTCACAACCATTCAATATCATAGCAATATCTGAAACTTGGTTCAACAAGGAAAGGGGAATGGACTTTGAGATGGATGGCTATGAACTTACTTATAAAAACAGAATTAACAAGGGTGGAGGAGGAGTAGCAATTTATGTGGATACAAATTTCAATTTCAAGATTGTAGAGGCTATGTCACAGGTGGTTGATAACCTTCTCGAATGCATTACAATTGAGATCTGCATGGAAAACAAAAAAAATATGCCAATCAGTTGTGTATACAGGGCGCCCGATTCAAGTATTGATACTTTTAAGGACTGGATGGGAGGCATGTTCTCAGGAATAGGTAATAAAAATATATTTATATGTGGAGATACTAACATAGATATATTGAAACATAGCAATCATAAAAGCACAGAGGATTTTATAAATACAATACACAGTATGTGCCTACTTCCTTCAATCACTAGACCCAGTAGAATTACATCTCACAGTGCCACTCTCATAGACAACATATTTACCAATGTAATTGATAACAAAATAAGTGGGTTATTAGTCTGCGATATTACCGACCACCTGCCGGTATTTACGGTAATTGATTATGTTTATAAGAATAGGACAGGTAAACAAAAAATATTTAGGCGAATAAAGACAGACAAATCAATTAATTGTCATGTCTGTGATTACATTTTGTTTTAGTCATGTTCGGATTTGGTTTTGGACTTTTTGTGCACTTTTATTTGTCACCATAGCAACCATTAGTTTCACCTGGTTCACAATGTCATGTCACGCACCTGTTCACGGTTAGAGTCACACACCTGTTTTCACTGATCATGTCACTATATAAGCTTTTCTGTTTCTGTTGTTCATCCTGGCAACATCACATTCATGCTCCACATTTATGCTCTGCACCCTTTATGATCACGCTTCTTCATGCCATGTTCACAGTTCCTTGTCACGTAAGTTTTTGTTTAATGTTCATAGATCTCCGCCATTGTGCGCGCCTTTTGTTTTCCTAGTCAAGTTTTTTACCTCTGCTGTGAGCGCCTTTTGTTTATACCCTTTTGAGCCTTTTGAGTTTAAATATTAAAACATGTCCTCACCTGCACGTCATGTCCAGTTAAGTTGCTTTGCACCACGGAAAAACAATCCACGCCAAGGACCAAGTCGTGACAGATGTTGCCAGCAATCCGTTTTTCCGCAAGCAACTTGGCGGATGGAGGAAGGAAGGTGGGAAGCGCTCGGTGCCATGGGGGACCGAGATTTGATGTGGGGGCCAAATGGCAAGCTAATTCCGATTAGCTCCATTTGGTCCGAGGATGGCGCTGCGTCACCGCAGTCCCGGAAGCGCCGCTCCAGACCGAGGACGTCAGGGAAGGTGAGCGGACAGAACGCAGCGCTCCTGCAAGCTCCTCCCCCTCCGGGCGGAAATGTGCCGCAGCCTGCCCGGCTTCCCCAAGATGATATCACAGACCAGGATTTTTTTTTTCTGAACTCTTTTTCTTTTGATCATCCGCCCCCAGCAAAAGACTCTAAGTCCAAGATAGAGCACTATCAAAACATGTTTTTAGAAATAAGTGCATGTCAATCACAGTCACCCAGTTTCCATGTCCCGCCCCCCAGGACTCAAGTCACGCCCATGTCACAAAAAAAAAAATTCTCACTCACAAAGTCCCAGGTAGAAAAAGAGAGACTTTTTGGACAGTTTGGAGGGGAGGATTCTGCCCCCCTTCCGACCTCCCTCCACCCACCCCAAAAGACGGTTCCAGACCACGGGGAGCGCGTCTGGGATCCGCTCCTTGAGGGGGGGGCTAGGGCTGGGAATTGTTCAGGTGGGGTGGGTCAGCTTCGCCATGCCAAGCCACAGCCTCCAGCTCGGCCACCACCACCTGAATTTCGTCATGCCAAGCCACAGCCTCCAGCACGACCACCACCACCACCAGTCTTTCGACCTGCCAAGCCACAGCCACCAGCACGGCCCCCACCACCAGTCTTTCGACCTGCCAAGCCACAGCCTCCAGCTAGGCCACCTCCACCTGCTCCACGCCCAGCTCCACGCCAAGCTCCACCACGCCAAGCTCCACCACGCCAAGCGCCACCAGTACCTGCTCCATGCCAAGTTCCGCTACCTGCTCCACGCCAAGTTCCGCTACCTGCTCCACGCCAAGTTCCGCTACCTGCTCCACGCCGCCAAGTGCCGCCAGTCGCAGCTTCACGCCGCCAAGTGCCGCCAGTCGCAGCTCCACGATGCCAAGTGCCGCCAGTCGCAGCTCCACGACGCCAAGTGCCGCCAGTCGCAGCTCCACGACGCCAAGTGCCGGCAGTCGCAGCTTCACGACGCCAAGTGCCGCCAGTCGCAGCTCCACGACGCCAAGTGCCGCCAGTCGCAGCTCCACGACGCCAAGTGCCGCCAGTCGCAGCTCCACGACGCCTAGTGCCGCCAGTCGCAGCTCCACGACGCCTAGTGCCGCCAGTCGCAGCTCCACGACGCCTAGTGCCGCCAGTCGCAGCTCCACGACGCCTAGTGCCGCCAGTCGCAGCTCCACGACGCCAAGTGCCGCCAGTTGCAGCTCCATGCCAAGACCAAGAACCGCCATGCCAAGACCAAGAACCACCATGCCAAGACCAAGACCCTCCAAGTGACCAAGTCCAAGACACACCATGCCAAGACCAAGTCCAAGACCCCTCAAGCCAAGACCAAGTCCAAGACCCCTCAAGCCAAGACCAAGTCCAAGACCCCTCACGCCAAGTCCAAGACCCCTCACGCCAAGTCCAAGACACACCACCCAAAGACCAAGACTGCCAAGACCAACACCAAGACTGCCAAGACCAACACCAAGACTACCAAGACCAACACCAAGACTGCCAAGACCAACACCAGGACCCACGCTGCCAAGACCAAGACCCACGCTGCCAGGACATGCCACGCCAAGCTTTGCTGCCCGACGCACCACGCCAAGCTTCGTCATCTGCGACTGCCACGTCGACGAAGCGCCTGCCTTCTCGTCGGCCATGGATGTGGCCAGTCCATGGGCGTCCGCCACGCCAGGTACGCCGACCTCCTCGTCGGCCACGGATGTGGCCACTACCTGGTCGGCCGCCACGCCAAGTGCGCCCACCTCCCCGTCGGCCATGGATATGGCCATTCCCGGGTCGCCCACCTCGTCAGGTACAGCGGCGGTCTACGCGTCGCCGCCACCTGATCCTGCCCCGGTGGATTCGGGGACACCTGGTCTGGCGACCCACCGCCATGTCCCCCTCCCGCCCTCCCATGACTCTCGATCCTGCCTTGTTTTGTTTGTTTTGGACATCTGGGATCTGTCCGTAAGGGGGGGGGCTCTGTCATGTCTGTGATTACATTTTGTTTTAGTCATGTTCGGATTTGGTTTTGGACTTTTTGTGCACTTTTATTTGTCACCATAGCAACCATTAGTTTCACCTGGTTCACATTGTCATGTCACGCACCTGTTAGAGTCACACACCTGTTTTCACTGATCATGTCACTATATAAGCTTTTCTGTTTCTGTTGTTCATCCTGGCAACATCACATTCATGCTCCACATTTATGCTCTGCACCCTTTATGATCACGCTTCTTCATGCCATGTTCACAGTTCCTTGTCACGTAAGTTTTTGTTTAATGTTCATAGTTCTCCGCCATTGTGCGCGCCTTTTGTTTTCCTAGTCAAGTTTTTTACCTCCGCTGTGAGCGCCTTTTGTTTATGCCCTTTTGAGCCTTTTGAGTTTAACTATTAAAACATGTCCTCACCTGCACGTCCTGTCCAGTTAAGTTGCTTTGCACCACGGAAAAACAATCCACGCCAAGGACCAAGTCGTGACATTAATATGTTAATACAGGATCTAGTATCACTGAACTGGGATATGATTTATAATGAAAAAGATGTGGACAGTGCTTATAATATATTTTTGGAAAAATGTAAGTCAAAGTATGATAAACATTGTCCAATCAAAGAATACAACAAAACAAGAGCATATGATAACTGTTCATGGTTAACGAAAGGTTTGCAAAATGCTTGTAAAAAGAAAAATGCACTATACAGGAATTTTATTAGACAGAGAACCAAAGAAGCTGAGGATAAATATAAAAAATATAAAAATAAGTTAATCAGTATTATAAGGATAAGTAAAAAAGAATACTACAAGAATAAACTAGAGCGTAATAAAGATAATATAAAAGGGATATGGAACATTTTAAACAGTATAATAAGAGATGGTGTCAAACAAAACAGCTCACCTAAATATTTCAAAGAAGATGATATTGAAAATTACAATATGGAGGAGGTGGCAGATCGCTTCAATCACTTTTTTGTTAAAGTAGGCCCTGATCTAGAGAGTAAAATTATGGATCAAGGGGTGGAAGGAGAGCATATGGGGGATCTGGTGAAGAGAAATCCATGCTCAATGTTCCTTGAGAGTCGAAGAGAAGGAAATATTGGACATAGTAAAAAACTGTAAAAACAAACAATCAACCGATTTTAATTATATTGACATGTCATTGGTCAAACTGGTCATTGAGGGGATTTCTAAGCCACTTACTCACATTTGCAATGTATTGTTTCAAACCGGTTCATTTCCAAATCAAATGAAAATAGCAAAGGTCATTCCACTGTATAAAAATGGGAGCAAACACCTCTTCACAAACTACACACCTGTCTCACTACTGCCTCAATTTTCAAAAATATTGGAGAAACTATTTAATAGCAGATTAGATTCATTCCTGGAAAAATATAATGTACTCTCAGAGAGTCAATATGGTTTTAGAACTAAAAGATCAACTTCTCAGGCATTGATGGAATCCATTGAAAGAATCACAGATGCAATTGATAATCATCAATATGCAATTGGCATCTTCATTGACCTCAGAAAAGCTTTTGACATTATCAATCACAATACATTAATTAATAAACTGGAGAAAATTGGTATAAGAGGTATGGCAATAGACTGGATAAAAAGCTATTTGGACAGACGGAAACAGTTTGTGAAGCTGGGAAACCATAACTCAAATTGCTTGGACATTGCTTGTGGAGTCCCCCAGGGGTCAGTATTGGGACCAAAACTTTTTATACTGTACATAAATGATATTTGCCAAGTATCCAAGTTGCTGTCTATGGTACTTTTCGCAGATGACACTATTGTATTTTGCTCTGGTGATGATCTAGATACATTACAAAAGAACATAAATGAAGAGTTGTATAAACTGAAATTATGGTTTGACTGGAACAAATTATCTTTGAATGTGAGCAAGACCAAGTTTATGTTCTTTGGCAGGTTCAGGTTAAACACACAGTTGAAGATAGAAATTGATGGGGTGGCTATTGAGCAGGTGCACAAAATCATATTCCTTGGTGTAACAATTGACGACAAGCTCAGCTGGAAAGCACATATTACACATGTCAAATACAAAGTAGCAAGAAGTATAGCAGTCATAAACAAAGCAAAGCAGGTTCTGGATCATAAGTCACTCCACACTCTCTACTGTTCTTTAGTCTTGCCATACTTAAACTACTGTACTGAAGTCTGGGGTAACAATTACAAAAGTTTGTTACGGTCACTAATCATTTTACAAAAAAGAGCAGTAAGGACCATTCACAAGGTCGGCTATCTGGAACACACCAATGCACTATTTCTACAGTCTAAATTATTAAAATGCACCGACATTGTCTCATATCAAACAGCAATAACTATGTACAGGGCTAGGAACCATTTGTAACATGTAAAGCGACTTTGGGTACTTAGAAAAGCGCTATATAAATCCCAGGTATTATTATTATTATTATTATTATTTGTTACCACTGAACATTCAAAACATGTTTAGTGAACGTGAGGGGGGGCATAGTTTGAGGAGAGAACTCAATTTGAAAATTCAGATGAGAAATTCCCCCATGAAAAGTTTTCGCATTTCCATCACAGGTGTCAAGTTGTGGAACAATCTGAGCGAAGTACATAAGCAAAGTCCAAGCATCAATTTTTTTAAAAGAATGTACAAAAATATATTGTTCACAGGATATAGTGAACTGCACTAAGAGTCAGTAGGTTTGTATGTGTATGTATATGTATACTATGTATACACGCTGTTGTGTCACATTCATAGTTACTTGTTAAATGTGTGTTGTAGATATACATGTATTTATATATATATATATATATATATATATATATATATATATATGTGTACGTACTTATATATGTATATGTATTTATATGACATAACTTTTTTATATACTATTATTATTATTATTATTAAACATACAGTAAGTAATAAGAGGGGTGGGAGTACATAAGTTTTTACTTCTTCTCACTCCTTTTCGGATATGTTTACATTAATGTTTATTTTCATTTCTTGTTTCTTTTGCTTTTTATTATTACTATTATTATTATTATTATTATTATTGTTTTTGTTATTCATTCTTGAATGGCTTTTTTGTTGTTGTTTTTTCAAAATGTGTTGTTTTTGTTTTGTCTACATATTTGAAATAAACATGAAAATGAAATGAAATGATTGATATATATATGTATGAATGATGAGGTGATTGAAGACATAGTTTGGGTTACAACAAGAGAAAGAAGTTCTCTGCAGTGTAGTCAGGGAGGACAAGAACTCTATTGATGTTGAAGGCACAAGTGGATGTCTACTAAAAGCAAGAGGAAAGGCATCATGGCTCCAAGCATCCTATTGATTTGAAGTGAACATTTGCCCCAACGTGTCTGATCAATGAGTGCATTAGTGTTCCCATCATGCACTTGGGTCGCTGCCAACCACACAGCAGTGATGTTATACATGCGGGCCCCTCAGGAGCCACACTCTCAGGCCCTTGGTGCCTGGCAACTAAGTGTCTCCTTTCTAGCAGACAAGGAGGGTTTCATCACTCCATCATTTTATACTGCTTGTCCCTCTCACACTGCCAGAGTCCTGCTCACTTGTCAGTCCTAGTCCCCTCCTTGGGCCTCAAACATCACATCTCCAGTATTGCTTGACAACGTCCTGAATGAAGCAGTGCCAAGGCTAAATAAACTCAAATGATCAATAATCAATAATATGAAAGCAGGCCCCTGATTGGCTCAGCTTGACTGTACTGCATTCAAAGAGTGTAAAGGTGACTCCACTTGGACTTAAAAAAAAGTGTTTTTATGCTCCTGCTATGATTCATAATTATTGATTCTTACTTTGCAGAAAACTGCATAATTGCTATTGTTGGCGTATTTTATTTACTGAAAATGTTTTCTCTTATTCAGCCAAATAATAACCACAATAATAATATGATAGAAATGTAAAAAGCTAAAACATCTTTCCAACATTATTACCTTACATGCTCATCCAGGGGCAGCAGTACCACATAAACAATCATACTAATAACAAGAATACTGACAACTAAAATGATGAAAAATCATGATTGATAACCAAACCGTGATTAAATTATGGACTGATTAGCATTAGCTTGCTAGCCATCTTAAATGCCAACATGAAAACAAAAGACATTAACGTCTTTCCCCATTAAGAAACGTGATACCCCAATCTAAACATGTGTAAACACATTAGTGTCTAAATTACCATGATACAGTATTCACATGAAACGTAAACTACTAAGATACAGTATTCACATTAAACGTAAACAACTAAGATACAGTATTCACGTTAAACGTAAACTACTAAGATACTGTATTCACATTAAACATAAACAACTAAGATACAGTATTCACATTAAATAAACAACTAAGATACAGTATTCACATTAAACATAAACTACTAAGATACAGTATTCACATTGAACATAAACTACTAAGATACAGTATTCACATTGAACGTAAACTACAAAGATACAGTATTCACATTATACATAAACTACTAAGGTACAGTATTCACATTGAACAAAGAAAAATAAGGTACAGTATTCACATTCAACATGAACTACTAAGATACAGTATTCACATTGAACATAAACTACTAAGATACAGTATTCACATTGAACGTAAACTACAAAGATACAGTATTCACATTATACATAAACTACTAAGGTACAGTATTCACATTGAACAAAGACAAATAAGGTACAGTATTCACATTCAACATGAACTACTAAGATACAGTATTCACATTGAACATAAACTACTAAGATACAGTATTCACATTAAACATAAACAACTAAGATACAGTATTCACATTAAATAAACAACTAAGATACAGTATTCACATTAAACATAAACTTCTAAGATACAGTATTCACATTGAACATAAACTACTAAGATACAGTATTCACATTAAACGTAAACTACAAAGATACAGTATTCACATTGAACATAAACTACTAAGATACAGTATTCACATTGAACGTAAACTACAAAGATACAGTATTCACATTAAACATAAACTACTAAGGTACAGTATTCACATTGAACAAAGACAAATAAGGTACAGTATTCACATTGAACATAAACTACTAAGATACAGTATTCACATTGAACACAAACTACTAAGATACAGTATTCATATTAAACATAAACAACTAAAATACAGTATTCACATTAAACATAAACAACTAAGATACAGTATTCACATTAAACATAAACAACTAAGATACAGTATTCATATTAAACATAAACAACTAAGATACAATATTCCCATTAAACATAAACAAATAAAAAACAGTATTCACATTAAATAAACAACTAAGTTACAGTATTCACAATAAACATAAAGAATGTTGTGTCTTTGCACAAAGTTGTGGATATAAAGTCCACAGTGTCAAGTTGAAACAGACGATGTCTTCAACAGGAAGTGTACTCACGTGATGTCAGACAAACAGGTAGTGAAAAAACATTTTTGAAATTAAAATGGAAGAAGATAAACAAATGTAATTACACAAATAATAAATAATAATGTAATGTTTCCTCTGCCAAGAAAGTATAATGTGTTTATTTATTTCAGTTATTAAAACAAAACACAACTTAGTTAAAATATTTGAGTGTGTTTTAGTACTTTTTGAGCACGTTCAACAACAACAACACAATAATAATAATAATTACTGTTTAACTTCATGTTATTTATTGTGATGGTTGTGATGGTTTATTAGAGACTCCTCCCTCACAGACACACAACCCCTTTGATCACAGACACACAACACACAGACACACAACCCTTTTGATCACAGACACACAACACACGGACACACAACACACAGCCCCTTTGATCACAGACACACAACCCCTTTGATCACAGACACACAACACACAGACACACAACCCCTTTGATCACAGACACACAACACACAGACACACGACCCCTTTTATCACAGACACATAACCCCTTTGATCACAGACACACAACACAGACACACAACCCCTTTGATCACAGACACACAACACACAGATACACAACACACAGACACACAACCCCTTTGATCACAGACACACAACACACAGATACACAACCCCTTTGATAGCTTTGGGTTGTGATTTTTCATCAAGAGCACAATTTTGATAACAGACAAAGATTTTATTTTTTAGTATTTCTTATATTCCAATGACAAAGTTAACATGTCAATATATGTGCCAAGAATACCACTTTATTGCATGTGGACGTCTACACAACTATCACACAATCACTAATCCATTACAAATAAATACACATATATGTATATATATATATATATATATATATATATATATATATATATATATATATATATATATATATATATATATATATATATACATATATATATATATATATATATATATATATATATATATATATATATATATATATATATATATATATATATATATATATATATATACAAATCAATCTTTTGCAGCAGACACACAACACAAATACACGGTACACAAAGACACACTACACAACGTGCACAACACAAAGACACATTACACAAAGACACACTACACAACGTACACAACACAAAGACACATTACACAAAGACACACTACACAACGTGCACAACACAAAGACACACAACTAAGACACACTACATAACGTGCACAACACAAAGACACACTACACAACATGCACAACACAAAGACACATTACACAAAGACACACTACACAACGTGCACAACACAAAGACACATTACACAAAGACACACAACTAAGACACACTACATAACGTGCACCACACACAGACACACTACACAACGTGCACAACACAAAGACACATTACACAAAGACAGACTACACAAAGACACACAACTAAGACACACTACATAACGTGCACAACACAAAGACACACAACACAAAGTGCACAACACAAAGACACACTATACAAAGTGCACAACACAAAGACACACTACACAAAGACACTACACAAAAACACACTACACAACGTGCACAACACAGACACACTACACGAAGTGCACAAGCGCATGCGCAGTATATACTGTACTCCACTACCACTGCATGTTTTAGTTTGCTGACTGCATGACGCAATGTGAGGGATGACGTCATGCAGGCACTCACCCAGAAGATGGCGGTGAGGGCGAGCATCAGGTACTTCACGCACGTCATCCCTCCGTGCACGTTGCTCATCCTGTCACGTGATGCCATCACACCCGGCCCGAGTCCAGACGTGATTGCGCGCCGTCGCGGTTCGGCTGGGCGGACGTGCGCGTTCACGCTCACGATTGCGCCTCCCGCGACAACGCCGCAAGCTAAGCCCCGCCCATCGCTGATGGCGTGTGCGCCTGCCTGCGTCCCAGCTATGGTCACGTGGTGTCAACAATATGACCAACAACAATACTAATAGTACTACACAGTATTTATGATGAATACTACTCTATAATAAGTATTCATTAAGTACCACCATAATGACAGTAGTGTAGTGGACCTAAGTATTCATCAAGTACCACCATAATGACAACATTAAAATACAGTAGTGTAGTAGACCTAAGTATTCATTAAGTACCACCATAATGACAGTAGTGTAGTGGACCTAAGTATTCATCAAGTACCACCATAATGAACTCTTTAAAATACAGTAGTGTAGTAGACCTAAGTATTCATCAAGTACCACCATAATGACAACATTAAATACAGTAGTGTAGTAGACCTAAGTATTCATTAAGTACCACCATAATGACAACATTAAATACAGTAGCGTAGTAGACCTAAGTATTCATTAAGTAGGAGTGGAGTTATTGAGTCTGTTTAGCTGATTGGAGAGCTAGCTTGCGCAGCTAGTGGGTCCATGACTTGTGGGGGTGCTGGAGCCTATCCCAGCTGCATTGGGGTGGTAGGTGGGGTACAACCTGGACAAGTCACCACCTCATCACAAGGCATTAACATAATTAATAATCAAATATATTTAAGTATATGTATTTTTTCTGTCCAAATGGAAAGAATGAATACATTTAGTAAAAAAAGATAAGCTACTTTATTGACGCATTTTATTTAGTGGGCCACATCAGATGAAGTCAGACGTGGCCCCCGGGGCCCTGAGTTTGACACCTGCTGACGCTGCATTATATCATTTGTATTGCTGTCATCTGTGAGGTCACACTTCCTGTCATTTGTGCAACCCTCAAGCAAATATTGATAAATATTGACCTGTTTTGTGTTCCACATGCAGCTTTCATCATCTTCATGATTAGCATACAGTTATCATCATCATCATTGGATCATGAATAGCATACAGTCGTCTTCATCATTGGCATCATGATTAGCATACCGTCATCTTCATCATTGGATCATGATTAGCATACAGTCATCTTCATCATCGGATCATGATTAGCATACAGTCGTCATCATCATCATCATTTTCATGATTAGCATACAGTCATCTTTATCATCGGATCATGATTAGCGTACAGTCGTCATCATCATCATCATTTTCATGATTAGCATACAGTCGTCTTCATCATTGCATCATGATTAGCATACAGTCGTCTTCATCATCTTCATGATTAGCGTACAGCCCTCTTCATCATTATATCATGATTAGCATACAGTTATCATCCTCATCATTTTCATGATTAGCAAACAGTCGTCTTCATCATTGCAAAATGATTAGCATACAGTCGTCTTCATCATCTTCATTATTAGCATACAGTCGTCTTCATCATCATTTTCATGATTAGCATACAGTCGTCTTCATCATTGCATCATGATTAGCATACAGTCGTCTTCATCATCTTCATGATTAGCATACAGTCGTCTTCATCATTGGATCATGATTAGCATACAGTCATCTTCATCATCTTCATGATTAGCATACAGTCGTCTTCATCATTGGATCATGATTAGCATACAGTCGTCTTCATCATCTTCATGATTAGCATACAGTCGTCTTCATCATTGGATCATGATTAGCATACAGTCGTCATCATCATCATGTTTAAGATTAGCATACAGTCGTCTTCATCATTGCAAAATGATTAGCATACAGTCCTCTTCATCATCTTCATGATTAGCATACAGTAGTCTTCATCATTGGATCATGATTAGCATACAGTCGTCTTCATCATCTTCATAATTAACATACAGTCGTCTTCATCATTGGATCATGATTAGCATACAGTCGTCTTCATCATCTTCATAATTAGCATACAGTCGTCTTCATCATTGCATCATGATTAGCATACAGTTGTCTTCATCATCTTCATGATTAGCACACAATCGTCTTCATCATCGGATCATGATTAGCATACAGTCGTCATCATCATCATTTTCGTGATTAGCATACAGTCGTCTTCATCAGTGGATTATGATTAGCATACAGTGGTCGTTATCACATACATACAACTAGCATGTATTCATATTACATTGAAGAGAGCCTTAAAGCAGGTTTCCTAACCATAGGGCCGCAGTGCTACTCAGGTGTAATACACTCGTCCACCACTTGTGGCAGTAATGAGCATCTCAAAGAAACAGAAGAAGTCCTAGAGAAGTTTCTTAAGCACACAAAATATGACTAAAGCTGTAGTTTCATTGTCACTTAAATTAAACATATTCAATATTCATTGACTTCAGCACATCATTGTATGTTCATCATATGTTCATGTTTAGCACAACGACATTGTATGTTCATCATATGTTCATGTTTAGCACAACATCATTGTATGTTCATCATATGTACATGTTTAGCACAACATTATTGCATGTTCATCATATGTTCATGTTTAGCACAACATCATTGTATGTTCATCATATGTTCATGTTTAGCACAACAACATTGTATGTTCATATGTTCATGTTTAGCACAACATCGTTGTATGTTCATCATATGTTTGTGTTTAGCACAACATCATTGTATGTTCATCATATGTTCATATTTAGCACAACATCATCGTATGATCATCATATGTTCATGGTTAGCACAACATCATCATACGTTCATCATTTGTTCATGTTTAGCACAACATCATTGTATGTTCAACATATGTTCATGTTTAGCACAACATCATTGTGTGTTCATCATATGTTCATGTTTAGCACAACATCATCGTATGTTCATCACATGTTCATGTTTAGCACAACATCATTGTATGTTCATCATATGTTCATGTTTAGCACAACATCATCGTATGTTCATCATATGTTCATGTTTAGCACAACAACATTGTATGTTCATCATATGTTCATGTTTAGCACAACATCATTGTATGTTCATCATATGTTCATGTTTAGCACAACATCATTGTATGTTCATCATATGTTCATGTTTAGCACAACATCATTGTATGTTCATCATATGTTCATGTTTAGCACAACATCATTGTATGTTCATCATATGTTCATCTTTAGCACAACATCATTGCATGTTCATCATATGTTCATGTTTAGCACAACATCATTGTATGTTCATCATATGTTCATCTTTAGCACAACATCATTGCATGTTCATCATATGTTCATGTTTAGCACAACATCATTGTATGTTCATCATATGTTCATGTTTAGCACAACATCATTGTATGTTCATCATATGTTCATGTTTAGCACAACAACATTGTATGTTCATCATATTTTCATGTTTAGCACAACATCATTGTATGTTCATCATATGTTCATGATTAGCACAACATCATCGTATGTTCATCATATGTTCATGTTTAGCACAACATCATCGTATGTTCATCATATGTTCATGTTTAGCACAATAACATTGTATGTTCATCATATGTTCATGTTTAGCACAACATCATTGTATGTTCATCATATGTTCACGTTTAGCACAACATAATTGTATGTTCATCATATGTTCATGTTTAGCACAACATCATTGTTTGTTCATCATATGTTCATGTTTAGCACAGCATCATTGTATGTTCATCATATGTTCATGTTTAGCACAACATCATTGTATGTTCATCGTATGTTCATGTTTAGCACAACATCATTGTATGTTCATCATATGTTCATGTTTAGCACAACATAATCTTATGTTCATCATATGTTCATGTTTAGCACAACATCATCGTATGTTCATCATATGTTCATGTTTAGCACAACATCATCGTATGTTCATCATATGTTCATGTTTAGCACAACATCATCGTATGTTCATCATATTTTCATGTTTAGCACAACATTATTGTATGTTCATCATATGTTCATGTTTAGCACAACATCATTGTATGTTCATCATATGTTCATGTTTAGCACAACAACATTGTATGTTCATCATATGTTCATGTTTATCACAACATTGTTGTATGTTCATCATATGTTCATGTTTAGCACAACATCATTGTATGTTCATCATATGTTCATGTTTAGCACAAGATCATTGTATGATCATCTTATGTTCATGTTTAGCACAACATCATCGTATGTTCATCATTTGTTCATGTTTAGCACAACATAATTGTATGTTCGTCATATGTTCATGTTTAGCACAACATCATCGTATGTTCATCATTTGTTCATGTTTAGCACAACATCATTGTATGTTCATCAGATGTTCATGTTTAGCACAACATAATTGTATGTTCATCATATGTTCATGTTTAGCACAACATCATCATATGATCATCACATGTTCATGTTTAGCACAACATAATTGTATGTTCATCATATGTTCATGTTTAGCACAACATAAGTGTATGTTCATCATATGTTCATGTTTAGCACAACATAATTGTATGTTCATCATATGTTCATGTTTAGCACAACATCATTGTATGTTCATCATATGTTCATGTTTAGCACAACATCATCGTATGATCATCATATGTTCGTGTTTAGCACAACATCATCGTATGTTCATCATTTGTTCATGTTTAGCACAACATCATCGTATGTTCGTCATATGTTCATGTTTAGCACAACGACATTGTATGTTCATCATATGTTCATGTTTAGCACAACATCATCATATGTTCATCACATGTTCATGTTTAGCACAACATCATTGTATGTTCATCATATGTTCATGTTTAGCACAACATCATCGTATGATCATCACATGTTCATGTTTAGCACAACATCATCGTACGTTCATCATTTGTTCATGTTTAGCACAACATAATTGTATGTTCGTCATATGTTCATGTTTAGCACAACGACATTGTATGTTCATCATATGTTCATGTTTAGCACAACATCATTGTATGTTCATCATATGTTCATGTTTAGCACAACATCATCGTATGTTCATTTGTTCATGTTTAGCACAACATCATTGTATGTTCATCATATGTTCATGTTTAGCACAACATCATTGTATGTTCATCATATGTTCATGTTTAGCACAACATCATCGTATGATCATCACATGTTCATGTTTAGCACAACAACATTGTATTTTCATCATATGTTCATGTTTAGCACAACATCATTGTATGTTCATCATATGTTCATGTTTAGCACAACATAATCATATGTTCATCACATGTTCATGTTTAGCACAACAACATTGTATGTTCATCATATGTTCATGTTTAGCACAACATCATTGTATGTTCATCATATGTTCATGTTTAGCACAACATTATCGTATGTTCATCATATGTTCATGTTTAGCACAACATCATTGTATGTTCATCATATGTTCATGTTTAGCACAACATCGTTGTATGTTCATCATATGTTCATGTTTATAACAACATCATTGTATGTTCATCATATGTTCATGTTTAGCACAACATCATCGTATGATCATCATATGTTCATGTTTAGCACAACATCATCGTATGTTCATCATTTGTTCATGTTTAGCACAACATCATTGTATGTTCATCATATGTTCATGTTTAGCACAACGACATTGTATGTTCATCATATGTTCATGTTTAGCACAACATCATTGTATGTTCATCATATGTTCATGTTTAGCACAACATTATCGTATGTTCATCATATGTTCATGTTTAGCACAACATCATTGTATGTTCATCATATGTTCATGTTTAGCACAACATCGTTGTATGTTCATCATATGTTCATGTTTAGCACAACATCATTGTATGTTCATCATATGTTCATGTTTAGCACAACATCATCGTATGATCATCATATGTTCATGTTTAGCACAACATCATCGTATGTTCATCATTTGTTCATGTTTAGCACAACATAATTGTATGTTCATCATATGTTCATGTTTAGCACAACGACATTGTATGTTCATCATATGTTCATGTTTAGCACAACATCATCGTATGTTCATCACATGTTCATGTTTAGCACAACATCATTGTATGTTCATCATATGTTCATGTTTAGCACAACATCATCGTATGATCATCACATGTTCATGTTTAGCACAACAACATTGTATGTTCATCATATGTTCATGTTTAGCACAACATAATTGTATGTTCATCGTATGTTCATGTTTAGCACAACATCATTGTATGTTCATCATATGTTCATGTTTAGCACAACATAATCTTATGTTCATCATATGTTCATGTTTAGCACAACATCATCGTATGTTCATCATATGTTCATGTTTAGCACAACATCATCGTATGTTCATCATATGTTCATGTTTAGCACAACATCATCGTATGTTCATCATATTTTCATGTTTAGCACAACATTATTGTATGTTCATCATATGTTCATGTTTAGCACAACATCATTGTATGTTATTCATATGTTCATGTTTAGCACAACAACATTGTATGTTCATCATATGTTCATGTTTATCACAACATTGTTGTATGTTCATCATATGTTCATGTTTAGCACAACATCATTGTATGTTCATCATATGTTCATGTTTAGCACAAGATCATTGTATGATCATCTTATGTTCATGTTTAGCACAACATCATCGTATGTTCATCATTTGTTCATGTTTAGCACAACATAATTGTATGTTCGTCATATGTTCATGTTTAGCACAACATCATCGTATGTTCATCATTTGTTCATGTTTAGCACAACATCATTGTATGTTCATCAGATGTTCATGTTTAGCACAACATAATTGTATGTTCATCATATGTTCATGTTTAGCACAACATAATTGTATGTTCATCATATGTTCATGTTTAGCACAACATCATCATATGATCATCACATGTTCATGTTTAGCACAACATAATTGTATGTTCATCATATGTTCATGTTTAGCACAACATAAGTGTATGTTCATCATATGTTCATGTTTAGCACAACATAATTGTATGTTCATCATATGTTCATGTTTAGCACAACATCATTGTATGTTCATCATATGTTCATGTTTAGCACAACATCATCGTATGATCATCATATGTTCATGTTTAGCACAACATCATCGTATGTTCATCATTTGTTCATGTTTAGCACAACATCATCGTATGTTCGTCATATGTTCATGTTTAGCACAACGACATTGTATGTTCATCATATGTTCATGTTTAGCACAACATCATCATATGTTCATCACATGTTCATGTTTAGCACAACATCATTGTATGTTCATCATATGTTCATGTTTAGCACAACATCATCGTATGATCATCACATGTTCATGTTTAGCAAAACATCATCGTACGTTCATCATTTGTTCATGTTTAGCACAACATCATTGTATGTTCGTCATATGTTCATGTTTAGCACAACGACATTGTATGTTCATCATATGTTCATGTTTAGCACAACATCATTGTATGTTCATCATATGTTCATGTTTAGCACAACATCATTGTATGTTCATCATATGTTCATGTTTAGCACAACATAATCATATGTTCATCACATGTTCATGTTTAGCACAACAACATTGTATGTTCATCATATGTTCATGTTTAGCACAACATCATTGTATGTTCATCATATGTTCATGTTTAGCACAACATTATCGTATGTTCATCATATGTTCATGTTTAGCACAACATCATTGTATGTTCATCATATGTTCATGTTTAGCACAACATCGTTGTATGTTCATCATATGTTCATGTTTATAACAACATCATTGTATGTTCATCATATGTTCATGTTTAGCACAACATCATCGTATGATCATCATATGTTTATGTTTAGCACAACATCATCGTATGTTCATCATTTGTTCATGTTTAGCACAACATCATTGTATGTTCATCATATGTTCATGTTTAGCACAACGACATTGTATGTTCATCATATGTTCATGTTTAGCACAACATCATTGTATGTTCATCATATGTTCATGTTTAGCACAACATTATCGTATGTTCATCATATGTTCATGTTTAGCACAACATCATTGTATGTTCATCATATGTTCATGTTTAGCACAACATCGTTGTATGTTCATCATATGTTCATGTTTAGCACAACATCATTGTATGTTCATCATATGTTCATGTTTAGCACAACATCATCGTATGATCATCATATGTTCATGTTTAGCACAACATCATCGTATGTTCATCATTTGTTCATGTTTAGCACAACATAATTGTATGTTCATCATATGTTCATGTTTAGCACAACGACATTGTATGTTCATCATATGTTCATGTTTAGCACAACATCATCGTATGTTCATCACATGTTCATGTTTAGCACAACATCATTGTATGTTCATCATATGTTCATGTTTAGCACAACATCATCGTATGATCATCACATGTTCATGTTTAGCACAACAACATTGTATGTTCATCATATGTTCATGTTTAGCACAACATAATTGTATGTTCATCGTATGTTCATGTTTAGCACAACATCATTGTATGTTCATCATATGTTCATGTTTAGCACAACATAATCTTATGTTCATCATATGTTCATGTTTAGCACAACATCATCGTATGTTCATCATATGTTCATGTTTAGCACAACATCATCGTATGTTCATCATATGTTCATGTTTAGCACAACATCATCGTATGTTCATCATATTTTCATGTTTAGCACAACATTATTGTATGTTCATCATATGTTCATGTTTAGCACAACATCATTGTATGTTCATCATATGTTCATGTTTAGCACAACAACATTGTATGTTCATCATATGTTCATGTTTATCACAACATTGTTGTATGTTCATCATATGTTCATGTTTAGCACAACATCATTGTATGTTCATCATATGTTCATGTTTAGCACAAGATCATTGTATGATCATCTTATGTTCATGTTTAGCACAACATCATCGTATGTTCATCATTTGTTCATGTTTAGCACAACATAATTGTATGTTCGTCATATGTTCATGTTTAGCACAACATCATCGTATGTTCATCATTTGTTCATGTTTAGCACAACATCATTGTATGTTCATCAGATGTTCATGTTTAGCACAACATCATTGTATGTTCATCATATGTTCATGTTTAGCACAACATAATTGTATGTTCATCATATGTTCATGTTTAGCACAACATCATCATATGATCATCACATGTTCATGTTTAGCACAACATAATTGTATGTTCATCATATGTTCATGTTTAGCACAACATAAGTGTATGTTCATCATATGTTCATGTTTAGCACAACATAATTGTATGTTCATCATATGTTCATGTTTAGCACAACATCATTGTATGTTCATCATATGTTCATGTTTAGCACAACATCATCGTATGATCATCATATGTTCATGTTTAGCACAACATCATCGTATGTTCATCATTTGTTCATGTTTAGCACAACATCATCGTATGTTCGTCATATGTTCATGTTTAGCACAACGACATTGTATGTTCATCATATGTTCATGTTTAGCACAACATCATCATATGTTCATCACATGTTCATGTTTAGCACAACATCATTGTATGTTCATCATATGTTCATGTTTAGCACAACATCATCGTATGATCATCACATGTTCATGTTTAGAACAACATCATCGTACGTTCATCATTTGTTCATGTTTAGCACAACATCATTGTATGTTCGTCATATGTTCATGTTTAGCACAACGACATTGTATGTTCATCATATGTTCATGTTTAGCACAACATCATTGTATGTTCATCATATGTTCATGTTTAGCACAACATCATCGTATGTTCATTTGTTCATGTTTAGCACAACATCATTGTATGTTCATCATATGTTCATGTTTAGCACAACATCATTGTATGTTCATCATATGTTCATGTTTAGCACAACATCATCGTATGATCATCACATGTTCATGTTTAGCACAACAACATTGTATGTTCATCATATGTTCATGTTTAGCACAACATCATTGTATGTTCATCATATGTTCATGTTTAGCACAACATAATCATATGTTCATCACATGTTCATGTTTAGCACAACAACATTGTATGTTCATCATATGTTCATGTTTAGCACAACATCATTGTATGTTCATCATATGTTCATGTTTAGCACAACATTATCGTATGTTCATCATATGTTCATGTTTAGCACAACATCATTGTATGTTCATCATATGTTCATGTTTAGCACAACATCGTTGTATGTTCATCATATGTTCATGTTTATAACAACATCATTGTATGTTCATCATATGTTCATGTTTAGCACAACATCATCGTATGATCATCATATGTTCATGTTTAGCACAACATCATCGTATGTTCATCATTTGTTCATGTTTAGCACAACATCATTGTATGTTCATCATATGTTCATGTTTAGCACAACGACATTGTATGTTCATCATATGTTCATGTTTAGCACAACATCATTGTATGTTCATCATATGTTCATGTTTAGCACAACATTATCGTAAGTTCATCATATGTTCATGTTTAGCACAACATCATTGTATGTTCATCATATGTTCATGTTTAGCACAACATCGTTGTATGTTCATCATATGTTCATGTTTAGCACAACATCATTGTATGTTCATCATATGTTCATGTTTAGCACAACATCATCGTATGATCATCATATGTTCATGTTTAGCACAACATCATCGTATGTTCATCATTTGTTCATGTTTAGCACAACATAATTGTATGTTCATCATATGTTCATGTTTAGCACAACGACATTGTATGTTCATCATATGTTCATGTTTAGCACAACATCATCGTATGTTCATCACATGTTCATGTTTAGCACAACATCATTGTATGTTCATCATATGTTCATGTTTAGCACAACATCATCGTATGATCATCACATGTTCATGTTTAGCACAACAACATTGTATGTTCATCATATGTTCATGTTTAGCACAACATAATTGTATGTTCATCGTATGTTCATGTTTAGCACAACATCATTGTATGTTCATCATATGTTCATGTTTAGCACAACATAATCTTATGTTCATCATATGTTCATGTTTAGCACAACATCATCGTATGTTCATCATATGTTCATGTTTAGCACAACATCATCGTATGTTCATCATATGTTCATGTTTAGCACAACATCATCGTATGTTCATCATATTTTCATGTTTAGCACAACATTATTGTATGTTCATCATATGTTCATGTTTAGCACAACATCATTGTATGTTCATCATATGTTCATGTTTAGCACAACAACATTGTATGTTCATCATATGTTCATGTTTATCACAACATTGTTGTATGTTCATCATATGTTCATGTTTAGCACAACATCATTGTATGTTCATCATATGTTCATGTTTAGCACAAGATCATTGTATGATCATCTTATGTTCATGTTTAGCACAACATCATCGTATGTTCATCATTTGTTCATGTTTAGCACAACATAATTGTATGTTCGTCATATGTTCATGTTTAGCACAACATCATCGTATGTTCATCATTTGTTCATGTTTAGCACAACATCATTGTATGTTCATCAGATGTTCATGTTTAGCACAACATCATTGTATGTTCATCATATGTTCATGTTTAGCACAACATAATTGTATGTTCATCATATGTTCATGTTTAGCACAACATCATCATATGATCATCACATGTTCATGTTTAGCACAACATAATTGTATGTTCATCATATGTTCATGTTTAGCACAACATAAGTGTATGTTCATCATATGTTCATGTTTAGCACAACATAATTGTATGTTCATCATATGTTCATGTTTAGCACAACATCATTGTATGTTCATCATATGTTCATGTTTAGCACAACATCATCGTATGATCATCATATGTTCATGTTTAGCACAACATCATCGTATGTTCATCATTTGTTCATGTTTAGCACAACATCATCGTATGTTCGTCATATGTTCATGTGTAGCACAACGACATTGTATGTTCATCATATGTTCATGTTTAGCACAACATCATCATATGTTCATCACATGTTCATGTTTAGCACAACATCATTGTATGTTCATCATATGTTCATGTTTAGCACAACATCATCGTATGATCATCACATGTTCATGTTTAGCAAAACATCATCGTACGTTCATCATTTGTTCATGTTTAGCACAACATCATTGTATGTTCGTCATATGTTCATGTTCAGCACAACGACATTGTATGTTCATCATATGTTCATGTTTAGCACAACATCATTGTATGTTCATCATATGTTCATGTTTAGCACAACATCATCGTATGTTCATTTGTTCATGTTTAGCACAACATCATTGTATGTTCATCATATGGTCATGTTTAGCACAACATCATTGTATGTTCATCATATGTTCATGTTTAGCACAACATCATCGTATGATCATCACATGTTCATGTTTAGCACAACAACATTGTATGTTCATCATATGTTCATGTTTAGCACAACATCATTGTATGTTCATCATATGTTCATGTTTAGCACAACATAATCATATGTTCATCACATGTTCATGTTTAGCACAACAACATTGTATGTTCATCATATGTTCATGTTTAGCACAACATCATTGTATGTTCATCATATGTTCATGTTTAGCACAACATTATCGTATGTTCATCATATGTTCATGTTTAGCACAACATCATTGTATGTTCATCATATGTTCATGTTTAGCACAACATCGTTGTATGTTCATCATATGTTCATGTTTATAACAACATCATTGTATGTTCATCATATGTTCATGTTTAGCACAACATCATCGTATGATCATCATATGTTCATGTTTAGCACAACATCATCGTATGTTCATCATTTGTTCATGTTTAGAACAACATCATTGTATGTTCATCATATGTTCATGTTTAGCACAACGACATTGTATGTTCATCATATGTTCATGTTTAGCACAACATCATTGTATGTTCATCATATGTTCATGTTTAGCACAACATTATCGTATGTTCATCATATGTTCATGTTTAGCACAACATCATTGTATGTTCATCATATGTTCATGTTTAGCACAACATCGTTGTATGTTCATCATATGTTCATGTTTAGCACAACATCATTGTATGTTCATCATATGTTCATGTTTAGCACAACATCATCGTATGATCATCATATGTTCATGTTTAGCACAACATCATCGTATGTTCATCATTTGTTCATGTTTAGCACAACATAATTGTATGTTCATCATATGTTCATGTTTAGCACAACGACATTGTATGTTCATCATATGTTCATGTTTAGCACAACATCATCGTATGTTCATCACATGTTCATGTTTAGCACAACATCATTGTATGTTCATCATATGTTCATGTTTAGCACAACATCATCGTATGATCATCACATGTTCATGTTTAGCACAACAACATTGTATGTTCATCATATGTTCATGTTTAGCACAACATAATTGTATGTTCATCGTATGTTCATGTTTAGCACAACATCATTGTATGTTCATCATATGTTCATGTTTAGCACAACATAATCTTATGTTCATCATATGTTCATGTTTAGCACAACATCATCGTATGTTCATCGTATGTTCATGTTTAGCACAACATCATTGTATGTTCATCATATGTTCATGTTTAGCACAACATAATCTTATGTTCATCATATGTTCATGTTTAGCACAACATCATCGTATGTTCATCATATGTTCATGTTTAGCACAACATCATCGTATGTTCATCATATGTTCATGTTTAGCACAACATCATCGTATGTTCATCATATTTTCATGTTTAGCACAACATTATTGTATGTTCATCATATGTTCATGTTTAGCACAACATCATTGTATGTTCATCATATGTTCATGTTTAGCACAACAACATTGTATGTTCATCATATGTTCATGTTTATCACAACATTGTTGTATGTTCATCATATGTTCATGTTTAGCACAACATCATTGTACGTTCATCATATGTTCATGTTTAGCACAAGATCATTGTATGATCATCTTATGTTCATGTTTAGCACAACATCATCGTATGTTCATCATTTGTTCATGTTTAGCACAACATAATTGTATGTTCGTCATATGTTCATGTTTAGCACAACATCATCGTATGTTCATCATTTGTTCATGTTTAGCACAACATCATTGTATGTTCATCAGATGTTCATGTTTAGCACAACATCATCGTATGTTCATCATATGTTCATGTTTAGCACAACATCATCGTATGTTCATCATATTTTCATGTTTAGCACAACATTATTGTATGTTCATCATATGTTCATGTTTAGCACAACATCATTGTATGTTCATCATATGTTCATGTTTAGCACAACAACATTGTATGTTCATCATATGTTCATGTTTATCACAACATTGTTGTATGTTCATCATATGTTCATGTTTAGCACAACATCATTGTACGTTCATCATATGTTCATGTTTAGCACAAGATCATTGTATGATCATCTTATGTTCATGTTTAGCACAACATCATCGTATGTTCATCATTTGTTCATGTTTAGCACAACATAATTGTATGTTCGTCACATGTTCATGTTTAGCACAACATCATCGTATGTTCATCATTTGTTCATGTTTAGCACAACATCATTGTATGTTCATCAGATGTTCATGTTTAGCACAACATCATTGTATGTTCATCATATGTTCATGTTTAGCACAACATAATTGTATGTTCATCATATGTTCATGTTTAGCACAACATAAGTGTATGTTCATCATATGTTCATGTTTAGCACAACATAATTGTATGTTCATCATATGTTCATGTTTAGCACAACATCATTGTATGTTCATCATATGTTCATGTTTAGCACAACATCATCGTATGATCATCATATGTTCATGTTTAGCACAACATCATCGTATGTTCATCATTTGTTCATGTTTAGCACAACATCATCGTATGTTCGTCATATGTTCATGTTTAGCACAACGACATTGTATGTTCATCATATGTTCATGTTTAGCACAACATCATCATATGTTCATCACATGTTCATGTTTAGCACAACATCATTGTATGTTCATCATATGTTCATGTTTAGCACAACATCATCGTATGATCATCACATGTTCATGTTTAGCACAACATCATCGTACGTTCATCATTTGTTCATGTTTAGCACAACATCATTGTATGTTCGTCATATGTTCATGTTTAGCACAACGACATTGTATGTTCATCATATGTTCATGTTTAGCACAACATCATTGTATGTTCATCATATGTTCATGTTTAGCACAACATCATCGTATGTTCATTTGTTCATGTTTAGCACAACATCATTGTATGTTCATCATATGTTCATGTTTAGCACAACATCATTGTATGTTCATCATATGTTCATGTTTAGCACAACATCATCGTATGATCATCACATGTTCATGTTTAGCACAACAACATTGTATGTTCATCATATGTTCATGTTTAGCACAACATCATTGTATGTTCATCATATGTTCATGTTTAGCACAACATAATCATATGTTCATCACATGTTCATGTTTAGCACAACAACATTGTATGTTCATCATATGTTCATGTTTAGCACAACATCATTGTATGTTCATCATATGTTCATGTTTAGCACAACATTATCGTATGTTCATCATATGTTCATGTTTAGCACAACATCATTGTATGTTCATCATATGTTCATGTTTAGCACAACATCGTTGTATGTTCATCATATGTTCATGTTTATAACAACATCATTGTATGTTCATCATATGTTCATGTTTAGCACAACATCATCGTATGATCATCATATGTTCATGTTTAGCACAACATCATCGTATGTTCATCATTTGTTCATGTTTAGCACAACATCATTGTATGTTCATCATATGTTCATGTTTAGCACAACGACATTGTATGTTCATCATATGTTCATGTTTAGCACAACATCATTGTATGTTCATCATATGTTCATGTTTAGCACAACATTATCGTATGTTCATCATATGTTCATGTTTAGCACAACATCATTGTATGTTCATCATATGTTCATGTTTAGCACAACATCGTTGTATGTTCATCATATGTTCATGTTTAGCACAACATCATTGTATGTTCATCATATGTTCATGTTTAAAACAACATCATCGTATGATCATCATATGTTCATGTTTAGCACAACATCATCGTATGTTCATCATTTGTTCATGTTTAGCACAACATAATTGTATGTTCATCATATGTTCATGTTTAGCACAACGACATTGTATGTTCATCATATGTTCATGTTTAGCACAACATCATCGTATGTTCATCACATGTTCATGTTTAGCACAACATCATTGTATGTTCATCATATGTTCATGTTTAGCACAACATCATCGTATGATCATCACATGTTCATGTTTAGCACAACAACATTGTATGTTCATCATATGTTCATGTTTAGCACAACATAATTGTATGTTCATCGTATGTTCATGTTTAGCACAACATCATTGTATGTTCATCATATGTTCATGTTTAGCACAACATAATCTTATATTCATCATATGTTCATGTTTAGCACAACATCATCGTATGTTCATCATATGTTCATGTTTAGCACAACATCATCGTATGTTCATCATATGTTCATGTTTAGCACAACATCATCGTATGTTCATCATATTTTCATGTTTAGCACAACATTATTGTATGTTCATCATATGTTCATGTTTAGCACAACATCATTGTATGTTCATCATATGTTCATGTTTAGCACAACAACATTGTATGTTCATCATATGTTCATGTTTATCACAACATTGTTGTATGTTCATCATATGTTCATGTTTAGCACAACATCATTGTATGTTCATCATATGTTCATGTTTAGCACAAGATCATTGTATGATCATCTTATGTTCATGTTTAGCACAACATCATCGTATGTTCATCATTTGTTCATGTTTAGCACAACATAATTGTATGTTCGTCATATGTTCATGTTTAGCACAACATCATCGTATGTTCATCATTTGTTCATGTTTAGCACAACATCATTGTATGTTCATCAGATGTTCATGTTTAGCACAACATCATTGTATGTTCATCATATGTTCATGTTTAGCACAACATAATTGTATGTTCATCATATGTTCATGTTTAGCACAACATCATCATATGATCATCACATGTTCATGTTTAGCACAACATAATTGTATGTTCATCATATGTTCATGTTTAGCACAACATAAGTGTATGTTCATCATATGTTCATGTTTAGCACAACATAATTGTATGTTCATCATATGTTCATGTTTAGCACAACATCATTGTATGTTCATCATATGTTCATGTTTAGCACAACATCATCGTATGATCATCATATGTTCATGTTTAGCACAACATCATCGTATGTTCATCATTTGTTCATGTTTAGCACAACATCATCGTATGTTCGTCATATGTTCATGTTTAGCACAACGACATTGTATGTTCATCATATGTTCATGTTTAGCACAACATCATCATATGTTCATCACATGTTCATGTTTAGCACAACATCATTGTATGTTCATCATATGTTCATGTTTAGCACAACATCATCGTATGATCATCACATGTTCATGTTTAGCAAAACATCATCGTACGTTCATCATTTGTTCATGTTTAGCACAACATCATTGTATGTTCGTCATATGTTCATGTTTAGCACAACGACATTGTATGTTCATCATATGTTCATGTTTAGCACAACATCATTGTATGTTCATCATATGTTCATGTTTAGCACAACATCATCGTATGTTCATTTGTTCATGTTTAGCACAACATCATTGTATGTTCATCATATGTTCATGTTTAGCACAACATCATTGTATGTTCATCATATGTTCATGTTTAGCACAACATCATCGTATGATCATCACATGTTCATGTTTAGCACAACAACATTGTATGTTCATCATATGTTCATGTTTAGCACAACATCATTGTATGTTCATCATATGTTCATGTTTAGCACAACATAATCATATGTTCATCACATGTTCATGTTTAGCACAACAACATTGTATGTTCATCATATGTTCATGTTTAGCACAACATCATTGTATGTTCATCATATGTTCATGTTTAGCACAACATTATCGTATGTTCATCATATGTTCATGTTTAGCACAACATCATTGTATGTTCATCATATGTTCATGTTTAGCACAACATCGTTGTATGTTCATCATATGTTCATGTTTATAACAACATCATTGTATGTTCATCATATGTTCATGTTTAGCACAACATCATCGTATGATCATCATATGTTCATGTTTAGCACAACATCATCGTATGTTCATCATTTGTTCATGTTTAGCACAACATCATTGTATGTTCATCATATGTTCATGTTTAGCACAACGACATTGTATGTTCATCATATGTTCATGTTTAGCACAACATCATTGTATGTTCATCATATGTTCATGTTTAGCACAACATTATCGTATGTTCATCATATGTTCATGTTTAGCACAACATCATTGTATGTTCATCATATGTTCATGTTTAGCACAACATCGTTGTATGTTCATCATATGTTCATGTTTAGCACAACATCATTGTATGTTCATCATATGTTCATGTTTAGCACAACATCATCGTATGATCATCATATGTTCATGTTTAGCACCACATCATCGTATGTTCATCATTTGTTCATGTTTAGCACAACATAATTGTATGTTCATCATATGTTCATGTTTAGCACAACGACATTGTATGTTCATCATATGTTCATGTTTAGCACAACATCATCGTATGTTCATCACATGTTCATGTTTAGCACAACATCATTGTATGTTCATCATATGTTCATGTTTAGCACAACATCATCGTATGATCATCACATGTTCATGTTTAGCACAACAACATTGTATGTTCATCATATGTTCATGTTTAGCACAACATAATTGTATGTTCATCGTATGTTCATGTTTAGCACAACATCATTGTATGTTCATCATATGTTCATGTTTAGCACAACATAATCTTATGTTCATCATATGTTCATGTTTAGCACAACATCATCGTATGTTCATCATATGTTCATGTTTAGCACAACATCATCGTATGTTCATCATATGTTCATGTTTAGCACAACATCATCGTATGTTCATCATATTTTCATGTTTAGCACAACATTATTGTATGTTCATCATATGTTCATGTTTAGCAAAACATCATTGTATGTTCATCATATGTTCATGTTTAGCACAACAACATTGTATGTTCATCATATGTTCATGTTTATCACAACATTGTTGTATGTTCATCATATGTTCATGTTTAGCACAACATCATTGTATGTTCATCATATGTTCATGTTTAGCACAAGATCATTGTATGATCATCTTATGTTCATGTTTAGCACAACATCATCGTATGTTCATCATTTGTTCATGTTTAGCACAACATAATTGTATGTTCATCATATGTTCATGTTTAGCACAACATCATCATATGATCATCACATGTTCATGTTTAGCACAACATCATTGTATGTTCATCATATGTTCATGTTTAGCACAACATAAGTGTATGTTCATCATATGTTCATGTTTAGCACAACATAATTGTATGTTCATCATATGTTCATGTTTAGCACAACATCATTGTATGTTCATCATATGTTCATGTTTAGCACAACATCATCGTATGATCATCATATGTTCATGTTTAGCACAACATCATCGTATGTTCATCATTTGTTCATGTTTAGCACAACATCATCGTATGTTCGTCATATGTTCATGTTTAGCACAACGACATTGTATGTTCATCATATGTTCATGTTTAGCACAACATCATCATATGTTCATCACATGTTCATGTTTAGCACAACATCATTGTATGTTCATCATATGTTCATGTTTAGCACAACATCATCGTATGATCATCACATGTTCATGTTTAGCACAACATCATCGTACGTTCATCATTTGTTCATGTTTAGCACAACATCATTGTATGTTCGTCATATGTTCATGTTTAGCACAACGACATTGTATGTTCATCATATGTTCATGTTTAGCACAACATCATTGTATGTTCATCATATGTTCATGTTTAGCACAACATCATCGTATGTTCATTTGTTCATGTTTAGCACAACATCATTGTATGTTCATCATATGTTCATGTTTAGCACAACATCATTGTATGTTCATCATATGTTCATGTTTAGCACAACATCATCGTATGATCATCACATGTTCATGTTTAGCACAACAACATTGTATGTTCATCATATGTTCATGTTTAGCACAACATCATTGTATGTTCATCATATGTTCATGTTTAGCACAACATAATCATATGTTCATCACATGTCCATGTTTAGCACAACAACATTGTATGTTCATCATATGTTCATGTTTAGCACAACATCATTGTATGTTCATCATATGTTCATGTTTAGCACAACATTATCGTATGTTCATCATATGTTCATGTTTAGCACAACATCATTGTATGTTCATCATATGTTCATGTTTAGCACAACATCGTTGTATGTTCATCATATGTTCATGTTTATAACAACATCATTGTATGTTCATCATATGTTCATGTTTAGCACAACATCATCGTATGATCATCATATGTTCATGTTTAGCACAACATCATCGTATGTTCATCATTTGTTCATGTTTAGCACAACATCATTGTATGTTCATCATATGTTCATGTTTAGCACAACGACATTGTATGTTCATCATATGTTCATGTTTAGCACAACATCATTGTATGTTCATCATATGTTCATGTTTAGCACAACATTATCGTAAGTTCATCATATGTTCATGTTTAGCACAACATCATTGTATGTTCATCATATGTTCATGTTTAGCACAACATCGTTGTATGTTCATCATATGTTCATGTTTAGCACAACATCATTGTATGTTCATCATATGTTCATGTTTAGCACAACATCATCGTATGATCATCATATGTTCATGTTTAGCACAACATCATCGTATGTTCATCATTTGTTCATGTTTAGCACAACATAATTGTATGTTCATCATATGTTCATGTTTAGCACAACGACATTGTATGTTCATCATATGTTCATGTTTAGCACAACATCATCGTATGTTCATCACATGTTCATGTTTAGCACAACATCATTGTATGTTCATCATATGTTCATGTTTAGCACAACATCATCGTATGATCATCACATGTTCATGTTTAGCACAACAACATTGTATGTTCATCATATGTTCATGTTTAGCACAACATAATTGTATGTTCTTCGTATGTTCATGTTTAGCACAACATCATTGTATGTTCATCATATGTTCATGTTTAGCACAACATAATCTTATGTTCATCATATGTTCATGTTTAGCACAACATCATCGTATGTTCATCATATGTTCATGTTTAGCACAACATCATCGTATGTTCATCATATGTTCATGTTTAGCACAACATCATCGTATGTTCATCATATTTTCATGTTTAGCACAACATTATTGTATGTTCATCATATGTTCATGTTTAGCACAACATCATTGTATGTTCATCATATGTTCATGTTTAGCACAACAACATTGTATGTTCATCATATGTTCATGTTTATCACAACATTGTTGTATGTTCATCATATGTTCATGTTTAGCACAACATCATTGTATGTTCATCATATGTTCATGTTTAGCACAAGATCATTGTATGATCATCTTATGTTCATGTTTAGCACAACATCATCGTATGTTCATCATTTGTTCATGTTTAGCACAACATAATTGTATGTTCGTCATATGTTCATGTTTAGCACAACATCATCGTATGTTCATCATTTGTTCATGTTTAGCACAACATCATTGTATGTTCATCAGATGTTCATGTTTAGCACAACATCATTGTATGTTCATCATATGTTCATGTTTAGCACAACATAATTGTATGTTCATCATATGTTCATGTTTAGCACAACATCATCATATGATCATCACATGTTCATGTTTAGCACAACATAATTGTATGTTCATCATATGTTCATGTTTAGCACAACATAAGTGTATGTTCATCATATGTTCATGTTTAGCACAACATAATTGTATGTTCATCATATGTTCATGTTTAGCACAACATCATTGTATGTTCATCATATGTTCATGTTTAGCACAACATCATCGTATGATCATCATATGTTCATGTTTAGCACAACATCATCGTATGTTCATCATTTGTTCATGTTTAGCACAACATCATCGTATGTTCGTCATATGTTCATGTTTAGCACAACGACATTGTATGTTCATCATATGTTCATGTTTAGCACAACATCATCATATGTTCATCACATGTTCATGTTTAGCACAACATCATTGTATGTTCATCATATGTTCATGTTTAGCACAACATCATCGTATGATCATCACATGTTCATGTTTAGCAAAACATCATCGTACGTTCATCATTTGTTCATGTTTAGCACAACATAATTGTATGTTCGTCATATGTTCATGTTTAGCACAACGACATTGTATGTTCATCATATGTTCATGTTTAGCACAACATCATTGTATGTTCATCATATGTTCATGTTTAGCACAACATCATCGTATGTTCATTTGTTCATGTTTAGCACAACATCATTGTATGTTCATCATATGTTCATGTTTAGCACAACATCATTGTATGTTCATCATATGTTCATGTTTAGCACAACATCATCGTATGATCATCACATGTTCATGTTTAGCACAACAACATTGTATGTTCATCATATGTTCATGTTTAGCACAACATCATTGTATGTTCATCATATGTTCATGTTTAGCACAACATAATCATATGTTCATCACATGTTCATGTTTAGCACAACAACATTGTATGTTCATCATATGTTCATGTTTAGCACAACATCATTGTATGTTCATCATATGTTCATGTTTAGCACAACATTATCGTATGTTCATCATATGTTCATGTTTAGCACAACATCATTGTATGTTCATCATATGTTCATGTTTAGCACAACATCGTTGTATGTTCATCATATGTTCATGTTTATAACAACATCATTGTATGTTCATCATATGTTCATGTTTAGCACAACATCATCGTATGATCATCATATGTTCATGTTTAGCACAACATCATCGTATGTTCATCATTTGTTCATGTTTAGCACAACATCATTGTATGTTCATCATATGTTCATGTTTAGCACAACGACATTGTATGTTCATCATATGTTCATGTTTAGCACAACATCATTGTATGTTCATCATATGTTCATGTTTAGCACAACATTATCGTATGTTCATCATATGTTCATGTTTAGCACAACATCATTGTATGTTCATCATATGTTCATGTTTAGCACAACATCGTTGTATGTTCATCATATGTTCATGTTTAGCACAACATCATTGTATGTTCATCATATGTTCATGTTTAGCACAACATCATCGTATGATCATCATATGTTCATGTTTAGCACAACATCATCGTATGTTCATCATTTGTTCATGTTTAGCACAACATAATTGTATGTTCATCATATGTTCATGTTTAGCACAACGACATTGTATGTTCATCATATGTTCATGTTTAGCACAACATCATCGTATGTTCATCACATGTTCATGTTTAGCACAACATCATTGTATGTTCATCATATGTTCATGTTTAGCACAACATCATTGTATGATCATCACATGTTCATGTTTAGCACAACAACATTGTATGTTCATCATATGTTCATGTTTAGCACAACATAATTGTATGTTCATCGTATGTTCATGTTTAGCACAACATCATTGTATGTTCATCATATGTTCATGTTTAGCACAACATAATCTTATGTTCATCATATGTTCATGTTTAGCACAACATCATCGTATGTTCATCATATGTTCATGTTTAGCACAACATCATCGTATGTTCATCATATGTTCATGTTTAGCACAACATCATCGTATGTTCATCATATTTTCATGTTTAGCACAACATTATTGTATGTTCATCATATGTTCATGTTTAGCACAACATCATTGTATGTTCATCATATGTTCATGTTTAGCACAACAACATTGTATGTTCATCATATGTTCATGTTTATCACAACATTGTTGTATGTTCATCATATGTTCATGTTTAGCACAACATCATTGTATGTTCATCATATGTTCATGTTTAGCACAAGATCATTGTATGATCATCTTATGTTCATGTTTAGCACAACATCATCGTATGTTCATCATTTGTTCATGTTTAGCACAACATAATTGTATGTTCGTCATATGTTCATGTTTAGCACAACATCATCGTATGTTCATCATTTGTTCATGTTTAGCACAACATCATTGTATGTTCATCAGATGTTCATGTTTAGCACAACATCATTGTATGTTCATCATATGTTCATGTTTAGCACAACATAATTGTATGTTCATCATATGTTCATGTTTAGCACAACATCATCATATGATCATCACATGTTCATGTTTAGCACAACATAATTGTATGTTCATCATATGTTCATGTTTAGCACAACATAAGTGTATGTTCATCATATGTTCATGTTTAGCACAACATAATTGTATGTTCATCATATGTTCATGTTTAGCACAACATCATTGTATGTTCATCATATGTTCATGTTTAGCACAACATCATCGTATGATCATCATATGTTCATGTTTAGCACAACATCATCGTATGTTCATCATTTGTTCATGTTTAGCACAACATCATCGTATGTTCGTCATATGTTCATGTTTAGCACAACGACATTGTATGTTCATCATATGTTCATGTTTAGCACAACATCATCATATGTTCATCACATGTTCATGTTTAGCACAACATCATTGTATGTTCATCATATGTTCATGTTTAGCACAACATCATCGTATGATCATCACATGTTCATGTTTAGCACAACATCATCGTACGTTCATCATTTGTTCATGTTTAGCACAACATCATTGTATGTTCGTCATATGTTCATGTTTAGCACAACGAAATTGTATGTTCATCATATGTTCATGTTTAGCACAACATCATTGTATGTTCATCATATGTTCATGTTTAGCACAACATCATCGTATGTTCATTTGTTCATGTTTAGCACAACATCATTGTATGTTCATCATATGTTCATGTTTAGCACAACATCATTGTATGTTCATCATATGTTCATGTTTAGCACAACATCATCGTATGATCATCACATGTTCATGTTTAGCACAACAACATTGTATGTTCATCATATGTTCATGTTTAGCACAACATCATTGTATGTTCATCATATGTTCATGTTTAGCACAACATAATCATATGTTCATCACATGTTCATGTTTAGCACAACAACATTGTATGTTCATCATATGTTCATGTTTAGCACAACATCATTGTATGTTCATCATATGTTCATGTTTAGCACAACATTATCGTATGTTCATCATATGTTCATGTTTAGCACAACATCATTGTATGTTCATCATATGTTCATGTTTAGCACAACATCGTTGTATGTTCATCATATGTTCATGTTTATAACAACATCATTGTATGTTCATCATATGTTCATGTTTAGCACAACATCATCGTATGATCATCATATGTTCATGTTTAGCACAACATCATCGTATGTTCATCATTTGTTCATGTTTAGCACAACATCATTGTATGTTCATCATATGTTCATGTTTAGCACAACGACATTGTATGTTCATCATATGTTCATGTTTAGCACAACATCATTGTATGTTCATCATATGTTCATGTTTAGCACAACATTATCGTATGTTCATCATATGTTCATGTTTAGCACAACATCATTGTATGTTCATCATATGTTCATGTTTAGCACAACATCGTTGTATGTTCATCATATGTTCATGTTTAGCACAACATCATTGTATGTTCATCATATGTTCATGTTTAAAACAACATCATCGTATGATCATCATATGTTCATGTTTAGCACAACATCATCGTATGTTCATCATTTGTTCATGTTTAGCACAACATAATTGTATGTTCATCATATGTTCATGTTTAGCACAACGACATTGTATGTTCATCATATGTTCATGTTTAGCACAACATCATCGTATGTTCATCACATGTTCATGTTTAGCACAACATCATTGTATGTTCATCATATGTTCATGTTTAGCACAACATCATCGTATGATCATCACATGTTCATGTTTAGCACAACAACATTGTATGTTCATCATATGTTCATGTTTAGCACAACATAATTGTATGTTCATCGTATGTTCATGTTTAGCACAACATCATTGTATGTTCATCATATGTTCATGTTTAGCACAACATAATCTTATGTTCATCATATGTTCATGTTTAGCACAACATCATCGTATGTTCATCATATGTTCATGTTTAGCACAACATCATCGTATGTTCATCATATGTTCATGTTTAGCACAACATCATCGTATGTTCATCATATTTTCATGTTTAGCACAACATTATTGTATGTTCATCATATGTTCATGTTTAGCACAACATCATTGTATGTTCATCATATGTTCATGTTTAGCACAACAACATTGTATGTTCATCATATGTTCATGTTTATCACAACATTGTTGTATGTTCATCATATGTTCATGTTTAGCACAACATCATTGTATGTTCATCATATGTTCATGTTTAGCACAAGATCATTGTATGATCATCTTATGTTCATGTTTAGCACAACATCATCGTATGTTCATCATTTGTTCATGTTTAGCACAACATAATTGTATGTTCGTCATATGTTCATGTTTAGCACAACATCATCGTATGTTCATCATTTGTTCATGTTTAGCACAACATCATTGTATGTTCATCAGATGTTCATGTTTAGCACAACATCATTGTATGTTCATCATATGTTCATGTTTAGCACAACATAATTGTATGTTCATCATATGTTCATGTTTAGCACAACATCATCATATGATCATCACATGTTCATGTTTAGCACAACATAATTGTATGTTCATCATATGTTCATGTTTAGCACAACATAAGTGTATGTTCATCATATGTTCATGTTTAGCACAACATAATTGTATGTTCATCATATGTTCATGTTTAGCACAACATCATTGTATGTTCATCATATGTTCATGTTTAGCACAACATCATCGTATGATCATCATATGTTCATGTTTAGCACAACATCATCGTATGTTCATCATTTGTTCATGTTTAGCACAACATCATCGTATGTTCGTCATATGTTCATGTTTAGCACAACGACATTGTATGTTCATCATATGTTCATGTTTAGCACAACATCATCATATGTTCATCACATGTTCATGTTTAGCACAACATCATTGTATGTTCATCATATGTTCATGTTTAGCACAACATCATCGTATGATCATCACATGTTCATGTTTAGCAAAACATCATCGTACGTTCATCATTTGTTCATGTTTAGCACAACATCATTGTATGTTCGTCATATGTTCATGTTTAGCACAACGACATTGTATGTTCATCATATGTTCATGTTTAGCACAACATCATTGTATGTTCATCATATGTTCATGTTTAGCACAACATCATCGTATGTTCATTTGTTCATGTTTAGCACAACATCATTGTATGTTCATCATATGTTCATGTTTAGCACAACATCATTGTATGTTCATCATATGTTCATGTTTAGCACAACATCATCGTATGATCATCACATGTTCATGTTTAGCACAACAACATTGTATGTTCATCATATGTTCATGTTTAGCACAACATCATTGTATGTTCATCATATGTTCATGTTTAGCACAACATAATCATATGTTCATCACATGTTCATGTTTAGCACAACAACATTGTATGTTCATCATATGTTCATGTTTAGCACAACATCATTGTATGTTCATCATATGTTCATGTTTAGCACAACATTATCGTATGTTCATCATATGTTCATGTTTAGCACAACATCATTGTATGTTCATCATATGTTCATGTTTAGCACAACATCGTTGTATGTTCATCATATGTTCATGTTTATAACAACATCATTGTATGTTCATCATATGTTCATGTTTAGCACAACATCATTGTATGTTCATCATATGTTCATGTTTAGCACAACATCATCGTATGTTCATCATTTGTTCATGTTTAGCACAACATCATTGTATGTTCATCATATGTTCATGTTTAGCACAACGACATTGTATGTTCATCATATGTTCATGTTTAGCACAACATCATTGTATGTTCATCATATGTTCATGTTTAGCACAACATTATCGTATGTTCATCATATGTTCATGTTTAGCACAACATCATTGTATGTTCATCATATGTTCATGTTTAGCACAACATCGTTGTATGTTCATCATATGTTCATGTTTAGCACAACATCATTGTATGTTCATCATATGTTCATGTTTAGCACAACATCATCGTATGATCATCATATGTTCATGTTTAGCACCACATCATCGTATGTTCATCATTTGTTCATGTTTAGCACAACATAATTGTATGTTCATCATATGTTCATGTTTAGCACAACGACATTGTATGTTCATCATATGTTCATGTTTAGCACAACATCATCGTATGTTCATCACATGTTCATGTTTAGCACAACATCATTGTATGTTCATCATATGTTCATGTTTAGCACAACATCATCGTATGATCATCACATGTTCATGTTTAGCACAACAACATTGTATGTTCATCATATGTTCATGTTTAGCACAACATAATTGTATGTTCATCGTATGTTCATGTTTAGCACAACATCATTGTATGTTCATCATATGTTCATGTTTAGCACAACATAATCTTATGTTCATCATATGTTCATGTTTAGCACAACATCATCGTATGTTCATCATATGTTCATGTTTAGCACAACATCATCGTATGTTCATCATATGTTCATGTTTAGCACAACATCATCGTATGTTCATCATATTTTCATGTTTAGCACAACATTATTGTATGTTCATCATATGTTCATGTTTAGCACAACATCATTGTATGTTCATCATATGTTCATGTTTAGCACAACAACATTGTATGTTCATCATATGTTCATGTTTATCACAACATTGTTGTATGTTCATCATATGTTCATGTTTAGCACAACATCATTGTATGTTCATCATATGTTCATGTTTAGCACAAGATCATTGTATGATCATCTTATGTTCATGTTTAGCACAACATCATCGTATGTTCATCATTTGTTCATGTTTAGCACAACATAATTGTATGTTCATCATATGTTCATGTTTAGCACAACATCATCATATGATCATCACATGTTCATGTTTAGCACAACATCATTGTATGTTCATCATATGTTCATGTTTAGCACAACATAAGTGTATGTTCATCATATGTTCATGTTTAGCACAACATAATTGTATGTTCATCATATGTTCATGTTTAGCACAACATCATTGTATGTTCATCATATGTTCATGTTTAGCACAACATCATCGTATGATCATCATATGTTCATGTTTAGCACAACATCATCGTATGTTCATCATTTGTTCATGTTTAGCACAACATCATCGTATGTTCGTCATATGTTCATGTTTAGCACAACGACATTGTATGTTCATCATATGTTCATGTTTAGCACAACATCATCATATGTTCATCACATGTTCATGTTTAGCACAACATCATTGTATGTTCATCATATGTTCATGTTTAGCACAACATCATCGTATGATCATCACATGTTCATGTTTAGCACAACATCATCGTACGTTCATCATTTGTTCATGTTTAGCACAACATCATTGTATGTTCGTCATATGTTCATGTTTAGCACAACGACATTGTATGTTCATCATATGTTCATGTTTAGCACAACATCATTGTATGTTCATCATATGTTCATGTTTAGCACAACATCATCGTATGTTCATTTGTTCATGTTTAGCACAACATCATTGTATGTTCATCATATGTTCATGTTTAGCACAACATCATTGTATGTTCATCATATGTTCATGTTTAGCACAACATCATCGTATGATCATCACATGTTCATGTTTAGCACAACAACATTGTATGTTCATCATATGTTCATGTTTAGCACAACATCATTGTATGTTCATCATATGTTCATGTTTAGCACAACATAATCATATGTTCATCACATGTCCATGTTTAGCACAACAACATTGTATGTTCATCATATGTTCATGTTTAGCACAACATCATTGTATGTTCATCATATGTTCATGCTTAGCACAACATTATCGTATGTTCATCATATGTTCATGTTTAGCACAACATCATTGTATGTTCATCATATGTTCATGTTTAGCACAACATCGTTGTATGTTCATCATATGTTCATGTTTATAACAACATCATTGTATGTTCATCATATGTTCATGTTTAGCACAACATCATCGTATGATCATCATATGTTCATGTTTAGCACAACATCATCGTATGTTCATCATTTGTTCATGTTTAGCACAACATCATTGTATGTTCATCATATGTTCATGTTTAGCACAACGACATTGTATGTTCATCATATGTTCATGTTTAGCACAACATCATTGTATGTTCATCATATGTTCATGTTTAGCACAACATCGTTGTATGTTCATCATATGTTCATGTTTATAACAACATCATTGTATGTTCATCATATGTTCATGTTTAGCACAACATCATCGTATGATCATCATATGTTCATGTTTAGCACAACATCATCGTATGTTCATCATTTGTTCATGTTTAGCACAACATCATTGTATGTTCATCATATGTTCATGTTTAGCACAACGACATTGTATGTTCATCATATGTTCATGTTTAGCACAACATCATTGTATGTTCATCATATGTTCATGTTTAGCACAACATTATCGTATGTTCATCATATGTTCATGTTTAGCACAACATCATTGTATGTTCATCATATGTTCATGTTTAGCACAACATCGTTGTATGTTCATCATATGTTCATGTTTAGCACAACATCATTGTATGTTCATCATATGTTCATGTTTAGCACAACATCATCGTATGATCATCATATGTTCATGTTTAGCACAACATCATCGTATGTTCATCATTTGTTCATGTTTAGCACAACATAATTGTATGTTCATCATATGTTCATGTTTAGCACAACGACATTGTATGTTCATCATATGTTCATGTTTAGCACAACATCATCGTATGTTCATCACATGTTCATGTTTAGCACAACATCATTGTATGTTCATCATATGTTCATGTTTAGCACAACATCATCGTATGATCATCACATGTTCATGTTTAGCACAACAACATTGTATGTTCATCATATGTTCATGTTTAGCACAGCATAATTGTATGTTCATCGTATGTTCATGTTTAGCACAACATCATTGTATGTTCATCATATGTTCATGTTTAGCACAACATAATCTTATGTTCATCATATGTTCATGTTTAGCACAACATCATCGTATGTTCATCATATGTTCATGTTTAGCACAACATCATCGTATGTTCATCATATGTTCATGTTTAGCACAACATCATCGTATGTTCATCATATTTTCATGTTTAGCACAACATTATTGTATGTTCATCATATGTTCATGTTTAGCACAACATCATTGTATGTTCATCATATGTTCATGTTTAGCACAACAACATTGTATGTTCATCATATGTTCATGTTTATCACAACATTGTTGTATGTTCATCATATGTTCATGTTTAGCACAACATCATTGTATGTTCATCATATGTTCATGTTTAGCACAAGATCATTGTATGATCATCTTATGTTCATGTTTAGCACAACATCATCGTATGTTCATCATTTGTTCATGTTTAGCACAACATAATTGTATGTTCGTCATATGTTCATGTTTAGCACAACATCATCGTATGTTCATCATTTGTTCATGTTTAGCACAACATCATTGTATGTTCATCAGATGTTCATGTTTAGCACAACATCATTGTATGTTCATCATATGTTCATGTTTAGCACAACATAATTGTATGTTCATCATATGTTCATGTTTAGCACAACATCATCATATGATCATCACATGTTCATGTTTAGCACAACATAATTGTATGTTCATCATATGTTCATGTTTAGCACAACATAAGTGTATGTTCATCATATGTTCATGTTTAGCACAACATAATTGTATGTTCATCATATGTTCATGTTTAGCACAACATCATTGTATGTTCATCATATGTTCATGTTTAGCACAACATCATCGTATGATCATCATATGTTCATGTTTAGCACAACATCATCGTATGTTCATCATTTGTTCATGTTTAGCACAACATCATCGTATGTTCGTCATATGTTCATGTTTAGCACAACGACATTGTATGTTCATCATATGTTCATGTTTAGCACAACATCATCATATGTTCATCACATGTTCATGTTTAGCACAACATCATTGTATGTTCATCATATGTTCATGTTTAGCACAACATCATCGTATGATCATCACATGTTCATGTTTAGCACAACATCATCGTACGTTCATCATTTGTTCATGTTTAGCACAACATCATTGTATGTTCGTCATATGTTCATGTTTAGCACAACGACATTGTATGTTCATCATATGTTCATGTTTAGCACAACATCATTGTATGTTCATCATATGTTCATGTTTAGCACAACATCATCGTATGTTCATTTGTTCATGTTTAGCACAACATCATTGTATGTTCATCATATGTTCATGTTTAGCACAACATCATTGTATGTTCATCATATGTTCATGTTTAGCACAACATCATCGTATGATCATCACATGTTCATGTTTAGCACAACAACATTGTATGTTCATCATATGTTCATGTTTAGCACAACATCATTGTATGTTCATCATATGTTCATGTTTAGCACAACATAATCATATGTTCATCACATGTTCATGTTTAGCACAACAACATTGTATGTTCATCATATGTTCATGTTTAGCACAACATCATTGTATGTTCATCATATGTTCATGTTTAGCACAACATTATCGTATGTTCATCATATGTTCATGTTTAGCACAACATCATTGTATGTTCATCATATGTTCATGTTTAGCACAACATCGTTGTATGTTCATCATATGTTCATGTTTATAACAACATCATTGTATGTTCATCATATGTTCATGTTTAGCACAACATCATCGTATGATCATCATATGTTCATGTTTAGCACAACATCATCATATGTTCATCATTTGTTCATGTTTAGCACAACATCATTGTATGTTCATCATATGTTCATGTTTAGCACAACGACATTGTATGTTCATCATATGTTCATGTTTAATAATAATAATAATACCTGGGATTTATATAGCGCTTTTCTAAGTACCCAAAGTCGCTTTACATGTTTAAAAACCCGTCATTCATTCACACCTGGTGGTGGTAAGCTACTTTCGTAGCCACAGCTGCCCTGGGGTAGACTGACGTTTAGCACAACATCATTGTATGTTCATCATATGTTCATGTTTAGCACAACATTATCGTATGTTCATCATATGTTCATGTTTAGCACAACATCATTGTATGTTCTTCATATGTTCATGTTTAGCACAACATCGTTGTATGTTCATCATATGTTCATGTTTAGCACAACATCATTGTATGTTCATCATATGTTCATGTTTAGCACAACATCATCGTATGATCATCATATGTTCATGTTTAGCACAACATCATCGTATGTTCATCATTTGTTCATGTTTAGCACAACATAATTGTATGTTCATCATATGTTCATGTTTAGCACAACGACATTGTATGTTCATCATATGTTCATGTTTAGCACAACATCATCGTATGTTCATCACATGTTCATGTTTAGCACAACATCATTGTATGTTCATCATATGTTCATGTTTAGCACAACATCATCGTATGATCATCACATGTTCATGTTTAGCACAACAACATTGTATGTTCATCATATGTTCATGTTTAGCACAACATAATTGTATGTTCATCATATGTTCATGTTTAGCACAACATCATTGTATGTTCATCATATGTTCATGTTTAGCACAACATCATCGTATGATCATCATATGTTCATGTTTAGCACAACATCATCGTATGTTCATCATTTGTTCATGTTTAGCACAACATCATTGTATGTTCGTCATATGTTCATGTTTAGCACAACGACATTGTATGTTCATCATATGTTCATGTTTAGCACAACATCATCATATGTTCATCACATGTTCATGTTTAGCACAACATCATTGTATGTTCATCATATGTTCATGTTTAGCACAACATCATCGTATGATCATCACATGTTCATGTTTAGCACAACAACATTGTATGTTCATCATATGTTCATGTTTAGCACAACATCATTGTATGTTCATCATATGTTCATGTTTAGCACAACATAATCGTATGTTCATCATTTGTTCATGTTTAGCACAACATAATTGTATGTTCATCATATGTTCATGTTTAGCACAACATCATTGTATGTTCATCATATGTTCATGTTTAGCACAACATCATCGTATGTTCATCATTTGTTCATGTTTAGCACAACATCATTGTATGTTCATCATATGTTCATGTTTAGCACAACATCATTGTATGTTCATCATATGTTCATGTTTAGCACAACATCATTGTATGTTCATCATTTGTTCATGTTTAGCACAACATCATTGTATGTTCATCATATGTTCATGTTTAGCACAACATCATCGTATGTTCATCATATTTTCATGTTTAGCACAACATTATTGTATGTTCATCATATGTTCATGTTTAGCACAACATCATTGTATGTTCATCATATGTTCATGTTTAGCACAACAACATTGTATGTTCATCATATGTTCATGTTTATCACAACATTGTTGTATGTTCATCATATGTTCATGTTTAGCACAACATCATTGTATGTTCATCATATGTTCATGTTTAGCACAAGATCATTGTATGATCATCTTATGTTCATGTTTAGCACAACATCATCGTATGTTCATCATTTGTTCATGTTTAGCACAACATAATTGTATGTTCGTCATATGTTCATGTTTAGCACAACATCATCGTATGTTCATCATTTGTTCATGTTTAGCACAACATCATTGTATGTTCATCAGATGTTCATGTTTAGCACAACATCATTGTATGTTCATCATATGTTCATGTTTAGCACAACATAATTGTATGTTCATCATATGTTCATGTTTAGCACAACATCATCATATGATCATCACATGTTCATGTTTAGCACAACATAATTGTATGTTCATCATATGTTCATGTTTAGCACAACATAAGTGTATGTTCATCATATGTTCATGTTTAGCACAACATAATTGTATGTTCATCATATGTTCATGTTTAGCACAACATCATTGTATGTTCATCATATGTTCATGTTTAGCACAACATCATCGTATGATCATCATATGTTCATGTTTAGCACAACATCATCGTATGTTCATCATTTGTTCATGTTTAGCACAACATCATCGTATGTTCGTCATATGTTCATGTTTAGCACAACGACATTGTATGTTCATCATATGTTCATGTTTAGCACAACATCATCATATGTTCATCACATGTTCATGTTTAGCACAACATCATTGTATGTTCATCATATGTTCATGTTTAGCACAACATCATCGTATGATCATCACATGTTCATGTTTAGCACAACATCATCGTACGTTCATCATTTGTTCATGTTTAGCACAACATCATTGTATGTTCGTCATATGTTCATGTTTAGCACAACGACATTGTATGTTCATCATATGTTCATGTTTAGCACAACATCATTGTATGTTCATCATATGTTCATGTTTAGCACAACATCATCGTATGTTCATTTGTTCATGTTTAGCACAACATCATTGTATGTTCATCATATGTTCATGTTTAGCACAACATCATTGTATGTTCATCATATGTTCATGTTTAGCACAACATCATCGTATGATCATCACATGTTCATGTTTAGCACAACAACATTGTATGTTCATCATATGTTCATGTTTAGCACAACATCATTGTATGTTCATCATATGTTCATGTTTAGCACAACATAATCATATGTTCATCACATGTTCATGTTTAGCACAACAACATTGTATGTTCATCATATGTTCATGTTTAGCACAACATCATTGTATGTTCATCATATGTTCATGTTTAGCACAACATTATCGTATGTTCATCATATGTTCATGTTTAGCACAACATCATTGTATGTTCATCATATGTTCATGTTTAGCACAACATCGTTGTATGTTCATCATATGTTCATGTTTATAACAACATCATTGTATGTTCATCATATGTTCATGTTTAGCACAACATCATCGTATGATCATCATATGTTCATGTTTAGCACAACATCATCATATGTTCATCATTTGTTCATGTTTAGCACAACATCATTGTATGTTCATCATATGTTCATGTTTAGCACAACGACATTGTATGTTCATCATATGTTCATGTTTAATAATAATAATAATACCTGGGATTTATATAGCGCTTTTCTAAGTACCCAAAGTCGCTTTACATGTTTAAAAACCCGTCATTCATTCACACCTGGTGGTGGTAAGCTACTTTCGTAGCCACAGCTGCCCTGGGGTAGACTGACGTTTAGCACAACATCATTGTATGTTCATCATATGTTCATGTTTAGCACAACATTATCGTATGTTCATCATATGTTCATGTTTAGCACAACATCATTGTATGTTCTTCATATGTTCATGTTTAGCACAACATCGTTGTATGTTCATCATATGTTCATGTTTAGCACAACATCATTGTATGTTCATCATATGTTCATGTTTAGCACAACATCATCGTATGATCATCATATGTTCATGTTTAGCACAACATCATCGTATGTTCATCATTTGTTCATGTTTAGCACAACATAATTGTATGTTCATCATATGTTCATGTTTAGCACAACGACATTGTATGTTCATCATATGTTCATGTTTAGCACAACATCATCGTATGTTCATCACATGTTCATGTTTAGCACAACATCATTGTATGTTCATCATATGTTCATGTTTAGCACAACATCATCGTATGATCATCACATGTTCATGTTTAGCACAACAACATTGTATGTTCATCATATGTTCATGTTTAGCACAACATAATTGTATGTTCATCATATGTTCATGTTTAGCACAACATCATTGTATGTTCATCATATGTTCATGTTTAGCACAACATCATCGTATGATCATCATATGTTCATGTTTAGCACAACATCATCGTATGTTCATCATTTGTTCATGTTTAGCACAACATCATTGTATGTTCGTCATATGTTCATGTTTAGCACAACGACATTGTATGTTCATCATATGTTCATGTTTAGCACAACATCATCATATGTTCATCACATGTTCATGTTTAGCACAACATCATTGTATGTTCATCATATGTTCATGTTTAGCACAACATCATCGTATGATCATCACATGTTCATGTTTAGCACAACAACATTGTATGTTCATCATATGTTCATGTTTAGCACAACATCATTGTATGTTCATCATATGTTCATGTTTAGCACAACATCATCGTATGTTCATCATTTGTTCATGTTTAGCACAACATAATTGTATGTTCATCATATGTTCATGTTTAGCACAACATCATTGTATGTTCATCATATGTTCATGTTTAGCACAACATCATCGTATGTTCATCATTTGTTCATGTTTAGCACAACATCATTGTATGTTCATCATATGTTCATGTTTAGCACAACATCATTGTATGTTCATCATATGTTCATGTTTAGCACAACATCATTGTATGTTCATCATTTGTTCATGTTTAGCACAACATCATTGTATGTTCATCATATGTTCATGTTTAGCACAACATCATTGTATGTTCATCACTTATTTGAGTCCCTTCTCATGCAGAGGACTTATTTTTGAGGTTCATGTGTTGAATAAATAATCATCTTTACCATGAACACATGCTTTCATAAACTGTTAGTAGGTGACACATAGTTCATGAATATGATTACAATTAATTCATTGTCAATATTGGAGTGGGCCCCGGGCCCCTGTGTCGTTGGGCTTAAGAACCCTGTCTTAAAGGTTCTCATTACATTTGTGATCTCGTCAAGATTTAATGAACAAAAGAGAAAAATTCGACACATATTCAATGAGTGTTCTTTTTTCCTAGTCCACCTGAATGTAACATAACGCATGCGCACTGTGCATATTAAAGCTAATCAAGTGTCACGTTCCAATTTACCGTAAAGTACAAAAGCAAGTTGACTTTGCCAGCTTTTAATCGTTGCCTATACGTAATTGATTTTTTAGTGAGTTGTAGTTTCCGAGCCTTTATATAATCGAATAGAAGCTAGTAATCGAATACTAGCTGGTCCCGTCGGCCGGTCAGAAGACGCGTCCTTACGTTGTGTGTCCACTAGAGGGCAGTGTGGTGTGGAAGTTACTGCATGCCTTTATTTATTTATTTATTTATTATTATTATCTATTTATTTATAAATCTTTATGTATACTTTACAACAAAGTTGCTGCATGGCCTTTTTTATTTTTTATTTTTTAATTTTATTTTATAAATCTTTATTTATAATTTGCAACATTTACATACAAAGTTGCTGCATGGCTTTTTTTATTTTTATTGTTTGTAATTCACTTTTATAAATCTTTATTTATAATATACAACATTTACATACAAAGTTGCTGCATGGCTTTTTTATTTTTATTTTTTTAAATTTATTTCCATAAATCGTTATTTATAATATACAACATTTACATACAAAGTTGCCGCATGGATTATTTTTTTCTTTTTTAAAAAAATTTAATTTATTTTTATAAATCGTTATTTATAATATGCAACATTTACATACAAAGTTGCTGCATGGCTTATTTATTTTTTTTAAACATTTTTTAAATAAATCTTTATTTATAATTTGCAACATTTATATACGAAGTTGCTGCATGGCTTTTTTATTTTTATTTTTTTTAATTCATTTTTATATATCTTTATTTATAATATTCAACATTTACATACAAAGTTGCTGCATGGCTTTTTAATTTTTATTTTTTTAATGTATTTTTATAAATCTTTATTTATAATTTGCAACATTTACATACAAAGTTGCTGCATGGCTTATTTCTTTTTTTTAAACATTTTTTTAATACATCTTTATTTATAATTTGCAACATTTACATACAAAGTTGCTGCATTGCTTTTTTTTTTTTTTTTTTTTTAATTCATTTTTATAAATCTTTATTTATAATATTCAACATTTACATACAACGTTGCTGCATGGCTTTTTAATTTTTATTTTTTTAATGTATTTTTATAAATCTTTATTTATAATTTGCAACATTTACATACAAAGTTGCTGCATGGCTTATTTCTTTTTCTTTAAACATTTTTTTAATAAATATTTATTTATAATTTGCAAAATTTACATACAAAGTTGCTGCATGGCTTTTTTATTTTTATTATTTTTAATTTATTTTTATAAATCTTTATTTATAATATTCAACATTTACATACAAAGTTGCTGCATGGCTTTTTTTATTTTTATTTTTTTAATGTATGTTTATAAATCTTTATTTATAATTTGCAACATTTACATACAAAGTTGCTGCATGGCTTATTTATTTTTTATTTTTTATTTATAAATCTTTATTTATAATTTGTAACATTTACATACAAAGTTGCTGCATGGCTTATTTATTTATTTATTTATTTTTTTTAATATATCTTTTTTCTTTTTCTTTTTTAAAAAATTTATATTTATAAATCACTATTTATAATATGCAACATTTACATACAAAGTTGCTGCATGGCTTATTTTTTTTATAAATCGTTATTTATAATATGCAACATTTACATACAAAGTTGCTGCAAGGCTTATTTTTTTATTTTTATTTATTTTTATATATCTTTTTTCTTTTTCTTTTTTTTTAAATTTATATTTATAAATCACTATTTATAATATGCAACATTTACATACAAAGTTGTTGCATGGCTTTTTTATTTTTTATTTTTTTTAATGTATTTTTTATGAATCGTTATTTATAATATGCAACATTTACATACAAAGTTGCTGCATTGCTTTTTTTTTTTTATAAATCGTTATTTATAATATGCAACATTTACATACAGAGTTGCTGCATGGCTTATTTTTTTATTTTTATTTATTTTTATATATCTTTTTTCTTTTTCTTTTTTTAAAAATTTATATTTATAAATCGCTATTTATAATTTGCAACATTTACATACAAAGTTGTTGCATGGCTTTTTTATTTTTATTTTTTTTAATGTATTTTTTATAAATCGTTATTTATAATATGCAACATTTACATACAAAATTGCTGCATGGCTTTTTTTTAATTGATCAACTTTGGAGTCAACTGAAGCATATATTTCTTTTGTGTTGTCATCTCCCACCTAAAACAAGTTCGAAGAAAGACACCCAGCATGTATGTAAGTGTTTAATAAATAATGTTGTCCTCGGACCAGGTCTGGACTAGAAAAACTCCCAAGTTCTTGTTGCTGCTCCTTCAGCACAGGTTGCAACCTGCCGAGTCAGAGGAGTGTTGTCTTCTACTTGGCATTGAATGACCTTGACACATCTCAGACACCTTGTTTGCACTTTCATGAACCAGAGACTGTGGAGAAGTTTGTAACAAGAATGAAAAGAGTCCAATGATCACCTAGAAGTGTGTCCTCAAATATTAGATGTCATATTTGAGGTGACACGGGACTAGAAAGTGAGTTCGGGTCACCTCTGATCAAGGTCGTGTCCACACAAATATTGATATTTAAAAAAAAAAGCTATTTTGGTTTCTCATCCACATGCACACCTGGGTTTTGGTCCTTAAAGGGGAACTGCACTTGTTTTTGGAATGTTGCTTATTATGAGAGACAAGAACATATTTGTGGTTTTATTGTTTTTAGGGACCAAATGTCCCTTTGGGACAGAGGACCCTATTGTATTTGTAAGGTTTTATTATTATTATACCGCCGCCTCTTTGAGCTGTAATTTGACCCAATAACATGCTTCAAAACTCACCATATTGCAATATTGCATATTGCGCCCCCTAGGAAGAAAACACAGACAAAACTGCTCCTAGGAAGAAAACACAGACAAAACTGCCTGTAACTTCCAGTAGGAATGTCGTAGAGACATGAAACAAACACCTCTATGTAGGTCTCACTCAGACCTAGATTTCATTCACTGACAACCCCCAGCAAAAATCAACAGGAAGTTTGCAATTCCCCCTTCAAAACAAAAGTTTTGTAAAAACTGGTCACCTTTTTTCAAACATGATCTCCTCTGAGCGCGTTTGTCGTGTCGGCTACAAACTAGCACAGGAGAGAGATTGAACCCTTCTGATTTAAGTTGACGAAAGAGTTTTAATTACTGCTCCGGTTTGGATTTTATGTGCCGTCAAAGTCGGTCCCGTCCATCGCTG
>NC_084756.1:5673746-5816336 GCF_033978785.1 Entelurus aequoreus | reverse complement strand
TTTTAAACAGTTTATCTTCAATTTCGACTCTTTAAAATTCAAAATTCAACCGAAAAAAAAGAAGAGAAAAACTAGCTAATTCGAATCTTTTCGAAAAAATAAAAAAAATAATTTATGGAACATCATTAGTAATTGTTCCTGATTAAGATTAATTTTACAATTTGGAGGACATGTTTTAAATAGGTTAAAATCCAATCTGCACTTTGTTAGAATATATAACAAATTGGACCAAGCTATATTTCTAACAAAGACAAATCATTATTTCTTCTAGATTTTCCAGAACAAAAATTTTAAAAGAAATTCAAAAGACTTTGAAATAAGATTTAAATTTGATTCTACAGATTTTCTAGATTTGCCAGAATAATTTTTTTGAATTTTAATCATAAGTTTGAAGAAATATTTCACAAATATTCTTTGTCGAAAAAACAGAAGCTAAAAATAATTAAATTAAAATTTATTTATTATTCTTTACAATAATACATTTTTTTTTTACTTGAACATTGTTTTAAATTGTCAGGAAATAAGAGGAAGGAATTTAAAAGGTATGTGTTTAAAAATCCTAAAATCATTTTTAAGGTTGTATTTCTTCTCTAAAATTGTCTTTCTGAAAGTTATAAGAAGCAAAGTAAAAAAAATAATGAATTTATTTAAACAAGTGAAGACCAAGTCTTTAACATATTTTCTTGGATTTTCAAATTCTATGAGTTTTGTCTCTCTTAGAATTAAAAATGTCGAGCAAAGCGGGACCAGCTTGCTAGTAAATAAATACAATTTAAAAAATAGAGGCAGCTCACTGGTAAGTGCTGCTATTTGAGCTATTTTTAGAACAGGCCAGCGGGCGATTCATCTGGTCCTTACGGGCTACCTGGTGCCCGCTGGCACCGCGTTGGTGACCCCTGCTCCAAAACCTGTATGTACCTTTCAGCATTAATGGCGCCTTCACAGATGTGTAAGTTACCCATGTCTTGGGCACTAATACACCCCCATTGTCACAGCTCTGTATAACACAGTTTGAGAGGAACCCAAGGATGCAGACAAAAGGTGAGTTGAACAGTTCTTTACTGAAGTAGTGTACTCACAAAAAGGCGCTCCTCACTGGAGGGAACAAAAGGCGACGGTGCAAAAAGGAGAACTCAAAATGGGCACCGTGGAGAAAACAAAAACTAATATATAAAAATAGAACAAACTTGGGTCGGAGTTGCAAGACGTGCTACCGCTGACGTAGACACCAAGCTGGATGGCACCGGGAGTGGCCAGAATGACAAGCTGCAAGAAACATTACGCATGGAAGCCATCAGAAGTGAAGAGCCGAGGAGTGGAATCACCAAGTGCCATCCAGCTGCCAAGGTGCTGCTTAAATAGCATCAGGGTAAATTGGGAGCAGCTGTGCATGTCTCACAACTCCGCCCACAATGGGAACACAGGAACTCTCTAAGGGGAAGGAGAAATGAAGTTAAGGTCAACAAGGTCAACTGCACCAACAAGGAAAACTGAATACAAACCACAAGGTGGCAGCAGGTGGTGACACCCATACAATCACACATGCTGGCTTTTACACTTTGCGCCTATAACAATCCGGATGGTTCTTTTCCTCTTTGGTCCGGAGGACACGACGTCCACAGTTTCCAAAAACAATTTGAAATGTGGACTCGTCAGACCACAGAACAATTTTCCACTTTGTATCAGTCCATCTTAGATGAGCTCAGGCCCAGCGAAGCCGACGTCGTTTCTGGGTGTTGTTGATAAATGGTTTTTCGCCTTGCATAGGAGTTTTAACTTGCACTTACAGATGTAGCGACCAACTGTAGTTACTGACAGTGGCTTTCTGAAGTGTTCCTGAGCCCATTTGGTGATATCCTTTACACACTGATGTTGTTTGTTGATGCAGTACAGCCTGAGGGATGGAAGGTCACGGGCTTAGCTGCTTACGTGCAGTGATTTCTCCAGATTCTCTGAACGCTTTGATGATATTACAGAGCGTAGATGGTGAAATCCCTAAATTCCTTGCAATAGCTGGTTGAGAAAGGTTTTCTTAAACTGTTCAACAATTTGCTCAGGCATTTGTTGACAAAGTGGTGACCCTCGCCCCATCCTTGTTTGTGAATGACTGAGCATTTCATGGAATTTACTTTTATACCCAATCATGGCACCCACCTGTTCCCAATTTGCCTGCACACCTGTGGGATGTTCCAAATAAGTGTTTGACGAGCATTCCTCATCTTTATCAGTATTTATTGCCACCTTTCCCAACTTCTTTGTCACGTGTTGCTGGCATCAAATTATAAAGTTAATGATTATTTGCAAAAAAAAAAAAAATGTTTATCAGTTTGAACATCAAATATGTTGTCTTTGTAGCATATTCAACTGAATATGGGTTGAAAAGGATTTGCAAATCATTGTATTCCGTTTATATTTACATCTAACACAATTTCCCAACTCATATGGAAACGGGCTTTGTATATATATATATATATATATATATATATATATATATATATATATATATATATATATATATATATATATATATATATATATATATATATATATATAAACATACCGTAATTTCTGGACTATAAGCCGCACCTGACCATAAACCGCACCAGCCAAATTTAGGGGAAAATACAGATTGCTCCATATATAAGCCGCACCCGACTATAAGCCGCAGGGTTTTGATGTGTAATTATCGTAGTATATAGGGGTTCCTGCTACCACGGAGGGGATTGTCGGGACAGAGATGACTGTTTGGGAACGCAAAGCGTCCCATTTATTAACAATAAATCTTTCAGTCATTCAATCAAACTTTCACATCTTTGACATGGTGAACAGCATTCGTGCAGAGTACAAATAATACAACGGTGCAAAGTAATACAAATTGCTCGCCTGTACGTTATCAAAATAACCAGCCAACCGGTATATGAAAAGTCAGTCTTTAATCATTGTGTCATCGTCTTCCTCCTGCGTACTAAAACCACCGGTGTCGGAGAACAGGCCGTAAATAAGCCACACCGTTGTATAAGCCGCAGGTACCAGAACGAGGGGAAAAAGTAGCGGCTTATAGTCCGGAAATTACGGTATATATATATATATATATATATATATATATATATATATATATATATATATATATATATATATATATATATATATATATATATATCAGTGGCGTGCAGTCACTAGAGGCAGGGGAGGCGGGGCCTCACCTGCCATCATGGAAAGAAAAAAAATGTAAAAAGAAAAACAAATTAATTAAATTGTAGATTTATGCTGCTTTAACATCTGCTGACTGAAGCCTTGCTTTTGAAGAATCCTCCATCAAGTCTTTTATTGGGCGCCAAACAATCATCCATGCCACACCCACTTCAAGTCCACTTCGTGCAGAGTACAAATAATACAACGGTGCAAAGTAATACAAATTGCTCGCCTGTACGTTATCAAAATAACCAGCCAACCGGTATATGACAAGTCAGTCTTTAATCATTGTGTCATCGTCTTCCTCCTGCGTACTAAAACCACCGGTGTCGGAGAAGAACAGGCCGTAAATAAGCCACACCGTTGTGTAAGCCGCAGGTACCAGAACGAGGGGAAAAAGTAGCGGCTTATAGTCCGGAAATTACGGTATATATATATATATATATATATATATCAGTGGCGTGCAGTCACTAGAGGCAGGGGAGGCGGGGCCTCACCTGCCATCATGGAAAGAAAAAAAATGTAAAAAGAAAAAAAAAATAATTAAATTGTTATATGCATCCAGTGATTATACTAAAGTTATTTTCCATTTAACTTCACCAGTTTTAGATTATTTTTATTTTTATTTTCACATTTGCCGTTCAAATACTGAGAAGAGATGGTGCGGTGATCAGCAGCCAGTTGAGGCACGTCACTGATTTGTGCCTCAACATGGATTGTGCGCAATGACTCGGCTAACTGCTGAGCTGCTGTGCAGTGAGACCGTATTGCTATATGAATTATATCAGCTAACTAAACTATGGCATAGTTTAGTTAGCTGAGGTATATAATGTACAGTGTATTTTGTCAACAACTGTATGTCTGTCTATCTGTGTTGGCCCTGCGATGAGGTGGCGACTTGTCCAGGGTGTACCCCGCCTTCCGCCCGATTGCAGCTGAGATAGGCTCCAGCGCCCCCCGCGACCCCGAAGGGAATAAGCGGTAGAAAATGGATGGATGGATGTATGTGTGTAACGTATTTCTTGTACTGAGCATTCATAAATCTGCTGCAAAAGACGTACTGGTTGAGGCTCGCAGTAATCCGGCCTCCTGGTGGTAGAGGGCGGTAGTGATCCCAGAGATCATTCCTCGGCCGCAGAAGAGAAAAAAAAAAAAAAAAGTTTCCAAGCGATTGTTTATTTCCTCTCGCCTGAACTTTTATTAAAAACATGGAGGATTACATATGTAAAATAAAACAGTTTTCTAAACTGGACTTTCAATCGAAGCAGGAGGTAATAATTAAAGGTAGACCAACGCCGGAGCTAAAAGGTTTGCTTTTGACTTCGGGACAGAAGACCCGTTCTTTTCAAACGGCGTGGTACACACGCAAAGGCTGGCTGTGTGGATGTCCAGCAAGAAAGGTAAGACCATAATAATGTTTTTTTTAATTAAATGTGCTTTTTTGTGTGCTACAGTTGTGTAAAGAATGCTGGTATGAGCTTTTAAACATAACCCGTTAACTGCTGCCAATCACATGGTGAATAAGATACTATTTAGGGTTCATATGTTTGTAAATCTGACTGTGATGATGCAGTGCCTCACCAGACATTAACCTCACCGCACGCCACTGATATATATATATATACATATATATATATATATATATATATATATATATATATATATATATATATATATATATATATATATATATATATATATATATATATATATATATATATATATATATATATATATATATATATATATATATATAGAGTTATATATGTATGTATAGTCTTATATGTATATGTAGTCTTATATGTCATTATATAATATTATATAACTAAATATACATATAAGACTTCAGCACGGTGAATGTATGGGACTTAAAAGAGAGGTCAGATGTCTCAGCTGTGTGCACACTCATCTTTGTTGTTGTCAGATGGCTGAGATGCTCACTTTTTTTCAGTGTGTGTGTGTGTGTGTGTGTGTGCATGCGTGCGTGTGTGCGTGCGTGTGTGTGTGTATGAGAGTGTGTGTGCAGGGGTTCAATATCAGACGACACTGATGAAAGGCACGGCAACACAACATCTTTATTATTTATTTGGCGGCCGCCATGAAATCAATGCTGCAAAACACCCGAGTCATCACTTCACACTTTTACTAGTCTGATGGACATGTCATACACTACTTTCTCATTCATCTACTTCCTCATACACTTCCTCATCTACGTCCTCATACACTTCCTCATCTACGTCCTCATACACTTCCTTCACTTCCTCATCAACTTCCTTCACCTCCATGTGTGTGTGTGACATAAGAATAATGGCCATGTGTGTGTGACATGGGAAGAATAATGGCCGTGATGTGTGTGTGAATGACAAGAATAATGGCCGTGATGTGTGTGTGAATGAGAAGAATAATGGCCATGATGTGTGTGTGAATGAGAAGAATAATGGTCATGATGTGTGTGTGAATGAGAAGAATAATGGTCATGATGTGTGTGTGACATGAGAAGAATAATGGCCATGATTTGTGTGTGAATGAGAAGAATAATGGCCATGATGTGTGTGTGACATGAGAATAATGGCCATGATGTGTGTGTGACATGAGAAGAATAATGGCCATGATGTGTGTGTGAATGAGAAGAATAATGGCCATGATGTGTGTGTGAATGAGAAGAATAATGGTCATGATGTGTGTGTGACATGAGAAGAATAATGGCCATGATGTGTGTGACATGAGAAGAATAATGGCCATGATGTGTGTGTGACGTGAGAAGAATGATGGCCATGATGAGTGTGAATGAGAAGAATAATGGCCATGATGTGTGTGTGAATGAGAAGAATAATGGCCATGATGTGTGTGTGACATGAGAAGAATAATGGCCATGATGTGTGTGTGAATGAGAAGAATAATGGCCATGATGTGTGTGTGAATGAGAAGAATAATGGCCATGATGTGTGTGTGAATGAGAAGAATAATGGCCATGATGTGTGTGTGACATGAGAAGAATAATGGCCATGATGTGTGTGTGAATGAGAAGAATAATGGCCATGATGTGTGTGTGACATGAGAAGAATAATGGCCATGATGTGTGTGTGAATGAGAAGAATAATGGCCATGATGTGTGTGTGACATGAGAAGAATAATGGCCATGATGTGTGTGTGAATGAGAAGAATAATGGCCATGATGTGTGTGTGAATGAGAAGAATAATGGCCATGATGTGTGTGTGAATGAGAAGAATAATGGCCATGATGTGTGTGTGAATGAGAAGAATAATGGCCATGATGTGTGTGTGACATGAGAAGAATAATGGCCATGATGTGTGTGTGAATGAGAAGAATAATGGCCATGATGTGTGTGTGACATGAGAAGAATAATGGCCATGATGTGTGTGTGACATGAGAAGAATAATGGCCATGATGTGTGTGTGAATGAGAAGAATAATGGCCATGATGTGTGTGTGAATGAGAAGAATAATGGTCATGATGTGTGTGTGACATGAGAAGAATAATGGCCATTATGTGTGTGTGACATGAGAAGAATAATGGCCATGATGTGTGTGTGAATGAGAAGAATAATGGCCATGATGTGTGTGTGAATGAGAAGAATAATGGCCATGATGTGTGTGTGACATGAGAAGAATAATGGCCATGATGTGTGTGTGAATGAGAAGAATAATGGCCATGATGTGTGTGTGACGTGAGAAGAATGATGGCCATGATGTGTGTGTGAATGAGAAGAATAATGGCCATGATGTGTGTGTGAATGAGAAGAATAATGGCCATGATGTGTGTGTGACATGAGAAGAATAATGGCCAAGATGTGTGTGTGAATGAGAACAATAATGGCCATTATGTGTGTGTGAATGACAAGAATAATGGCCATGATGTGTGTGTGAATGACAAGAATAATGGCCATGATGTGTGTGTGAATGAGAAGAATAATGGCCATGATGTGTGTGTGACATGAGAAGAATAATGGCCATGATGTGTGTGTGAATGAGAAGAATAATGGCCATGATGTGTGTGTGACATGAGAAGAATAATGGCCATGATGTGTGTGTGTGAATGAGAAGAATAATGGCCATGATGTGTGTGTGACATGAGAAGAATAATGGCCAAGATGTGTGTGTGAATGAGAAGAATAATGGCCATTATGTGTGTGTGAATGAGAAGAATAATGGCCATGATGTGTGTGTGAATGAGAAGAATAATGGCCATGATGTGTGTGTGAATGAGAAGAATAATGGCCATGATGTGTGTGTGACATGAGAAGAATAATGGCCATGATGTGTGTGTGAATGAGAAGAATAATGGCCATGATGTGTGTGTGAATGAGAAGAATAATGGCCATGATGTGTGTGTGACATGAGAATAATAATGGCCATGATGTGTGTGTGAATGAGAAGAACAATGGCCATGATGTGTGTGTGACATGAGAAGAATAATGGCCATGATGTGTGTGTGACATGAGAAGAATAATGGCCATGATGTGTGTGTGAATGAGAAGAATAATGGCCATGATGTGTGTGTGAATGAGAAGAATAATGGTCATGATGTGTGTGTGACATGAGAAGAATAATGGCCATGATGTGTGTGTGAATGAGAAGAATAATGGCCATGATGTGTGTGTGACTTGAGAAGAATGATGGCCATGATGTGTGTGTGAATGAGAAGAATAATGGCCATGATGTGTGTGTGAATGAGAAGAATAATGGCCATGATGTGTGTGTGACATGAGAAGAATAATGGCCATGATGTGTGTGTGAATGAGAAGAATAATGGCCATGATGTGTGTGTGAATGAGAAGAATAATGGCCATGATGTGTGTGTGAATGAGAAGAATAATGGCCATGATGTGTGTGTGAATGAGAAGAATAATGGCCATGATGTGTGTGTGAATGAGAAGAATAATGGCCATGATGTGTGTGTGACATGAGAAGAATAATGGCCATGATGTGTGTGTGAATGAGAAGAATAATGGCCATGATGTGTGTGTGACATGAGAAGAATAATGGCCATGATGTGTGTGTGAATGAGAAGAATAATGGCCATGATGTGTGTGTGACATGAGAAGAATAATGGCCATGATGTGTGTGTGTGAATGAGAAGAATAATGGCCATGATGTGTGTGTGACATGAGAAGAATAATGGCCATGATGTGTGTGTGAATGAGAAGAATAATGGCCATGATGTGTGTGTGAATGAGAAGAATAATGGCCATGATGTGTGTGTGAATGAGAAGAATAATGGCCATGATGTGTGTGTGACATGAGAAGAATAATGGCCATGATGTGTGTGTGAATGAGAAGAATAATGGCCATGATGTGTGTGTGACATGAGAAGAATAATGGCCAAGATGTGTGTGTGAATGAGAAGATAATGGCCATTATGTGTGTGTGAATGAGAAGAATAATGGCCATGATGTGTGTGTGACATGAGAAGAATAATGGCCATGATGTGTGTGTGAATGAGAAGAATAATGGCCATGATGTGTGTGTGACATGAGAAGAATAATGGCCATGATGTGTGTGTGAATGAGAAGAATAATGGCCATGATGTGTGTGAATGAGAAGAATAATGGCCATGATGTGTGTGTGAATGAGAAGAATAATGGCCATGATGTGTGTGTGAATGAGAAGAATAATGGCCATAATGTGTGTGTGAATGAGAAGAATAATGGCCATGATGTGTGTGTGAATGAGAAGAATAATGGCCATGATGTGTGTGTGACATGAGAAGAATAATGGCCATGATGTGTGTGTGAATGAGAAGAATAATGGCCATGATGTGTGTGTGACTGAGAAGAATAATGGCCATGATGTGTGTGTGAATGAGAAGAATAATGGCCATGATGTGTGTGTGAATGAGAAGAATAATGGTCATGATGTGTGTGTGACATGAGAAGAATAATGGCCATGATTTGTGTGTGAATGAGAAGAATAATGGCCATGATGTGTGTGTGAATGAGAAGAATAATGGCCATGATGTGTGTGTGACATAAGAAGAATAATGGCCATGACGTGTGTGTGAATGAGAAGAATAATGGCCATGATGTGTGTGTGACATAAGAAGAATAATGGCCATGATGTGTGTGTGACATGAGAAGAATAATGGCCATGATGTGTGTGTGACATGAGAAGAATAATGGCCATGATGTGTGTGTGAATGAGAAGAATAATGGCCATGATGTGTGTGTGTGAATGAGAAGAATAATGGCCATGATGTGTGTGTGAATGAGAAGAATAATGGCCATAATGTGTGTGTGAATGAGAAGAATAATGGCCATGATGTGTGTGTGAATGAGAAGAATAATGGCCATGATGTGTGTGTGACATGAGAAGAATAATGGCCATGATGTGTGTGTGAATGAGAAGAATAATGGCCATGATGTGTGTGTGACTGAGAAGAATAATGGCCATGATGTGTGTGTGAATGAGAAGAATAATGGCCATGATGTGTGTGTGAATGAGAAGAATAATGGTCATGATGTGTGTGTGACATGAGAAGAATAATGGCCATGATTTGTGTGTGAATGAGAAGAATAATGGCCATGATGTGTGTGTGAATGAGAAGAATAATGGCCATGATGTGTGTGTGACATAAGAAGAATAATGGCCATGACGTGTGTGTGAATGAGAAGAATAATGGCCATGATGTGTGTGTGACATAAGAAGAATAATGGCCATGATGTGTGTGTGACATGAGAAGAATAATGGCCATGATGTGTGTGTGAATGAGAAGAATAATGGCCATGATGTGTGTGTGAATGAGAAGAATAATGGCCATGATGTGTGTGTGAATGAGAAGAATAATGGCCATGATGTGTGTGTGAATGAGAAGAATAATGGTCATGATGTGTGTGTGACATGAGAAGAATAATGGCCATGATTTGTGTGTGAATGAGAAGAATAATGGCCATGATTTGTGTGTGAATGAGAAGAATAATGGCCATGATGTGTGTGTGAATGAGAAGAATAATGGCCATGATGTGTGTGTGACATAAGAAGAATAATGGCCATGACGTGTGTGTGAATGAGAAGAATAATGGCCATGATGTGTGTGTGACATAAGAAGAATAATGGCCATGATGTGTGTGTGACATGAGAAGAATAATGGCCATGATGTGTGTGTGAATGAGAAGAATAATGGCCATGATGTGTGTGTGAATGAGAAGAATAATGGCCATGATGTGTGTGTGAATGAGAAGAATAATGGCCATGATGTGTGTGTGAATGAGAAGAGTCTGGGGGCAGGCGATTACGCCGCCGTGCTTCGCCGCTTCCGCCGGGGATTATGGCGAGTGACTAGAATTAAGGCGGCTTCAATCCTCACGGCCCCATGGCTAATTGAAACAAGTGCGCAGAGACCCCCGCTTAAGGGATGAAGTAGGGGACAGGTGGGGACGGGGCCAGGGGGGGCGCCAATGTGTCTTGTTCAGCGCACAAAATACATCAAAGTGTTTTACATACAAACATTACATACAACAATATACTTTAGAGTAGTCAGTGGACAGCTTGTATAGACGTACAGATTTGTGTTCCACTGAAAAAAGTAGCCTACAAACAGTTAGCATCGAGGGGCTAAGAATGTTTGGGTCGGACAGGAGCAGCACTCTCACTGGTAGATTCCCAGGCGGTGGTGTTTGCAACAACAACAACTGCTGCAACAATGGGAAGATAGTCTCATGTCACTGCTCTCCCGATGTACAACTTTTAACTATAAAATGCAGGCCATTTTATTTATCCCGAGAATTCAGTGCTGTGATCTTCCTCCCAGTGCAAACCTCAACGTCACCTTGAATGCTTTGTACTGCTCTGTCAATGGACTGCAATCTACACATCCAGAGGGAGTTTTCATCCTGGCAGGGGACTTTAATCAAGCTAACATGAAAACTGTGTTCCCCCATTTCCATCAATATGTGAATTTTGCAACCAGGGCTGGAAGTAAGTTAGACATGGTGTACAGTAACATCAGACACGCATTCAAGGCTGCACCACGCAGACCATCTCTCTGTGATGCTAATTCCTGCATACAAGATCCATCCCGGGCTGGGGATCTTTCTGTGTGGAGTTTGCATGTTCTCCCCGTGACTGCAGGGGTTCCCTCCGGGTACTCCGGCTTCCTCCCACCTCCAAAGACATGCACCTGGGGATAGGTTGATTGGCAACACTAAATGGTCCCTAGTGTGTGAATGTGAGTGTGAATGTTGTCTGTCTATCTATGTTGGCCCTGCGATGAAGTGGCGACTTGTCCAGAGTGTACACCACCTTCCGCCCGAATGTAGCTGAGATAGGCTCTAGCATCCCCCGCGACCCCGAAAGAAACAAGCGGTAGAAAATGGATGGATGGAAGCCCCTGCTGATCAGGAAGCAAGCTACAGTGAAGCAGGTGAGGACCTGGCCAGAGGGAGCAATGGAAGCATTGCAAGACTGCTCCGAAAGCACAGACTAGGAAATCAAGGCAACCGCCACCAAAAATCATCACACATGTGGAGGAGTATGCAGAGTCTGTGTCCGCATACATTCAGAAGTGCATGGAAGATGTCAGTGTGATCAAGGACATCCCCACAAGGGCCAACGAGAAACCCTGGATGAACAGTGAGGTACGTGCAAGGCTGAAGGCTCGGAACAAGGCTTTTAAATCTGGTGACATGGTGGCACTTTTAAAACAGCCAGTGCTAACCTGAACCGTGCCATTAAGGTTGCAAAGCGTGCTCACAGTCAGAAAGTGCAGGACTTCTTCGACAACCCCACAAACTCTAGATGAATGTGGCAGGGCATACATGTCATCACAGATTATAAAGCCACCCCCCGTCCCTGTGACAACAGCATCAGCTTTCTGAACGACCTCAACAACCACTTTGCGAGGTTTGAGGCACTTAACACCACTTAAATCCATCCCTCGCCCTGATGAGCAGCCGCTCAACCTGGACACAGCGGATGTCCGGAGAACCCTGAGCAGAGTGAACCCCCGGAAAGCAGCGGGACCTGATGACATTCCGGACAAGGTGTTTAAGGGATGTGCAGACCAGCTGGCTGGGGTTCTCACAGACATCTTCAACATCTCGCTGACCCAGGCTGTGGTACCATCATGTTTTAAGACGGCCACAATCATTCCAGTACCTAAAAAACCCACAATCTCCTCCCTCAATGATTATCGCCCCTTTGCACTCACCCCCATCATAATGAAGTGCTTGGAGAGGCTGGTAAAGGAATACTTTGTCTCCAGACTTCCCTCCACATTCGACCCATACCAGTTTGCTTATCGCCCTAACCACTCCACAGATGACGCCATCTCCTCTGCACTCCACCTGAGCTTAGAACATCTGGAAGGAAAGGACACACATGTGTGGATGTTGTTTCTGAACTTCAGCTCAGCATTCAACACCATCATCCCACAACACTTGGTGAGCAAACTGGCCCCCCTTGGATTCATTACCCCCCTATGCAACTGGCTGCTTGACTTCCTCACAGACAGACCCCAATCTGTGAGAGTGGGCAACAACACCTCCAGTGCCATCTCCCTGAGCACCGGCTCCCCCCAGGGCTGCGTCCTCAGTCCGCTGCTGTTCACGTTGATGACCCATGACTGCTGCGCCAGGTCCACTACTAACCACATTGTGAAGTACACGACAGTAGTGGGCCTCATCCGTGACAACAACCACATGGACTACAGGGAGGAGGTGAAACATCTGGTTGACTGGTGCAGAACCAACAACCTGGTCCTGAATGTCGACAAGACCAAGGAGATCATCGTCCACTTCAGGAGTGGTGTATTATGTACCACATAATACACCACATTATGTTGATGTACCACATGATGTACCACATAACACACCACATTATGTACCACATGATTGATGAATCACATGATGTACCACGTAATACACCACATGATGTACCACATAATGCACCACATGATTTACCACATAATACACCACATGATGTACCACATAATGCACCACATTATGTACCCTTATTACACCAAATGATGTACTACATTATGTACCACATAATACACCACATAATAACCACACTATGTACCGCATTATGTACCACATTATGTACCACATTATATGTACCACATTATATGTACCCCATAATACACCACATTATGTACCACAATACACCAATTGTACCACACTATGTACCACAAGATGTACCACATAATTCACCACATGACGTACCACATAATATACTACATGATGTACCACATTATGAACCACATAATACACCACATGATACACCACATGATGCACCCATAATACACCACATGATGTACCACTTTATGTACCACATAATACACCAAATGAAGTACCACATTATGTACCACATAATGCACCACATGATACACCACATGATGTACCACATGATGTACCACATAATACACCACATGATGTACCACATTATCATTACATGATGCACCACATAATACACCACAATATGTACCACGTTATGTACCACATGATGTACCACATTATGTACCACATGATATACCACATGATGTACCACATAATACACCACATGATGTAACACATAATACACCCCATAATACACCACATGATGTACTGCATAAAACACCACATTATGTACCCATAATACACCAAATTATGTACTCTATTATGAAACACACAATACACAACATAATACACCACATAAAACACCACATGATTTACCACATATGTACCACATAATACCCCACATTATGTGTCACATTATTTACCACATAATACACCACATTATGTACCACATTATGTACCCAATAATACACCACATAATACACCACAATATGCAGCACGTTATGTACCACATAATACACCCCATAATACACCACATGATACACCACATGATGAAAAGCATTATGTACTACATGATATACCACATAATACACCACATGATGTACCACATGATGTACCACATAATACACCACATGATGTACCACAAAATACACCACATTATATACCAAATAATACAACACATTAGGTAGCACATAATACACCACATAAACACCACATGATGTACCACAATATGTACCACATGATGTACCACAATATGTACCACATAATACACCACATGATGTACCACATAATACACCACATTATGTACTACATTATGTACCCCATAATACACTACATGATGTACCCCATAATACACCACATGATGTACCACATAATAAACCACATTATGTATCACAATACACCACATTATGTACCCCATAATACACCACATTATGTACCACATAATACACCAAATTATGTATCACATTATACACCACATTATGTACCACATAATACACCACATTATGTACCCCATAATACACCATATTATGTACTACATAATACACCACATTATGTACCACATAATACACCACATTATGTATCACATAATACACCACATTATGTACCACATAATACACCACATTATGTACCACATAATACACCACATTATGTACCACATACACCACATTATGTACCCCATAATACACCACATTATGTACCCCATAATACACCACATTATGTATCACATAATACACCACATTATTTATCACATAATAAACCACATTATGTACCCCATAATACACCACATTATGTACCCCATAATAAACCAACATTATGTATCACATAATACACCACATTATGTATCACATAATACACCACATTATGTACCACATAATACACCACATTATGTACCACATAATACACCACATTATGTACCACATAATACACCACATTATGTATCACATAGTACACCACATTATGTACCACATAATACACCACATTATGTACCACATTATGTACCACATAATACACCACATTATGTACCACATTATGTACCACATAAAACACCACATGATGTAACACATATTACACCAAATTATGTACCACATAATGTACCACATGATGTAACACATAATACACATCATTATGTACCACAGAATACACCACAATATGTATCATAATACACCACATTATGTACCACATGATGTACCACATAATACACCACATTATGTACCACATTATGTATTATGTACATTATGTATGTGGGCTCTGTACAGAGGATGTCGTTGTGGCTTGTACAGCCCTTTGAGACACTTGTGATTTAGGGCTATATAAATAAACATTGATTGATTGATGTACCACATAATACACAACATTATGTACCCCATAATACACCACATTATGTACCACATAATGCACCACATTATGTATCACATAATACACCAAATTATGTACCACATAATACAACACATTATGTATCACATAATACACCACATTATGTACCACATAATACACCACATTATGTACCACATTATGTACCACATAATACACCACATTATGTACCCCATAATACACCACATGATGTACCACATAAAACACCACATTATGTATCATATAATACACCACATTATGTACCACGTGATGTACCACATAATACACTACATAATACACTACATTATGTACCACATGATTTACCACATAATACACCACATTATGTATCACATAATACGCCACATTATGTATCACATAATACACCACATTATGCACCCCATAATACACCACATTATGTACCACATAATACACCACATTATGTACCACATGATGCACCACATAATACACTACATTATGTACCACATAATACACCACATTATGTACCACATAATACACCAAATTATGTAACACATAATACAACACATTATGTATCACATAATACACCACAGTATGTACCCCATAATACACCACATTATGTACCACATAATACACCACATTATGTATCATATAATACACCACATTATGTACCACATGATGTACCACATAATACACTACATTATGTACCACATGATGTACCACATAATACACCACATTATGTATCACATAATACACCACATTATGTACCACATGATGTACCACATGATGTACCACATAATACACCAACTTATGTACCACATGATGTACCACATAATACACCACATTATGTATCACATAATACACCACATGATGTACCACATGATATAACACATAATACAACACATTATGTACCACATAATACACCACATTATGTATCACATAATACACCACATTATGTACCACATAATACACCACATTATGTATCACATAATACACACATTATGTACCACATAATACACCACATTATGTACCATATTATGTACCACATAATACATCACATTATGTACCCCATAATACACCACATGATGTACCACATAATACACCACATTATGTATCATATAATACACCACATTATGTACCACATGATGTACCACATAATACACCACATTATGTACCACATGATGTACCACATATTACACTACATTATATACCCCATAATACACCACATTATGTACCACATAATACACTACATTATGTATCATATAATACACCAAATTATGTACCACATAATACAACACATTATGTACCACATAATACACCACATTATGTACCACATTATGTACCACATAATACACCACATTATGTACCCCATAATACACCACATTATGTACCACATAATACACCACATTATAATAAATAAATGATAAATGGGTTGTACTTGTATAGCGCTTTTCTACCTTCAAGGTACTCAAAGCGCTTTGACAGTATTTCCACATTTACCCATTCACACACACATTCACACACTGATGGCGGGAGCTGCCATGCAAGGCGCTAACCAGCAGCCATCAGAGGCAAAGGGTGAAGTGTCTTGCCCAAGGACACAACGGACGTGACTAGGAAGGTAGAAGGTGGGAATTGAACCCCAGTAACCAGCAACACTCCGATTGCTGGCACAGCCACTCTACCAACTTCGCCACGCCGCCCTCATCATATACTACACCAAATTATGTACCACATGATGTACCACATAATACACTACATTATGTACCACATGATGTACCACATAATACACCACATTATGTATCATATAATACACCACATTATGTACCACGTGATGTACCACATAATACACTACATTATGTACCACATGATGTACCACATAATACACCACATTATGTATCACATAATACACAAAATTATGTATCACATAATACACCACATTATGCACCCCATAATACACCACATTATGTACCACATAATACACCACATTATGTATCATGATACACCGAATTATGTACCACATGATGCACCACATAATACACTACATTATGTACCACATAATACACCACATTATGTACCCCATAATACACCACATTATGTACCACATAATACACCAAATTATGTAACATATAATACAACACATTATGTATCACATAATACACCACAGTATGTACCCCATAATACACCACATTATGTACCACATAATACACCACATTATGTATCATATAATACACCACATTATGTACCACATGATGTACCACATAATACACTACATTATGTACCACATGATGTACCACATAATACACCACATTATGTATCACATAATACACCACATTATGTACCACATGATATACCACATAATACACCACATTATGTACCACATGATGTACCACATAATACACCACATTATGTATCACATAATACACCACATGATGTACCACATGATATACCACATAATACACCACATTATGTACCACATAATACACCACATTATGTATCACATAATACACCACATTATGTACCACATAATACACCACATTATGTATCACATAAAACACCACATTATGTACCACATAATACACCACATTATGTACCACATTATGTACCACATAATACATCACATTATGTACCCCATAATACACCACATGATGTACCACATAATACACCACATTATGTATCATATAATACACCACATTATGTACCACATGATGTACCACATAATACACCACATTATGTACCACATTATGTACCACATAATACACCACATTATATACCCCATAATACACCGCATTATGTACCACATAATACACTACATTATGTATCACATAATACACCAAATTATGTACCACATAATACAACACATTATGTACCACATAATACACCACATTATGTACCACATTATGTACCACATAATACACCACATTATGTACCACATAATACACCACATTATGTACCACATAATACACCACATTATGTATCATATACTACACCACACTATGTACCACATGATGTACCACATAATACACTACATTATGTACCAAATGATGTACCACATAATACACCACATTATGTATCACATAATACACCATATTATGTATCACATAATACACCACATGATGTACCACATGATGTTCCACATAATACACCACATTATGTACCACATTATGTACCACATAATACACCACATTATGTGTCACATAATACACCACATTATGTACCACATAATACACCACAAGATGTACCAAATAATACACCACATTATGTACCACATAATACACCACATTATGTATCATATAATACACCACATTATGTACCACATAATACACCACATGATGTACCACATAATACACCAAATTATGTATCACATAATACACCACATTATGTACCACATAATACACCACATTATGTACCACATAATACACCACATTATGTACCACATAATACACCACATGATACACCACATTATGTACCACATAATACACCACATTATGTACCACATAATACACCACATTATGTATCACATAATACACCACATTATGTACCACATAATACACCACATTATGTACCACATAATACACCACATTATGTACCACATGATGTACCACATAATACACCACATTATGTACCACATGATGTACCACATGATGTACCACATAATACACCACATAATACACCACATTATGTACCACATGATGTACCACATAATACACCACATTATGTATCACATAATACACCACATGATGTACCACATGATATACCACATAATACACCACATTATGTACCACATAATACACCACATGATGTACCACATGATGTTCCACATAATACACCACATTATGTACCACATGATGTACCACATAATACACCACATTATGTGTCACATAATACACCACATTATGTATCACATAATACACCACATTATGTACCACATAATACACCACATTATGTACCACATAATACACCACATTATGTATCACATAATACACCACATTATGTACCACATAATACACCACATTATGTACCACATAATACACCACATTTTGTACCACATGATGTACCACATAATACACCACATTATGTACCACATGATGTACCACATAATACACCACATTATGTATCACATAATACACCACATGATGTACCACATGATATACCACATAATACACCACATTATGTACCACATAATACACCACATTATGTATCACATAATACACCACATTATGTACCACATAATACACCACATTATGTATCACATAAAACACCACATTATGTACCACATAATACACCACATTATGTACCACATTATGTACCACATAATACATCACATTATGTACCCCATAATACACCACATGATGTACCACATAATACACCACATTATGTATCATATAATACACCACATTATGTACCACATGATGTACCACATAATACACCACATTATGTACCACATTATGTACCACATAATACACCAATTTATATACCCCATAATACACCGCATTATGTACCACATAATACACTACATTATGTATCACATAATACACCAAATTATGTACCACATAATACAACACATTATGTACCACATAATACACCAAATTATGTACCACATAATACAACACATTATGTACCACATAATACACCACATTATGTACCACATTATGTACCACATAATACACCACATTATGTATAATATACTACACCACATTATGTACCACATAATACACCACATTATGTATCATATACTAAACCACATTATGTACCACATGATGTACCACATAATACACCACATTATGTATCACATAATACACCACATTATGTATCACATAATACACCACATGATGTACCACATGATGTTCCACATAATACACCACATTATGTACCACATGATGTACCACATAATACACCACATTATGTGTCACATAATACACCACATTATGTACCACATAATACACCACATGATGTACCACATAATACACCACATTATGTACCATATAATACACCACATTATGTACCACATAATACACCACATTATGTATCACATAATACACCACATTATGTACCACATAATACACCACATGATGTACCACATAATACACCACATTATGTATCACATAATACACCACATTATGTACCACATAATACACCACATTATGTACCACATAATACACCACATAATACACCACATTATGTACCACATAATACACCACATTATGTATCACATAATACACCACATTATGTACCACATAATACACCACATTATGTACCACATAATACACCACATTATGTACCACATAATACACCACATAATACACCACATTATGTACCACATAATACACCACATTATGTACCACACAATACACCACATTATTTATCACATAATACACCACATTATGTACCACATAATACACCACATGATGTACCACATAATACACCACACTATGTATCAAATAATACACCACATTATGTACCACATGATGTACCACATAATACACCACATTATGTACCACATAATACACCACATTATGTACCACATAATACACCACATGATGTACCACATAATACACCACATTATGTATCACATAATACACCACATTATGTACCATATAATACACCACATTATGTACCACATAATACACCACATAATACACCACATTATGTACCACATAATACACCACATTATGTACCACATAATACACCACATGATACACCACATTATGTACCACATAATACACCACATTATGTACCACATAATACACCACATTATGTATCACATAATACACCACATTATGTACCACATAATACACCACATTATGTACCACATAATACACCACATTATGTACCACATAATACACCACATTATGTACCGCATAATACACCACATTATGTATCACATAATACACCACATTATGTACCACATAATACACCACATTATGTACCACATAATACACCACATTATGTATCACATAATACACCACATTATGTACCACATTATGTACCACATAATACACCACATCATGTATCACATAATACACCACATTATGTAACACATAATACACCACATTATGTACCACACAATACACCACATTATGTATCACATAATACACCACATTATGTACCACATAATACACCACATTATGTACCACATAATACACCACATGATACACCACATTATGTACCACATATTACACCACATTATGTACCACATAATACACCACATTATGTATCACATAATACACCACATGATGTACCACATGATATACCACATAATACACCACATTATGTACCACATAATACACCACATTATGTATCACATAATACACCACATTATGTACCACATAATACACCACATTATGTATCACATAAAACACCACATTATGTACCACATAATACACCACATTATGTACCACATTATGTACCACATAATACATCACATTATGTACCCCATAATACACCACATGATGTACCACATAATACACCACATTATGTATCATATAATACACCACATTATGTACCACATGATGTACCACATAATACACCACATTATGTACCACATTATGTACCACATTATGTACCACATAATACACCAATTTATATACCCCATAATACACCGCATTATGTACCACATAATACACTACATTATGTATCACATAATACACCAAATTATGTACCACATAATACAACACATTATGTACCACATAATACACCAAATTATGTACTACATAATACAACACATTATGTACCACATAATACACCACATTATGTACCACATTATGTACCACATAATACACCACATTATGTATCATATACTACACCACATTATGTACCACATAATACACCACATTATGTATCATATACTACACCACATTATGTACCACATGATGTACCACATAATACACCACATTATGTATCACATAATACACCACATTATGTATCACATAATACACCACATGATGTACCACATGATGTTCCACATAATACACCACATTATGTACCACATAATACACCACATGATGTACCACATAATACACCACATTATGTATCACATAATACACCACATTATGTACCACATAATACACCACATTATGTACCACATAATACACCACATAATACACCACATTATGTACCACATATTACACCACATTATGTACCACATAATACACCACATTATGTACCACATAATACACCACATTATGTATCACATAATACACCACATTATGTACCACATAATACACCACATGATGTACCACATAATACACCACATTATGTATCACATAATACACCACATTATGTACCACATGATGTACCACATAATACACCACATTATGTACCACATAATACACCACATAATGTACCACATAATACACCACATTATGTACCACATAATACACCACATGATGTATCACATAATACACCACATTATGTATCACATAATACACCACATTATGTACCACATAATACACCACATTATGTATCACATAATACACCACATTATGTACCACATAATACACCACATTATGTATCACATAATACACCACATTATGTACCACATAATACACCACATTATGTACCACATAATACACCACATTATGTATCACATAATACACCACATTATGTACCACATAATACACCACATTATGTACCACATAATACACCACATTATGTATCACATAATACACCACATTATGCACCACATAATACACCACATTATGTATCACATAATACACCACATGATGTACCACATAATACACCACATTATGTACCACATAATACACCACATTATGTATCACATAATACACCACATTATGTACCACATAATACACCACATTATGTTTCACATAATACACCACATTATGTACCACATGATATACCACATAATACACCACATTATGTACCACATAATACACCACATTATGTACCACATAATACAGCACATTATGTACCACATAATACACCACATTATGTATCACATAATACACCACATTATGTACCACATAATACACCACATTATGTACCACATAATACACCATATTATGTACCACATAATACACCACAATACGTACCACATAATACACCACAATATGTACCACATAATACACCACATTATGTATCACATAATACACCACATTATGTACCACATAATACACCACATGATGTACCACATAATACACCACATTATGTATCACATAATACACCACATTATGTACCACATGATGTACCACATAATACACCACATTATGTACGACATAATACACCACATTATGTACCACATAATACACTACATTATGTACCACATAATACACCACATGATGTATCACATAATACACCACATTATGTATCACATAATACACCACATTATGTACCACATAATACACCACATTATGTATCACATAATACACCACATTATGTACCACATAATGCACCACATTATGTATCACATAATACACCACATTATGTACCACATAATACACCACATTATGTACCACATAATGCACCACATTATGTATCACATAATACACCACATTATGTACCACATAATACACCACATTATGTACCACATAATACACCACATTATGTATCACATAATACACCACATTATGTACCACATAATACACCACATTATGTACCACATAATACACCACATTATGTACCACATGATGTACCACATAATACACCACATTATGTACCACATAATACACCACATAATGTACCACATAATACACCACATTATGTACCACATAATACACCACATGATGTATCACATAATACACCACATTATGTATCACATAATACACCACATTATGTACCACATAATACACCACATTATGTATCACATAATACACCACATTATGTACCACATAATACACCACATTATGTATCACATAATACACCACATTATGTACCACATAATACACCACATTATGTACCACATAATACACCACATTATGTATCACATAATACACCACATTATGTACCACATAATACACCACATTATGTACCACATAATACACCACATTATGTATCACATAATACACCACATTATGCACCACATAATACACCACATTATGTATCACATAATACACCACATGATGTACCACATAATACACCACATTATGTACCACATAATACACCACATTATGTATCACATAATACACCACATTATGTACCACATAATACACCACATTATGTTTCACATAATACACCACATTATGTACCACATGATATACCACATAATACACCACATTATGTACCACATAATACACCACATTATGTACCACATAATACAGCACATTATGTACCACATAATACACCACATTATGTATCACATAATACACCACATTATGTACCACATAATACACCACATTATGTACCACATAATACACCATATTATGTACCACATAATACACCACAATACGTACCACATAATACACCACAATATGTACCACATAATACACCACATTATGTATCACATAATACACCACATTATGTACCACATAATACACCACATGATGTACCACATAATACACCACATTATGTATCACATAATACACCACATTATGTACCACATGATGTACCACATAATACACCACATTATGTACGACATAATACACCACATTATGTACCACATAATACACTACATTATGTACCACATAATACACCACATGATGTATCACATAATACACCACATTATGTATCACATAATACACCACATTATGTACCACATAATACACCACATTATGTATCACATAATACACCACATTATGTACCACATAATGCACCACATTATGTATCACATAATACACCACATTATGTACCACATAATACACCACATTATGTACCACATAATACACCACATTATGTATCACATAATACACCACATTATGTACCACATAATACACCACATTATGTACCACATAATACACCACATTATGTATCACATAATACACCACATTATGTACCACATAATACACCACATTATGTATCACATAATACACCACATTATGTACCACATAATACACCACATTATGTACCACATAATACACCACATTATGTATCACATAATACACCACATTATGTACCACATAATACACCACATTATGTTTCACATAATACACCACATTATGTACCACATGATATACCACATTATGTACCACATAATACACCACATTATGTATCACATAATACACCACATTATGTACCACATAATACACCACATTATGTTTCACATAATACACCACATTATGTACCACATGATATACCACATAATACACCACATTATGTACCACATAATACACCACATTATGTACCACATAATACAGCACATTATGTACCACATAATACACCACATTATGTATCACATAATACACCACATTATGTACCACATAATACACCACATTATGTACCACATAATACACCACATTATGTACCACATAATACACCACAATATGTACCACATAATACACCACAATATGTACCACATAATACACCACAATATGTACCACATAATACACCACATTATGTACCACATAATACACCACATTATGTACCACATAATACACCACATTATGTCATCATCATCGGCGATCACTCGAACGAGTATGACGATCCTCCTGGTAGGGGTGTATCCCTTTATGGAGGATGCCTGTGCGTGGCTTAGTTGAACGTGGTGAGACTGCTGCACAGACAGTCACCACACCATCCTTGACAGATCCGGGCGCGGCTGTAGTGGCTGCTGGTGGCAGGAGCTCTGTGCTCTTGTGTCATCCTTTGGTGTTCCCGATGTTTCCCTCTTGTTTACATGTGGTTTGTTTGCCTTTTGCTTGGGGACCCTCTGGGACTGTGTGACAAGGGGTGGCACTTTCCTGACTTCTGTGAACTTCTGGATCTGCCTCCCGGGAGCATTTTGGCCATGGAGACCAGCTGCTGGGTCTGTGCCACACCAGAGTCCGTTTGGAGAGACGGCTCTGCTCTTTTGATGTCTTTAATGTCCTTTGATGTTTCACCTCTTACACACATGCTTATGTGTGCTATGGCTATGAGTTTTTTTTTCTCTTGGCCTCAGTCTGGACCCCCTCTCCAGGGGTCCAGACTTAGACTGAATTTTTTTCCCTCCCCCCCCTCCCCAGCGTTGACCTGGTTCTCACCTTTTTTGTAAGGGGCGCTGGAAGTTGTCAGACCCGTCAGTGATCCTGTTCTGACTGACTGTAATGTTTGTCTGCTCTTGAATGGGATTGTGTGATCCTGTTCTGTCTCCCTGTAATGTTTGTCTGCTCTTGAATGGGATTGTGCGATCCTGTTCTGTCTCCCTGTAATGTTTGTCTGCTCTTGAATGGGATTGTGCGATCCTGTTCGGTCTCCCTGTAATGTTTGTCTGCTCTTGAATGGGATTGTGCGATCCTGTTCTGTCTCCCTGTAATGTTTGTCTGCTCTTGAATGGGATTGTGCGATCCTGTTCTGTCTCTCTGTAATGTTTGTCTGCTCTTGAATGGGATTGTGCGATCCTGTTCTGTCTCCATGTAATGTTTATCTGCTCTTGAATGGGATTGTGCGATCCTGTTCTGTCTCCCTGTAATGTTTGTCTGCTCTTGACTGGGATTGTGCGATCCTGTTCTGTCTCCCTGTAATGTTTGTCTGCTCTTGAATGGGATTGTGCGATCGTTTTCTGTCTCCCTGTAATGTTTGTCTGCTCTTGAACGGGATTGTGCGATCCTGTTCTGTCCCCCTGTATCGTTTGTCTGCTCTTGAATGGGATTGTGCGATCCTGTTCTGTCTCCCTGTAATGTTTGTCTGCTCTTGAATGGGATTGTGCGATCCTGTTCTGTCTCCCTGTAATGTTTGTCTGCTCTTGAATGGGATTGTGCGATCCTGTTCTGTCTCCCTGTAATGTTTGTCTGCTCTTGAACGGGATTGTGCGATCCTGTTCTGTCTCCCTGTAATGTTTGTCCGCTCTTGAACGGGATTGTGCGATCCTGTTCTGTCTCCCTGTAATGTTTGTCCGCTCTTGAACGGGATTGTGCGATCCTGTTCTGTCTCCCTGTAATGTTTGTCCGCTCTTGAACGGGATTGTGTGATCCTGTTCTGTCTCCCTGTAATGTTTGTCTGCTCTTGAATGGGATTGTGTGATCCTGTTCGGTCTCCCTGTATACATACAGGGTATATATATATATATATATATATATATATATATATATATATATATATATATATATATATATATATATATATATATATATATATATATATATATATATATATATATATATATATACATACATATATATATATGTATATATATTATAGTAAATAAATATATTTTATATATATATGTAATGTATGTGCCCTGCGATGAGGTGACTTGTCCATGGCGTAGGCTCCAGCACCCCCCCAGCCCCGAGAGGGACAAGCGGTAGAAAACGGATGGATGTACATGTACATGTATATTATCAGGTGGCAGTGATGAAGACAATAAAGTACATCAGTGAAGGTGAACACTCACTTTTTGGCCACAAAACGCGTGGAAGCCCACAAGCTGAAGTAAAACACGTACACGCGGACGCGTGCACGCACACACACACACACACACACACACACACGCAGCGCGAGATAAAGAGCGAGTTTTTTTTCTTTTTTTTTTTTCTGCCAGCGATTGGACTTGATATCTTCGTCACGCTTTACGCACCACGCGCATCTTCTGCTGCGCACACGCAGGACGGCCGCCCCACGCCGCGGCCATCGAACAGCGAGAGGGGATGCAACAATTGAAGCGTCGTGTCTTTTGACTGAAACTCTCCCACGGACCTGCGTGGACCTTACACGCTCGGCGCCGCGCTTTACGAACGCGCCTTCGTCTGCACCGTGGGGGGGTGGTGGGGGGGTGGAGTGGTGCGTGGGGCGTCAATCACGTGGCAACATCCAGCTCGCCTCTTTGCAACGTGATCCTCCCCCCCCCCCACTCTCACTAAAAAAAAAAAACACGGGATCCACGGCAGGAAGTTGGAGACTTTCCCGCGCCACTTTGGTCCTCCTCCCCTGCCAAGTGCCTCGATCGGCGAATTCCTCCAGGATACTACCCTTTCACAAAAAGACGCGCCCGGCTTTTATTCTTCAAAGTGGGTCACCTCCTGCGTGGACGCGTGCGGCACACACAGGTGAGTGGGGGACACGCGTGCACGAAAACCCGCAACCAGAACACGGGCGCCGGGGATGAAGGTTTGACAGTTTGGGGACTATTTCTCGCTGCGGAGGAATATTTCAACATAGTGGGGGTGTCGGAGGTAGCAACAGCTGGTGCACATCAGCTGGAGTGACGCAACCTGACCCCCCCCCGGACCCTCCTGTAGCCCTGAAACTAGTTGAATCATGCACTGTGTGTGCGTGCGTGTGCGGGTGCGTGCGTGCGTGTGCGTGTGCGTGTGTGTGTGTGTGTGTGTGGGGAGATGCCCACGTTGCAAAAAAAAAAAAAAAAAAAAAAGCTGACAAAATATAAGGAAAAAACAACAATTAGATTTCAGGAAAAAAAATACTAAAAACTAGTTGGCACTAGAAATAATACTTTTATTGTGAAAAACAAACATTTTTCAATTTGCGTATCTTAAATTAAGTGTCATCGGGAATCTTTAAACTAGATTTCAGGGGAAAAAAACAGCTAAAAAACAGTGAAATTATTTGATTTGACTTAGGGACAAGCGGTAGGAAATGGATGGATGGATGGATGGAGTTGGGACTAGAAATAATACTTTTATTCTGAAAAACTAGCATTTTTTAACGTTCTTAAATGAAGTGTCATTGGGATGTTGCAGAATCTTTCAACCAGATTTTAGGAAAAAATACTAAAAACTAGTGAAATGATTTAATTTGACTTGATAGAGTTGGGACTAGAAATAATGCTTTTATTCTGAAAAACAAGCATTTTTCAACGTGTAGTTTTTAAATGAAGTATCATCGGGATGTTGCAGAATCTTTAAACTAGATTTGAGGAAAAGAATACTAAAACCTAGTGAAATGATTTGATTTGACTTGATAGAGTTGGGACTAGGAATAATACTTTTATTCTGAAAAAACAAGCATTTTTCAATTTGCGTATCTTAAATGAAGTGTAATCGGGAATCTTTAAACTAGATTTTAGGAAAAAAAACTAAAAACCAGTGAAATGATTTGATTTGACTTGATAAGACATCCTAAGTTGGGACTAGAAATAATACTTTTATTTTGAAAATAAGCATTTTTCAATGTAGTATCACTGGGATGTTGCAAAATCTTTAAACTAGATTTTAAGAAAAAATACTGAAAATTAGTGAAATGATTTGATTTGACTTGATAGAGTTGGGACAAGAAATAATGCTTTTATTTTGAAAAAAACAAACAATTTTTCAACATAGTATCATCGAGATGTTGCAGAATCTTAAAACTAAATTTTAAGAAAAAATACTGAAAACTAGTAAATTCTTTGATTTGACTTGATAGAATTGGGACTAGAAATAATGCTTTTATTTTGAATTTTTTTTTTTTTCAACATAGTATCAGAACATTGCAGAATCTTTAAACTAAATTTTAAGAAAAAATACTGAAAACCAGTAAATTTTTTGATTTGACTTGATAGAGTTGGGACTAGAAATAATACTTTTATTTGGAAAAACAAGCATTTTTCAATTTGCGTATCTTAAATTAAGTGTCATCTGGGAATCTTTAAACTAGATTTTAGGAGAGAGAAAAACTAAAAACGAGTGAGATGATTTGATTTGACTTGACATCCTGAGTTGCGACTAGAAATAATACTTTTATTTTGAAAAGAAGCATTTTTCTACGTAGTATCATCAGGATGTTGCAGAATCTTTAAAATAGACTTTAGGCAAATTTTTTTTGAGAACTATTACATTTTTTGATTTGACTTGATAGAGTTGGGACTGGAAATACTACTTTTATTCTGAAAAACAAGCATTTTTCAATTTGCATATCTTAAATTAAGTGTCATCAGGAATCTTTAAACTAGATTTTAGGAGAAAAAAATACTAAAAACGAGCGAAATTATTTGATTCGACTTGATAAGACATCCTGAGTTGTGACTAGAAATACTACTTTTACTCTGAAAAACAAGCATTTTTCAATTAGCGTATCTTAAATTAAGTGTCATCGGGAATCTTTAAACTAGATTTTAGGAGAGAAAAAAACCTAAAAACCAGTGAAATGATTTGATTTGATTTGTTAAGACATCCTGAGTTGGGACTAGAAATAATACTTTTATTTTGAAAAGAAGCATTTTTCAACGTAGTATCATCAGGATGTTGCAGAATCTTTAAAATAGATTTTAGGAAAAAAAATTGAGAACTATTACATTTTTTGATTTGACTTGATAGAGTTGGGACTGGAAATACTACTTTTATTCTGAAAAACAAGCATTTTTCAATTTGCGTATCTTAAATTAAGTGTCATCGGGAATCTTTAAACTAGATTTTAGGGGAAAAAACAGCTAAAAAACAGTGAAATGATTTGATTTGACTTAGGGACAAACGGTAGGAAATGGATGGATTAATGGATGGAGTTGGGACTAGAAATAATACTTTTATTCTGAAAAACTAGCATTTTTCAACGTTCTTAAATGAAGTGTCATCGGGATGTTGCAGAATCTTTAAACTAGATTTTAGGAAAAAAGACTACAAACTAGTGAAATTATTTAATTTGACTTGATAGAGTTGGGACTAGAAATAATGCTTTTATTCTGAAAAACAAGCATTTTTCTACGTGTAGTTTTTAATTGAAGTATCATCGGGATGTTGTAGAATCTTTAAACTAGATTTTAGGAAAAAACACTAAAAACGAGTGAAATTATTTGATTTGACTTGATAGAGTTGGGACTACAAATAATAGTTTTATTCTGAAAAAACAGCATTTTTCAACGTGAGGTTCTTCAATGAAGTATCATTGGGATGTTGCAGAATCTTTAAACTAGATAATAGGAAACAATATTAAAAACTAGTGAAATGATTTAATTTGACTTGATAGAGTTGGGACTAGAAATAATGCTTTTATTCTGAAAAACAAGAATTTTTCAAAGTGTAGTTTTTAAATGAAGTATCGTCGGGATGTTGCAGAATCTTTAAACTAGATTATACGAAAAAATACTAAAAACGAGTGAAATTATTTGATTTGACTTGATAAGACATCATGAGTTGGGACTAGAAATAATACTTTTATTTTGAAAAACAAGCGTTTTTCAACATTCTTAAATTAAGTTTCATTGGGATGTTGTAGAATCTTTAAACTAGATTTGAGGAAAATAGACTAAAAAGCAGTACAATTATTTGATTTGACTTGACAAGACATCCTGAGATGGGACTAGAAATAATACTTTTATTTTGAAAATAAACCTTTTTTAACGTAGTATCATCAGGATGTTGCAGAATCTTTAAACTAGATTTTAAGAAAAAATACTGAAAACTGGTACATTTTTTTTTTTATTTGATAGAGTTGGGACTAGAAATACTACTTTTATTCTGAAAAGCAAGCATTTTTCAATTTGCGGATCTTAAATTAAGTGTCATCGGGAATCTTTAAACTAGATTTTAGCAGAGAGAAAAAACTAAAAACCAGTGAAATGATTTGATTTGATTTGTTAAGACATCCTGAGTTGGGACTAGAAATAATACTTTTATTTTGAAAATAAGCATTTTTCAACGTAGTATCATCAGGATGTTGCGGAATCTTTAAAATAGATTTTAGGCAAAAAAAAATTGCGAACTGTTATATTTTTTGATTTGACTTGATAGAGTTGGGACTGGAAATACTACTTTTATTCTGAAAAACAAGCATTTTTCAATTTGCGTATCTTAAATTAAGTGTCATCGGGAATCTTTAAACTAGATTTTAGGGGAAAAAACAGCTAAAAAACAGTGAAATTATTTGATTTGACTTAGGGACAAACGGTAGGAAATGGATGGATTAATGGATGGAGTTGGGACTAGAAATAATACTTTTACTCTGAAAAAGTAGCATTTTTCAACGTTCTTAAATGAAGTGTCATCGGGATGTTGCAGAATCTTTAAACTAGATTTTAGGAAAAAAGACTACAAACTAGTGAAATGATTTAATTTGACTTGATAGAGTTGGGACTAGAAATAATGCTTTTATTCTGAAAAACAAGCATTTTTCTACGTGTAGTTTTTAATTGAAGTATCATCGGGATGTTGTAGAATCTTTAAACTAGATTTTAGGAAAAAACACTAAAAACGAGTGAAATTATTTGATTTGACTTGATAGAGTTGGGACTACAAATAATAGTTTTATTCTGAAAAACCAGCATTTTTCAACGTGAGGTTCTTCAATGAAGTATCATTGGGATGTTGCAGAATCTTTAAACTAGATAATAGGAAACAATATTAAAAACTAGTGAAATGATTTAATTTGACTTGATAGAGTTGGGACTAGAAATAATGCTTTTATTCTGAAAAACAAGAATTTTTCAAAGTGTAGTTTTTAAATGAAGTATCGTCGGGATGTTGCAGAATCTTTAAACTAGATTATACGAAAAAATACTAAAAACGAGTGAAATTATTTGATTTGACTTGATAAGACATCATGAGTTGGGACTAGAAATAATACTTTTATTTTGAAAAACAAGTGTTTTTCAACATTCTTAAATTAAGTTTCATTGGGATGTTGTAGAATCTTTAAACTAGATTTGAGGAAAATAGACTAAAAACCAGTACAATTATTTGATTTGACTTGACAAGACATCCTGAGTTGGGACTAGAAATAATACTTTTATTTTGAAAAGAAGCATTTTTTAACGTAGTATCATCAGGATGTTGCAGAATCTTTAAACTAGATTTTAAGAAAAAATACTGAAAACTGGTACATTTTTTTTTTTGACTTGATAGAGTTGGGACTAGAAATACTACTTTTATTCTGAAAAGCAAGCATTTTTCAATTTGCGGATCTTAAATTAAGTGTCATCGGGAATCTTTAAACTAGATTTTAGCAGAGAGAAAAAACTAAAAACCAGTGGAATGATTTGATTTGATTTGTTAAGACATCCTGAGTTGGGACTAGAAATAATACTTTTATTTTGAAAAGAAGCATTTTTCAACGTAGTATCATCAGGATGTTGCGGAATCTTTAAAATAGATTTTAGGCAAAAAAAAAAATTGCGAACTATTATATTTTTTGATTTGACTTGATAGAGTTGGGACTAGAAATAATACTTTTATTCTGAAAAACAAGTATTTTTCATATTGCGTATCTTAAATCAAGTGTCATCGGGAATCTTTAAACTAGATTTTAGGGGGAAAAACAGCTAAAAAACAGTGAAATTATTTGATTTGACTTAGGGACAAGCGGTAGGAAATGGATGGATGGATGGATGGAGTTGGGACTAGAAATGCTACTTTTATTCTGGAAAACTAGCATTTTTCAACGTTCTTAAATGAAGTTTCATCGGGATGTTGTAGAATCTTTAAACTAGATTTGAGGAAAAAAATACTAAAAACTAGTGAAATGATTTGATTTGACTTGATATAGTTGGGACTAGAAATAATACTTTTATTCTGAAAAACAAGCCTTTTTCAATTTGCGTATATTAAATTAAGTGTCATCGGGAATCTTTAAACTAGATTATAGGAAAAAACACTAAAATCTAGTGAAATGATTTGATATGACTTGATAGAGTTGGGACTAGAAATAATACTTTTGTTTTGAAAATAAGCATTTTTCAACGTATTATCATCAGGATGTTGCAGAATCTTTAAACTAGAGTTTAAGAAAAAATACTGAAAACTAGTAAATTTTTTGATTTGACTTGATAGAGTTGGGACTAGTAATAATACTTTTATTCTGAAAAACAATCATTTTTAAATTTGTGTATCTTAAATTAAGTGTCATTGGGAATCTTAAACTAGATTTTAGGAAAAAAGACTAAAAACTAGTGACATTTTTAATTTGACTTGATAAGACATCCCGAGTTGGGACTAGAAATAATACTTTTATTTTGAAAAGAAGCATTTTTCAACATACTATCATCGGGATGTTGCAGAATCTTTAAACTAGATTTTTAGGTAAAAATACTAAAAACTAGTGAAATTATTTGATTTGACTTGATAGAGTTGGGACTACAAATAATAGTTTTATTCTGAAAAACCAGCATTTATCAACGTGAGGTTCTTCAATGAAGTATCATTGGGATGTTGCAGAATCTTTAAACTAGATAATAGGAAACAATATTAAAAACTAGTGAAATGATTTGATTTGACTTGATAGAGTTGGGACTACAAATAATACTTTTATTCTGAAAAACAAACATCTTTCAACGTGTAGTTTTTAAATGAAGTACCAGCGGGATGTTTTAGAGTCTTTCAACTAGATTTTAGGGAAAACGACTAAAAACGAGTGAAATTATTTAATTTGACTTGATAAGATATCCTGAGTTGGGATTAGAAATAACACTTTTATTTCGAAAAACAAGCATTTTTCAACGTTCTTAAATGAAGTACCATCGGGATGTTGCAGAATCTTTAAACTAGATTTTAGGGAAAAAAGACTACAAACTAGTGAAATTATTTGATTTGACTTGATAATAATCTGAATAGTTAATTTCTCAATTTTAACATTTTTAAACTAAAGTGGACAAAATATAATTATTCCTGCTAAACCTAAATGATTAAGTGAAGTCAATGACTAAAAAATGAGTAAATAGCTCTTAATTGTGGGGATTTTTTTTCGAAATAAAATTTGAAATCTTGGCAAGTCAAATACTTTAAAAAGTAGCAGAAAAACAACAATGATCATATATTTTTGATGATCTTATTTCAATTATTATATATTTTAGATGATCTTATTTCAATTGTTATATATTTTTGATGATGTTATTTCAATTATCATATATTTTTGATTATCTTATTTCAATTATTATATATTTTTAATGATCTTATTTCAATTATTATATATTTTTATGATCTTATTTCAATTATTATATATTTTTGATGATCTTATTTCAATGATTGTGTATTTTTTTGATGACCTTATTTCAATTATCATATTTGTGATGATCTTATTTCAATTATCATATATTTTTGATGATCTTATTTCAATTATCATATATTTTTATGATCTTATTTCAATTATTATATATTTTTATGATCTTATTTCAATTATCATATATTTTTGATGATCTTATTTCAATTATTATATATTTTAGATGGTCTTATTTCAATTATTATATATTTTAGATGATCTTATTTCAATCATCATATATTTTTGATGATCTTATTTCAATTATTATATATTTTTAATGATTTTATTTCAATTATTATATATTTTTATGATCTTATTTCAATTATTATATATTTTTGATGATCTTATTTCAATTATTATATATTTTTTTGATGATCTTATTTCAATTATCATATTTGTGATGATCTTATTTTAATTATCATATATTTTTGATGATCTTATTTCAATTATCATATATTTTTGATGATCTTATTTCAATTATTATATATTTTTAATGATCTTATTTCAATTATTATATATTTTTATGATCTTATTTCAATTATTATATATTTTTATGATCTTATTTCAATTATCATATATTTTTGATGATCTTATTTCAATTATTATATATTTTTATGATCTTATTTCAATTATTATATATTTTTATGATCTTATTTCAATTATTATATATTTTTGATGATCTTATTTCAATTATTATATATTTTTTTGATGATCTTATTTCAATTATCATATTTGTGATGATCTTATTTCAATTATCATATATTTTTGATGATCTTATTTCAATTATCATAAATTTTTGGTTTGTGACACCAAAAGACTTGCAAAGTTTGCGAGTAAATAAACATGATCAAAATAATTTAAATGAACCATTTTGATCGATGATGACAAAGCTCATCACGTGATCCGTGACATGCACGTGGGAAACACAGTTTCATTCAACAACAACACCACTACCAGCCATGGAAAACACTAGTAAAACTTCTCACAGGGTGAGATAACTCCTGGAAATTACTGTCTTAGAATGACAAAAGGTATAGATGTGTGTGTCCAAGTTCAAGGAAACGTCTTCTTCTAATGAATTTATTACAATCTTTGCAGGCTGGGTAACGTTTGCTGTGGTCTGGAACAACATGGTAACATTTGGTGTGATCTGGAACTACATGGTAATGTTTGCTGTGGTCTGGAACAACATGGTAACGTTTGCTGTGGTCTGGAACAACATGGTAACGTTTGCTGTGGTCTGCCAGTAGGGCGGCGCTAAAGAGCCGCGGGTTCCCAACCACAGTTTTATCTCCAGACTTTTTCTGTTTGTTTGGAGTTGTCATTACTGCCACAAGTGGTGGAAAAGTGTATTACAACTGAGAAACACATCTTCTTTCCCGGCCCAGTACGGACAAAACGAGACAAAGGAGGAGTGGCATAAAACACGTCATTCTGTGGCAGCGTCGGAGAAAGTTGTACATGTAAATTGTTTGTTTGACATTGTCATTGCTGCCACAAGTGGTGGAAAAGTGCATTACAACTGAGAAACACATATTCTTTCCCGGCCCAGTATAAAAGGTTTGGTGGACAAAACGAGACAAAGGAGGAGTGGCATAAAACACGTCTTTCTGTGGCAGCGTCGGAGAAAGTTGTACATGTAAACTGTTTGTTTGACGTTGTCATTACTGCCACAAGTGGTGGAAAAGTGCATTACAACTGACAAACAGATTTTTGATTGATTGATTGAAACTTTTATTAGTAGATTGCACAGTACAGTACATATTCCGTACAATTGAACACTAAATGGCAACACCCGACTAAGTTTTTCAACTTGTTTAAGTCGGGGTCCACATTAATCAATTTGTGGTAATCAATTCATAGATCTTCTTTTGCGGCCCAGTATAAAAGGTTTGGTGGACAAAACGAGACAAAGGAGGAGTGGCATAAAACACGTCATTCTGTGGCAGCGTCGGAGAAAGTTGTACACGTAAACTGTTTGTTTGACATTGTCATAACTGCCACAAGTGGTGGAAAAGTGCATTACAACTGAGAAACAGATTTTTGATTGATTGATTGAAACTTGTATTAGTAGATTGCACAGTAGAGTACATATTCCGTACTATTGACCACTAAATGGTAACACCCGAATAAGTTTTTCAACTTGTTTAAGTCGGGGTCCACGTTAATCAATTCATGGTAATCAATTCATAGATCGTCTTTCCCGGCCCAGTATAAAAGGTTTGGTGGACAAAACGAGACAAAGGAGGAGTGGCATAAAACACGTCATTCTGTGGCAGCGTCGGAGAAAGTTGTACACGTGAACTGTTTGTTTGACGTTGTCATTACAGCCACAAGTGGTGGAAAAGTGTATCACACATCGTCTTTCCCGGCCCAGTATAAAAGGTTTGGTGGACAAAACGAGACAAAGGAGGAGTGGACTATAACACGCCCTTCTGTGGCAGCGTCGGAGAAAGTTGTACATGTAAACTGTTTGTTTGACGTTGTCATTACTGCCACAAGTGGTGGGAAAATGCATTGCAACTGAGAAACACATCTCCTTTCCCGGCCCAGTATAAAAGGTTTGGTGGACAAAACGAAACAAAGAAGGAGTGGCATAAAACACATCTATGGTTAAGAGCCCCTGGTCAAACGTAAACAATACAAGCAACATTTATTTCCCATGATTCTGCTCCTTTAATCGGGCACTTAAACACATACGGTGGCAAGGAAATGGTCTACACGTGAATTTGTGGTCCGTGGTCGCGGGTTGTGGCGCTCGGACTGTGAGCGAGGCCACGCTGCAGCCTTAATACCGCCTTCCCTTCCACATTATTCCCTGGGGCCTTTTTTTTTTTGCGGGGGCCACAGATGAGCTGTGTAATTCTCCCAGCTTTAATGGCAGGCGGGGGTGAATACGCCACTAATGGCAGGCGGGGGTACATCCGCCATTCTGTCTGGTGCTGCAGGCCGAAGAGGTGTGCAGAAGAACGCGGTGGCGTTGGGGGAATATGCCCGGTAATTATCTCCAGCCTCTGACTCAGCGCAAATTAAAAAAAAAAAAAGCTTTTTTTTTTAATTCACCCTCAATCTCAGAGGAGATCTTTTTGGTTTTAAATATTTTACATCTTGGGTTGTTGTTGCTGTTTTCCTCACAGGAGGAACTGTATCTGCACACACTGCCACGTCAGCATCAAACCCGGCGCTGCAGCCAAACTATGAATAAAAATGGCTTTCCTGTGTAATGGAGCGGCATTGATCCAGCGTGACTGATAGCCACTTGCAATGTGTTCCGACTTCAAAATAAAAGCGTCACACCTGTGCGAAATGCACAGGCCATGTTTTTAACTAGCGTTCCTGCATAATGCTGCAAATCAGTGGTTGTCAAGCCTTTTTTCACCGAGTACCACCTCGGAAAGCACAACATACAGTAGCGTAGTAGGCCTAGGCCAGGGTTGTCCAAAGTGCGGCCCGGGGGCCATTTGCGGCCCGCAGGTAATTTTTTAACGGCCCCACGGCACATTCTAAAAATACAATGAAAAATTAAAGCTGCAAGCAGCGTTGGTCGGGCCCGCATATTTGGCAGGTGCTAGTCCTAAGTGGTCAGTGTATGAAATCTAGCTCTAAGTCAGACCTACATAGAGGTTTTTGTTTCATGTCTCTACGATATTCGTACTGGGAGTTAGAGGAAGTTGTGTCTGTGTTTTTTTCCTAGTTGCTGCGGCACAGTGGTTCTTTGAAGGCTCGTAAAATCAAAACCGTAGCACTTATCCAAACTCTTTCATCAACTTTTAATCAGAAGGGTTCAATCTCTCTCCAGTAGTTTGAAGCCGAAACGACAAACGCGCTCAGAGGAGATAATGTTTGATGTTTGGTGACCGTTTTTTACAAAAATTTAGTTTTGAAGGGGAGATTGCAAACTTCCTGTTGATTTTTGCTGAAGGATGTCAATCTATGAAATGTAGGTCTAAGTGAGACCTACATAGAGGTTTTTGTTTCATGTCTCTAAGACGTTCCTACCGGAAGTTACAAGCAGTTTTGTCTGTGTTTTCCTCTGAGGAGCAGTTTTGTCTCTGTTCAAAAAGTTTTGGGGTTCGTTTTTTTTATTAGATCGCAATTTCCACCAGTCCTGATGTGTGTGAAAAGTTTGGTGAGTTTTGAAGTATTTTAAGGGGGTCAAATTACAGCTCAAAGAAACAAAAATTAGTGTTTTTAGTAAATTTTTGTCTTGAAGGGGAAATTGCCAACTTCCTGTTGGTTTTTGCCCGAGGATGTGAAATTATGAAATGTAGGTCTAAGTCAGACCTACATAGAGGTTTTTGTTTCATGTCTCTACGACCTTCCTAGTGGGAGTTACAGGCAGTTTGTTTTTGTTTCTTCCTAGGGGGCGCTAGAGCGCAACTTTGATTTTTGGGGTTTGGTTTTTTTATTTTATGGAAATTTTCGCAGGTCCTGATGTGTGTGTCAAATATGGTGAGTTTTGAAGCATGTTAAGTGGGTCAAATTAGAGTTTATTGTGGCGGCGGAATAATAATGATAATAATAATAATAATAATAATAAAACCTTACAGTAACAATAGGTCCTTTCGTCCCAATGCAAAAGACTCCCGTTGGGATTCGTTTTACATGGGCCATGCGGGCCCTAAAAAAACTAAAACATAAAAAGTGGTATAAAAGAGCAAACAGGTGAAATGTAACAAGAAAATGTTGCATTATTTACTCTAATAACACAAAGCTGCCATGCAGGCTGTTTCTTTCTTTAAAAAATAATAATGAATCAAAATCAATGTCATTATGAACTATTGACCTATTCGAGGCTCCAATTACTTCACATTAAATATTCCACTTTGAGATATTTTGGGGGGGAAATGTTGCATATTTTTAAAGAAGGGCCTAAAACGAACAAAGAAAAAAACATAAACAACAATAAAACTTATAATTGACGGATAGATCTGAAGTTGATCTTGAGACTATTGTGGTAAAAGTAAAAAAAAATGTTGGATTTATTTTTTTAAACTTTACTGAGCAGTACCCTTTTGGATCCCCAATAATTTTAGTGGGACTTTTTTTTTTTTAAGTGTCATTGCTCAAAAAAATAATGAATTAAAATCAATGTTGCTATGAGTTATTGACCTTTTTAAGACTCCAATTATAATATAATCTCAAATATTCCACTTAAAACTTTTATTGGGGGAAAATATTGCATATTTTGTGTTTTTTTTTCCATTAAAAAAACACGGTTTTCCTTGACAAAAATGGCATACAACTTAAATCTTAAAAAGCGTTATATTGACAGATAGACCTAATGTTGATCTAGAGATTTAAACTTTGAATAATAATAATAATAATAATAATAATAATAATAATAATAATAATAATAATAATAATAATAATAATAATAATAATACTAAATAATGACACATTTGTAATATTTTTTTTGACCAAAACCTTTTGGGGTCCCCGGGATCAAGTCTGAGTGGAGGCTTAAATGTATCTTTTTTATACATATATTGTATTGGTTTTTAAAATAAAAAATATCAAAATGGCCCCCGCTTGCTTTGATTTTTCAGTGTGCGGCCCTCAGTGGAAAAAGTTTGGACACCCGCGGCCTAGGCCCACAACATTAATTAAAAATTAGGAAAAAGCTTTAGTCAACAAGTATATTTAACAGTTTCGGCTGCTGTGACACTACAAAAAGTTTGAACAGTAACACCGTGTTCGAATATTTAATTGAGTCGTTCTTTGCCGTACCACTAGATGGAGTATGTGCACTGGTGTTTTTAGGTAGCAGTTTTTTTTCCCAAGCTTTGCACTTAATGACTCCCTTGCAAAAGTGCGGGAAAAGTGTCGGATTACACCTCATGTGCAAAAGCCCCAAAAGCGGTGAAGTTGTCACGTTGTGGAAATGGTAAATAAAAAGAGAATACGATGATTTGCAAATCCTTTTCAACTTATATTCAATTGAATAGACTGCAAAGGCAAGATATTTAGGGTTGGAATTGGGGGTTAAATCACCAAAAAATGATTGCCGGGCGTGGCCACCGCTGCTGCTCACTGCTCCCCTCGCCTCCGTGGGGGTGATCAAGGGCGATCTAGTGTGTGTGTGACAATCATTGGTACTTTAACTTTAACTTTGTTATTTTTTGCAAATATTGGCTGATTTGGAATTTGATGCATGCAACATGTCACCAAAAAAGCTGGCACAAGTGGCAAAAAAGACTGAGAAAGGTGAGGAATGCTCATCAAAGACTTGTTTGCAACATCCCACAGGTGAACAGGCTAATTGGGAACAGGTGGGTGCCATGATTGGGTATAAAAGCAGCTTCCATGAAATGCTCAGTCCTTCACAAACAAGGAGGGGGCGAGGGTCACCACTTTGTCAACAAATGCCTGAGCAAATTGTTTAAGAACAACATTTCTCAACCAGCTATTGCAAGGAATTTAGGGATTTCGCCATCTACGCGCCGTAATATCATCAAAAGGTTCGGAGAATCTGGAGAAATCACTGCACGTAAGCCATGATATTACGCACCTTGGATCCTTCAGGCGGTACTGCATCAAAAAGCCACATCGGTGTGTAAAGGATATCACCACATGGGCTCAGGAACACTTCATAAAACCACTGTCAGTAACTACAGTCGGTCGCTACATCTGTAAGTGCAAGTTAAAACTCTACTATGCAAAGCCAAAGCCATTTATCAACAACACCCAGTTCCCAAACATTTACTGAGTTTTGTTAAAAGGAAAGGCCATGTAACACAGTGGTAAAAATGCCCCTGTGACAACTTTTTTGCAAAGTGTTGCTGCCATTAAATTCTAAGTTCATGATTATTTGCAAAAAATAACAAAGTTTCTCAGTGTGAACATGAAATATCTTGTCTTTGCAGTCTATTCAATTGGGGTTTGTAAATAAAAACGACCGTAAATGCTACAAATCAGCGGTTGTCAAGCTTTTTTCACCAAGTGCCGCCTCGGAACGCACTCGGCAATAAAATACAGTAGCGTAGTAGGCCTAAGTATTCATTAAAAACGAGTTTTATTTCACAAGTACATTTTATATTTTTAGCCGCTGTAACATTACACACAGTTTGAACAGTAACACTGTGTTTGAATATTAGTCACTCTTTGCCGTACAATTACGGCTGTCCGAAGAATGTCAATTTATAAGGATTGGCCTCATGATATTACATGATTGCGTATGCATTTCATTATTTTAAGTTTTTTTTTACAACACTGTTAAAATTATATAGATTTTACAGTAAAAAAACTGGCAGCTCAGTTGCCAAAATTTTACTGTAAATTTCAGTGTTTTTTTTTTTTTTTTTTACAGCATATTACTGTAAATTGACACCTTTTTTTTCATTTTTTATTTTATTTAATTTTTTATTAATCAGTCCAACAAAATAATACACAATAATACCATAATAATGCAATGAATACAATTATTTTTATGTAGCAGTTTTTTCCAACTCTGCACTTAATGACTCCCTTGCAAAAGTGCGGGAAAAGTGTCACATTCCATCTCATGTACATGTGATTTAGGTCTGGGCTCTGGCCTTGTCAAGAAAAAAAACCAATACATTTTTCATTTGCTTTCTAGTAAACGTGAACTGAGAAAAGACTTTAAAGGGGAACTGCACTTTAAAAAAAAAAAATCTTTCACAATCATTATGAGAGAAGAGAAGACACTTTTTTTTTCATTTTTGCATTCCAACATGTAAAAATGGTCTCGTTCTTGGTGGCTAGCAATGCAGCTAATGTTAGCAATCAATTCCACCTCTAAATCACGCATTTAAAAAGCGTCAACAATACTTAATTTACGTTCTGTAACCAGTATAATAATGAAACTGCAGCAACATTGTTTTTGTAGGAGTTTTATTTGGGTAAGCACTCCATTTATGTTGAAATAGCATGCCTCCACATTTTGCAGCTTCAAGTTACTTTCACCTCACTCTCTCAGCTTCCATCTTCTCCGACGTCTCACTCTTCCTTTGTGCTGGCTTCTATAAGCAGTAGTTCATACTCAGTATATTCGGCTTCAAAAAGATAAGGTTGTGTATCCTCATTGGTCCATGTTTCAAAGACTTGCATGCGTTTGTTTCTAGAAGAACAAACACACATTTGTTGCCAGAAGTCGGAAGTGCGTTGCCATGGAAACAGAAATCAATGCAATAAAAACATTAGTTTCAGCAATTTTAAAAATGATCAAAATAGGATAAATATTGTAAATATTACATATTGTTATGAAGGTGTCTGTTACTACATTATATATATACTTGCAGTGTGTATATTGTACATATTACATATTGTTATGAAGGTGTCTGTTACTACATTATATATATACTTGCAGTGTGTAAATTGTACATATTACATATTGTTATGAAGGTGTCTGTTATTACATTATATATATACTTGCAGTGTGTATATTGTACATATTACATATTGTTATGAAGGTGTCTGTTATTACATTATATATATACTTGTGTCTGTTATTACATTATATATATACTTGCAGTGTGTATATTGTACATATTACATATTGTTATGAAGGTGTCTGTTACTACATTATATATATACTTGCAGTGTGTATATTGTACATATTACATATAGTTATGAAGGTGTCTGTTACTACATTATATATATACTTTGCAGTGTGTATATTGTACATATTACATATTGTTATGAAGGTGTCTGTTATTACATTATATATATACTTGCAGTGTGTATATTGTACATATTACATATTGTTATGAAGGTGTCTGTTACTACATTATATATATACTTGCAGTGTGTATATTGTACATATTACATATTGTTATGAAGGTGTCTGTTACTACATTATATATATACTTGCAGTCTGTATATTGTACATATTACATATTGTTATGAAGGTGTCTGTTACTACATTATATATATACTTGCAGTGCGTATATTGTACCTATTACATATTGTTATGAAGGTTTCTGTTACTACATTATATATATACTTGCAGTGTGTATATTGTACCTATTACATATTGTTATGAAGGTTTCTGTTACTACATTATATATATACTTGCAGTGTGTATATTGTACATATTACATATTGTTATGAAGGTGTCTGTTACTACATTATATATACACTTGCAGTGTGTATATTGTACATATTACATATTGTTATGAAGGTGTCTGTTACTATATTATATATATACTTGCAGTGTGTATATTGTACATATTACATATTGTTATGAAGGTGTCTGTTACTACATTATATATATACTTGCAGTGTGTATATTGTACATATTACATATTGTTATGAAGGTGTCTGTTACTACATTATATATATACTTGCAGTGTGTAAATTGTACATATTACATATTGTTATGAAGGTGTCTGTTATTACATTATATATATACTTGCAGTGTGTATATTGTACATATTACATATTGTTATGAAGGTGTCTGTTACTACATTATATATATACTTGAAGTGTGTATATTGTACATATTACATATAGTTATGAAGGTGTCTGTTACTACATTATATATATACTTTGCAGTGTGTATATTGTACATATTACATATTGTTATGAAGGTGTCTGTTATTACATTATATATATACTTGCAGTGTGTATATTGTACATATTACATATTGTTATGAAGGTGTCTGTTACTACATTATATATATACTTGCAGTGTGTATATTGTACATATTACATATTCTTAAGAAGGTGTCTGTTACTACATTATATATATACTTGCAGTGTGTATATTGTACATATTACATTTTGTTATGAAGGTGTCTGTTACTACATTATATATATACTTGCAGTGTGTATATTGTACATATTACATATTGTTATGAAGGTGTCTGTTACTACATTATATATATACTTGCTGTGTGTATATTGTACATATTACATATCGTTATGAAGGTGTCTGTTACTACATTATATATATACTTGCAGTGTGTATATTGTACGTATTACATATTGTTATGAAGGTGTCTGTTACTACATTATATATATACTTGCAGTGTGTATATTGTACGTATTACATATTGTTATGAAGATGTCTGTTACTACATTATATATATACTTGCAGTGTGTATATTGTACATATTACATATTGTTATGAAGGTGTCTGTTACTACATTATATATACATACTTACAGTGTGTATATATAGTTACAATTACAATAGTTTGGCTCCCAAGTGTGTTGCATATTTTATAGGAGGTATTGAGGTCCAAAGGGAGCGTGTGATCTTCTTGTCACTTTCACTCCGCACGAGTCCACCTTGATCAAAGTGCTTGAGAACGTTCCAGATCTTCTCCACCAGCATGCAAGTCCTCCACCATGCAGACTGCAGAAGGAAGAAATACATTTTTTACCACAACAGATTTGTGGTCCAATTCCCTCCAGACCTCCGTTATTGCCTTTACAAAGGCTTGTGCTGGGAACTAGTATGTGTGTGTGTGTGTGTGTGTGTGTGTGTGTGTGTTCTTGTATTTCTAGCCTTCTTGAGACATGGAGGAGGAAAAGTATCTTCCATATGAGGAGGTGTGAACAAGTGATGACATAAATCATGGTCCCAATAACATTGCATCTAATAGACAATGTCTCATTTACAACATATGAAATAACAAGTGTGTATAAGAAATTGAAATGCGCCCCCTTTGGCCAAAATTAATAAAAATCAAATAAATAAATATGTATATAGAGACATACTGTAATAACTTGAAGTAAACAATGAAGATTAAAAAACAATTACAAACAAAAAAATAATAATTAAAGAATACCTAAAATCAGTATTTTTCTCACAATGTGTCGACTTTTTTCTTATAAAATTGGGAACAATTTCTCATATTCTTTCTGTTTCTGTAATATTGCAATATTTTACCTCTTTTTTTTAAAATGTAAAATCATTACTTTTTAATGCAAAATGGTGACATTTGTCATATAAAATACTGACTTTTATCCCAGTATGGCCAATTTTTTTGTTGTTCTTGTAAAATAGTGAAATTTTTTGAGTAAAATTAGGACTTTTGTCATCATTTTGCCAAGCAAAATTCAGATTATTATTATAATATTGCCAAAATGTTATAGTTTTCTTATAAAATTTAACTTTTGTCGAGTAAAATGACGACTCTTTTCATAAAATTGCCAAAATGTTAAGCTTTTCTTGTAAAATTGCGACTGTTATTGAGTAAAATTCCAACTTTTATCATAATATTGCACAAATGTTCAGTTTTTCTTGTAACATTTTGACTTGCGTTAAGTAAAATTACGACTTTATTATCAAAATGAGGGTGGTCCCAAAAAGGAGGGATTTTTCAAATTATGTCGCTTTTAAAAGTGCTCCCCCTCTGGTGACCATATGAAATAACAAGTGTATGTAAGAAATTGAAATGCGCTCTTTTTGGCCAAAATGAATTAAAGATAAATAGATATATATATATGTATATAGAGAGACATACTGTAATAACTTGAAGGAAATAATTAAGAATAAAAAACAATTACAAAATAAATTAATAAATACCTAAAATCAGTCTTTTTCTCACAATGTGTCGACTTTTTTCTTATAAAATTGGGAACAATTTCTCATATTCTTTCTGTTCCTGTAATATTGCAATATTTTCTCTCTTTTTTATGTAAAATTATTACATTTTTAATGCAAAATGGTGACATTTGTCATATAAAAATTCTTACTTTTATCACAATATTGCCAATTTTTTTGTTGTTAAAATTTAGACTTGCGTTGAGTAAAATTATGACTTTTATTAGCAAAATGAGGGTGGTCCCAAAAAGGAGGGATTTTTCACATTGACTGTGTGTCGCTTTTAAAAGCGCTCCCCCTCTGGTCAGCATATGAAATAACAAGTGTGTGTAAGAAATTGAAATGCGCCCCCTGTGGCCAAAATTAATAAAAATAAAATAAATATGTATACAGAGACATACTGTAATAACTTGTAGTAAATAATAAAGATTAAGAACCAATTACAAAAAAAAAATAAAATAAATAAATAAATTACTAAAATTAGTCTTTTTCTCACAAGTGGCGACTTTTTTTTTCTTCTAAAATTGGGAACAATTTCTCAAATTCTTTCTGTTTCTGTAATATTGCAAAAACTTCTCTCTTGTTTTAATGTCAAATTATTACTTTTTAATGCAAAATGGTGACATTTGTCATATAAAATTCAGACTTTTATCACAATATGGCCAATTTTTTTGTTGTTCCTGTAAAATAGTGACATTTTTTTAAGTAAAATTAGGACTTTTTAAAATAATTTTGGCAAGTAAAATTCAGATTATTTTTTATAATATTGCCAACATTTTTAAGTTCTCTTATAAAATTGTGACTTTTGTCGAGTAAAACGACGACTCTTTTCATAAAATTGCCAACATGTTAAGCTTTTCTTGTAAAACTGCAACTGTTATTGAGTACAATTCCAAATTTTATCATAATATTGCACAAATGTTCAGTTTTTCATGTACAATTTTGACTTGCGTCGAGTAAAATGACGACTTTTATTATAATACTGCCAACATTTTACATTTTTCTTGTGAAATTGTGACCTTTGTTTTGTGAAATTTTAACTCATTTTTCACAACAACGTTTTTTATATTTGCATAGTATGTATGTATTATTAATGTTGTAAACACACTTCTTTATATATCTAGAAAGGCTGGTCCTAAAGAGGGAGGCATTTTTCTCAGGTCTCAAGAAGGTAACCAATACAAGAGTGTGTGTGTGTGTGTGTGTGTGTGTGTGTGTGTGTGTGTGTGTGTGTGTGTGTGTGCGTGTGTGTGTGTGTGTGTGTGTGTGTGTGTGTGCTTGCTTCATTCTCGTGTCGCCAGAAACCATCTGCTTGACAAAGAGCCTTTTCATAGTAAAAAAAAAAAGAAAAAAGGAAGTGATTCAGACTCATGGACACGCTACAAACAGCTCGTTATTGTTTGTGTCTCTAGCAAATATAACATGTTCATCACTCACTCTCTTTTTCAAAATAAAACAACTCTCTGTTATACGCAACAATGCAAAGAGAAATAATCAGTTCCAGGGTTAAACTGCAGGTTTGTAAAGTCAACCCCCCCCCCCCCCCCCCACCCACCCCCCCTCGTCCAAATCTCCCCAATCGTGTCCCAGTCGTTTTTATTATAGTCTTTATGTAATTATTGGTTTATGATGCTGGTTATTAGTCATCATTAGTTAATAACTTAAAAACTGTAATAGATCAAATGTGTCCAATAAAGCACTTGGCTTTCCTGCACAACAACAACTAAACTTTTAGTTTGTTATGAAAATGGAGAATGAAAATAGTAAATTAGTCAGATTTTAGTTTACCTGCAAAAGCAGGTCTTCTACTCATATTTAGGCAAAGTAAGCACAAAATAACACAAACTAATGCCATGTCTTCTCCGTTCTTTATGTTTAGCTCTACTGATATAGTCGAGAATAAACTGGATTGCATCCCAGAATGTTTCTCGGATAAATCAAATGTTCAAACAAAACATTTTCCAAAGTGATCACTGCAGAGACGAGCATACACTTACATATGCTCGTGTCTAGTGTAGTACTGCGATACTAATGAATCATGTGTCATTACTGGTTTTTTTTACAAGCAGAGGAACATGTCGGGCAGCGCACACACACAGAGTACTTACAAGCAGACACAGTGTGTAGACAGAAAAGGGAGAATGGACGCATTTTGGTGTAAGAAGTCAAGATAAAGGTGAAGTTACAACACTGAAACACCCTCAGGAAGAGGTGCTAGCGGCTAACGTCCATCCACAGTGTTTTAGCTACTTCTAAATCACTAATCCTGGCCTCCGTGGCGACAAATAAAGTGAGTTTCTTACAAGTAGCATTATCACTGGAGGATGAGGAATAGCTAAACATGCTTCACTACACACCGTAGGAGGATACAATAGCTCACCGGCGTCACAATGTAAACAAATGCCATGGGTGGATATACACCTGACATCCACTGTAATGATACCAAGGACAAAAGTCAATACTACGGTGATTACATCGATATTTTTCAGCATCACAAAATCTTTTATTTTTTTTACATTTATCTTATGTTTATAAAGTCAGTAAATAAGTCCGTGAACACATGAGGACTTCAAATATGACTAATGTATGATCCTGTAACTACTTGGTATCGGATCGACACCTAAATGTGTGGTATCATCCAAAACTAATGTGAAGTATCAAAGAAGAGAATAATTAGTGATTATTACATTTTAACAGAAGTGTAGATAGAACATGTTAAAACAGAAAATAAGCAGATATTAACAGGAAATTAACAAGTAGATTAACAATCCATTTTTACAGTTTGTCCCTCATAATGTAGAGTTCTTTCCCATCTCTCTGGAACACCCAAAAACTTCACAGCAATACGACGTTTTCTGATCAAACTCTACACTCACTCTCACTTGTTTTGATGCTTTACTGAACCCAAAGTTGCTTGATTGCAAGCGAGCCCCATCATACAGGACTGCAGTACCTGGAGGAGGTCAAGTCAAAAGAATGAGGCACTCCCGACTTGGAGAAGCCAAACCATCAGTTTTATATTCCTCCTTTCTGTCTTAACATCAGGAGAGCACCACCGTGACCATAACTTAAATGTTGGCGTTTAAGTTATAACTCAGTGGCCTAGTGGTTAGAGTGTCCGCCCTGAGATGGGTAGGTTGTGAGTTCAAACCCCGGCCAAGTCATACCCAAGACTATAACAATGGGACCCGTTACCTCCCTGCTTGGCACTCAGCATCAAGGGTTGCAATTGGGGGGTTAAATCACCAAAAATGATTCCCGGGCGCGGCCACTGCTGCTGCTCACTGCTGCTGCTCACTGCTCCCCTCACCTTCCAGGAGGTGATCAAGGGTGATGGGTCAAATGCAGAGGACAAATTTCACCACACCTAGTGTGTGTGTGACAATCATTGGTACTTTAACTACGTGTCTAGCCTGAGTTAAAGTTAAAGGTAGTCTCTTCTCAAGGATAGGGCTATCACTTTTGCATGCCGAAGTCCCAATCAGGGCCTCTTTTCCTACGAGAAGTGACCCAATTCCCCTGCGAATGTCAAACTAAGGGGCCTTATCTATTTATGTGCTCAAACTGAAATGCCACTATTTAATTAAACCCGGTGGTTTGCTTTCTCCAAGATGAATATGAACATTCACCACATGCAGAACATAATGTGAGTGAATTAATTCACTTCACTACACTCAAGCTGCTCGACCATTAAGCTGGAACGGACGTGACGTCATATGCAACCCTCCAATACCGCTACCGGTACCAAAACGTATTTTGATACGTATGGTACTTTTCAATACTTTTCTAAATGTAGGGGACCACGAAAAATGTCATTATTGTCTTTATTTGAACCAAAAATCTTAGGGTACATGAAACATATGTTTATTATTGTAATTTAGTCCTTAAATAGAATAGTGAACATACTAGACAACTTGTCTTTTAGTAGTAAGTAAACAAACAAAGACTCCTAATTAGTCTGCTGACGTATGCAGTAACATATTGTGTCATTAATCAACAATTTAATTAACAAATTAATAAAATAAAATAAAATAAATTAATAATAAATTAAATAATAATAAATTAAATAAATAAATAATAAATTAAATAATTTAAATACATTAAATAAATTAAATAAATTAAATAAATTAAATAAATTAAATAAATTAAATAAATTAATTTAATAAACAATTTAATAAACAAACAAAGACTCCTAATTAGTCTGCTGACGTATGCAGTAACATATTGTGTCAATAATCAACAATTTAATAAACAAATAAATTAAATAAATTAAATAATAATCAATTAAATAAATAATTAATACACTAAACAAATTAAATACATTAAATACATTTAATGAATTAAATAAATTAATTTAATAAACAATTTAATAAACAAACAAAGACTCCTATTTAGTCTGCTGACGTATGCAGTAACATATTGTGTCATTAATCAACAATTTAATAGACAAATTAATTAAATTAAACTAATTAAATAAATTAATAATACATTAAATAATAATAAATAATAATAAATTAAATAAATAAATGATAAATAAATAATACATTAAATAAATTAAATGAATTAAATAAATTAAATAAATTAAATAAATTAAATAAATTAAATACATTTAATAAACAATTTAATAAACAAACAAACACTCCTAATTAGTCTGCTGACGTATGCAGTAACATATTGTGTCATTTATACACCTATTATTCTGTACACATTATGAGGGACAAACTGTAAAAATTGATTATTAATCTATTTGTTCATTTACTGTTAATATCTGCTTATTTTCTGTTTTAACATGTTCTATCTACACTTCTGTTAAAATGTAATAATCACTTATTCTTCTCTTCTTTGATACTTGACATTAGATTTGGATGAATAAGTGTCAAAGTGCTTTGAGTACCTTGAAGGTAGAAAAGGTCTATACAAGTATAACCCGTTTACCATTTACCAATAACACGTTAGTTACACGTTAATAACATAAAACCATTAAAAAAAAACGTATAAACTAGTTGGACCAAAACGTTTGCAGCACAAAGGATTGGGACGAGTGGTGGGAGATTTAGGAACAGTTTTTGAACCGTGAACGCAAAATAAAGACTTGATCAGGGGTTCACCACAGGACTGCCATCTATTTCAACCAATTAATCAAGCAATCAATCAATTAATCATACCATACCATACCAACTTTATTTATAAAGCCCTTTAAAAACAACCACAGTTGAAAAACAAAGGGCTGTACACCACAAAGAAATAAAGGCAAAGGACAGACTAAAAAATAAAATTTAAAACAGAAGTAAAATACACATTAAAAAAGCAAATACAAAATTACCCTAAGAACAATTTTGTTAGATAAAAAGCAGTTAAAAAAGTTAAAAGTTAAAAACAGTTTAAAGTCTCATGCTGGGTTAAAAGCCAGTGAATAAAAATGGGTTTTAAGAAGGGTCTTAAAAATAGCCAAAGAAGGGGCCTGTCTCACATGAAGTGGAAGATCATTCCAGAGTTTTGGGCCCGCAACAGAGAAGGCTCTGTCCCCCTGAGCTTACGCTTGGATTTGGGTACCTCCAGGATCAGCTGATCAGCTGACCTGAGGGACCGGGTGGGGGCATAGAGGTGGAGCAGCTCAGAGAGGTAAGGTGGGGCAAGACCATGTAAGGATTTAAAAACAAGTAAGATAATTTTAAAATGGACTCTAAAAGACACAGGCAGCCAGTGGAGGGAGGCTAAAACAGGAGTAATGTGCTCTCTTTTTCTTGTGTTTGTTAAAAGTCGGGCAGCTGCATTTTGGACCAGCTGCAGACGTGAGAGGGAGGACTGACTAATTCCAAAATATAAAGCGTTACAGTAATCCAGCCGAGATGTAATAAAGGCATGGATTACTGTCTCAAACTGTTGCCTAGAAAGCAGGTTTTTAACCTTAGCCAGCTGACGTAAATAAAAAAAGCTGGCTTTCACCACTGTGCCAATCTGACGGTCCAATTTAAAATCACTGTCAATACGAAAACCCAGGTTGGTGATCATGGGCTTAACGTACAAAGCCAAGGGGCCAAAGTCAACAGGGGGAAGCTCACAGGTACCACTAGGTCCAAACACTATTACTTCTGTCTTCTTTTCATTGAAGTTTAAGAAGTTTAGGGCCATCCAGGCCTTGATGTCATCAAGACAAGCAAGTAATGGCTGTATTGAAGAGGCATGATTTTTCTTTAACGGAAAATAAATTTGTGTGTCATCAGCGTAACAATGAAAACAAATACCATGCTTTCTTAGGATTGAGCCCAGGGGAAGTAAATAAATAGAAAAGAGCAGTGGTCCTAAAACTGAGCCCTGTGGGACCCCACATGTTAAGGGAGCAACAGAAGATTCAGAACCAGCAACATTTACAGAGAAGGTCCTGTTAGTCAAATATGACTTCAGCCAACTCAGGGCAGTACCACAGATGCCCACTTGATGTTGTAGGCGGCTAATTAAAATATTATGGTCCACCGTATCAAATGCTGCTGTTAGATCGAGTAAAACTAATCAATCAATCAAACTTTATTGACATGTAGGGTTGCAAAATTCTGGGAATATTCAAAGTTGGAAACTTTCCATGGGAATTAACGGGAATATATGGGAATTAACGGGAAATTAATGGGAATAAACATTGAATGCAACATGCTAGATCTTGCAGCATGAATTTAATGCAAATTCAGTAGAGTTTCAACCCTGCACTGTGCATTCCTCCATCACATGTGCAGTGCATTCTTCCATCACATGCACAGATAATTCCCAGTTTTATAAGCTTCTCATTTTATTCTACAGAATAAGATGGACGGTGTCCAACTTTGAATAATCAAAAAATGGTCAAATATTTCCAAACTTCCCGAGCTTAACTTCCCGTGGTAAATTTCCGGAAAGTTTCCCGGAAATTTACCGGAAACTTTCCACCCCTTTGCAAGCTTATGTAGAATAAGATGAGAAGCTTGTAAAACTGGGAATTATCTGTGCATGTGATGGAAGAATGCACTGCACATGTGATGGAGGAATGCACAGTGAAGGGTTGAAACTACTGAATTTGCATTAAATCAGGTTGTTTTAGCTAATAATCATGCTGCAAGATCTCGCATTGTTAGAATAATTATGTATATATTATCATCATAACTTTATGCTTAAGGGCCGTTGCTATAAATTATTGTCAATTGAGCTGAAGTGGTATTTTTGTGTCTGTGCAAGCTGGCAATCCAAACGATTGTCAGCCATCTTTATCAGTGTTGTGTCCAGACTCGGCCTGCTGGCGGCCAAGGCCGAACACCACCGTGACGCAGACAGAGCAGAGACAAGGCAATATGACCTGCGTCAAATAATTTTCATTTATTCTATAATCATATATTGTGTCTAACTGGAGTTGTCGACAGCTTCAGTGATGTAACAGGGACCTTCCAAATAATGAGAGGAAGCACGTCGGGCTGGACTTTTAGAACGTAGTTTGGATCTGTAACTACAATACAGCCCAAACACGTGTCTCATCATTAGTTCAATTGAACTCTTGTCTCTGCATGATTCCTTGCTTCTTGTCTGATTAATAGATGTCATCAGTGTTTGAACCTGACACGCATTCAATGTTTATTCCCATTAATTTCCCATATTCCCGTTAATTCCCATGGAAAGTTTCCAATTTTGAATATTCCCGCAATTTTGCAACCCTATTGACGTGACACTTTTACACGCATCCGAGTTGAATTGGTCAACAAAAACTGCACTGCGAAAAGTCAGTGTTCAAAAACAAATACAAAAATTAGGGGCATTTTATTTGAACTAAGCAAAATTATCTGCCAATAGAACAAGACAATTTGACTTGTCAAGACTTTCCAAAACAAGTACAATTAGCTAACCTCAATGAACCCAAAAATAGCTTAAAATAAGTATATTCTCACTAATAACAAGTGCACTTTTCTTGATAGAAAAACAAATATGAGACCTTTTTTCTCAATATGTTGAAAAATATTCTGAAATTAAGTAAATGCTAGTGCCATTACCTTGACATAATGATATGCACTTGGTATAACATTTCTTGCATTTTCCCATCGATAACATGACATCATCACGCCAAGTGCGTGCTCTTTCAGTCAATTAGTGTGCAAGGAATATATATATATATATATATATATATATATATATATATATATATATATATATATATATATATATTCCTATATGTATATATATACATATATATATATATATATATATATATGTGTATATATGTATGTGTGTATATATATATATATATATATATATATATATATATATACATATATATATATATATATATATATATATATATATATATATATATATATATATATATATATATATATATATATATATATATATATATATATATATATATATATATATATATATATATATATATATATATATATATATATATATATATATATATATATATATATATATATGTATTTACAGCCTGGCCCCCGACCAAATTTTTTTTATTGTAATTTTGAAGAATTTACCTGAATGTGCATAAACTATTTCTGTTCAAAATTATTAGAAATGTCATATGTTAAATGTTTAAATATTAACTGTCAGTTTACTGTACTGTGCCAACTGTACTACTATATGAGTACGTATTTTCTATTGTTTCATTGGAAATAAAGCAGCAAAGTCCATTTTTGCTGTCATCTGTTTTAATTATGAGACGCAATTGTGTCAAAGTCATGATTTTTTTTTTTCATGCTTGAAATAAGAAATGATTACTTTAAAAAAGTAGTTTTATACTCGTGAGTGTTGATGACACAGCTTTGCAACACTTGATATTCTAGTTTCAAGCATGTTTTATTTACTCAATATAGGTCATCAAATCTCAGCAACAAGCTGTAATATTTTACTGAGATCATTTAGGAGCAAAACCCTTAAAACAAGTAAAACACTCTAACATAAAATCTGCTTAGTGAGAAGAATTATCTTATCTGACAGAAAATAAGCCAATATCACCCTTATTTGACATATTTAATCTTACTTACATTTCACTGCCCGTGTCGACCTGCAGGACTTTCACACACACACACACACACACACACACACACACACACACACACACACACACACACACACACACACACACACACACACACACACACACACACACACACACACACACACACACACACACACACACACACACACACACACACGCACACACACACACAAGTCGTCTCTTTACTCCGTCGCTGACATTTCATTAATTTTGAAAAATGGTGTAACTATTATAGGTATTAACCAAGGGGGGGATGGGGACATGGGGGGGAACAACAACAGCGGCGAGAAGCAGAAGAAGTGTAATGTTGTGTGTCGCCTGAGTCACGGTAGACTTGCACACACACACACATGCACACACACACACATGCACACACACTCTTGTTCCTTGGGCAGCGTGGTATGAAATGGAGTGTGAAATGAGTGCACTTAACATCCCTGCTGTGGATTACACACATTATCTTCCACCGGGGTTGAAGAACATCTCTGCCTCCCACTTCCATCTGCTGCATGCTCCCCCACCTGCCCCGGACCATGATGCTGCACAACCTTCACACCTGGGCAGCAAACACAAAAGACTTTCCTTGTGAGGTCGCCCGAAAAGTGACGCACTTTGACCTTCACGCGTGTTTGTTATTTCTCACGACGCACGCCACGTTTACTGTGGGATAATTGGGCGTCGGAGTCTATTATTCGCATTTAATTGCAAATGCTTAAGAATTTGTAACTGTGCAGAATAATTACATATGTACATGTTAGGCTTGTCCTGATACCACAGTGTTTCCCCAGAAAATCAGTTAGTTAAGGTGGTGGGAGGGGGCGTCGCCCGGGATAGGCGACAAGACGGGGAAGGGGGTGGGTGGGTGTAAGGAACGGTGTAACTCGGCCTGTCGCCATCACCATCACGTCTCCACCTCATCGTTGCCACCACAGCCTAGGGGGGGGGGGGGGGGGGGGGGGGCAATAGACTACAGACTCTGATTACATTGAACACATTGTTTATTCAAAAATAACCAAATAACAATATCTTATAATAAATACAAATATTAGAGAAATAAAGAAGCCCACAATTTTTGGTTGTGTTTTCCGCTCCATTTGCAGAATGGCTATATAGCAGTGTTCCTCATCCACCGGGCCGCAGCCTGGTACCAGTCCGCGGACCGATTTGTACCGGGCCGCACAAGAATTTAAAAAAAAATTAAATAAAAAATTATTATTATTTTTTTATTAAATCAACATAAAAAACACAATATATACATTATATATCAATATAGATCAATACAGTCTGCAGGGATACAGTCCGTAAGCACACATGATTGTATTTCTTTATGAAAAAAAAAAAAAAATTAAAAAAAAAAAAAAAATACCCCCCCCCCCTCCCCGGTCCGATAGGATAGGACATTATTGTCATTGCACAAGTACAACGGAACTGTGTTTTCAACACAAACCAGTTCAAGATGAGACAAACAAACAGTGTACAGGGTTAGAGAACAGGAACGCTGATGGGTCGCCACGAGGCGCCCCGTAAAAGATGGGAAAAGGGTAAAACGCTGAGGAAGGATGAGTGAAAAAATACAATCTAGACTGGGCTCCTAAGGGGGCATAGTCTGGGGTGGGAAAAAAACCTCCATGCCATGCACACATAAACATGTTACATTTAATCACGACAACTCGCAACAGAGGGGTGGGGAGTTGGAGCCCTGGAGGTCGACTGCTGCTATGAAGCGCTGCCAGCCGTCCATCACCTTGAAGGGGAATCAAGCGGTGGTGAAGGCACGGGGTGGGGGTGGGTGTGTGTGGGTGTAAATGCCCATTGTCTTGGGTGTGTTGATGTAGTGTCCATAGGCCTGGGGCCGTTCTGCATGCAAGCAAAAGTTCAACTCCGGGTGTCGTTGAGGAGGGAGGGAGGGAGGTCAAAAGCGTCCATCATTGAGGTGTCATGGGGGATGTTTTCAGAACAGCCTGCTCCTGTTGTTGCAGCGTCAAGGCCATTCGAGGGAGTCAGATCGTATATTAGGATTTTTGTTTTTCCGCGAGCAGACATTACAATGGCTTGTCTGTTCTATTCGTCCATGCTGGCTCTCATACCCAATTTTCCCCTTTCAACCAGCTTTTCCATGATGTGATCCATCTTGCGATTCAGTTCAGAAATCGCCCCAGTCTGTGATCCCACAGCCCGGCCCAAACCTTCCATTGCGACAAACAGCCTTTGGGCTCCTTGAGTGGCTGCCATCGTCTTACAAATTTGACGATACACCAGAGCAATGCCCAGCCCAATCAGCAGGTGCCCCGCGATCACGGTTCCAAATAGGTAGATATCGTCGTCGTCCTCGATGGAAAGGACTGAGAGGCACATGATTCTCCATTTACCCCAGGAATCTCTCGCGTACCCCGCAGCAATGGTTCCATCAGGGCAGCCAGGCTCCCCAGAACCTCTTTTCCTCGTCAAAAAGATTTTGTCAATTGAGTCGAGAGTCCAGCTGATCATTTCCATGTCTGATGTTTAGATTTGGAGGACAGCACAAAGAAAGAGGCTTCAAAAAAGTGTAGAAAAGACAAAACAAAGAGAGCAAGCAGGGAGAAGAAGGGAGCGGAAAAAAATGCGACCCCCCTCACCAGAGGCAAGACAGAAAGGGGATATACGATATATATCTCGATATTTTTTCCGTAAAGTATAAACAAAGTACAAAACAGTCTTAGTTACCTGAGATACTAAGTATGTCATTATTATGACTTAGTAAGTCAATATTTTGACTTAATAATCTGATGTTAGTTTGTCTAAATTGTCAGACGACGGCTTCTCTGATGTCTCCATCATGTCCAGAAGTCTCTTCTTTATCTGGACGTCTTCTTCTACTGCATTTAGCAACTTTGTCTCCATTGGAAGTTTTCCTTTTAGTCTGTCCTGCTTGTGGCTGTTGAGTTTTGCCTAGTGGGAAAAAAAATAACATTCAATAATCATGAATACATTACTTGGGATAAAGCCACTTTAGCACAGGTGTAAGGTAGTGACATGTTATTTACAACATGTCAAATGGCCCTCAACATCGTCGGGGAAACAATGTGTGTCAATGTTGCACTTCGAGGTATTTTAATTTTGACAGAAAAAAACAATATTTAATGCAACTGCAGTTTTACTTAACTCAATATTATTTATTACAAGAAACTACTCAAAGCATTTTTAATACAACCCTATTTAAATACATCTAAAACAGCTGAACTTTAACTTCTTAAGGCCCAAGCTGTTTGTTTACATGCTTTTTTTTATTTATCTTTGCTATTTGGGCTTACTGGACACTAATTAGAATAAAAACTTAGAATCATCTTTTGATATGATGTACTTAGTCCATAAGTACACAAACATGTACTTCATGTTTAGTGAAATGCTAATTCTTATTTTTACACTTTTTTTCCTCCAAATTCCATTGTATGTTATACTCTTCTGACACCACCAGATGGCAGTATAAGTGTCCATATAAAGGGCCATAAGACCCCAATTCAGTAGTGTACACAATTTTGGAAATAAGAGCTAAAAGGTGCTGTCCACACATGTGGCCACTAAGCCTTTAGAGGTATAATATCTGCTTGCCATCTTGACTCCTGATTCCAAAGCAAGTATTTTTGTCACATTATTGTCAAACAATGATCATATTCAAACAAATATGATTCCACATTGTTGAAAGTGGTCATCTGAGAGCATTTGTAATTGCAGTGCAGTTCATATAAAAATACAAACCCCGTTTCCATATGAGTTGGGAAATTGTGTTAGATGTAAATATAAACGGAATACAATGATTTGCAAATCATTTTCAACCCATATTCAGTTGAATATGCTACAAAGACAACATATTTGATTTTCAAACACAAATTTTTTTGTGCAAATAATCATTAACTTTAGAATTTGATGGCAGCAACACGTGACAAAGAAGTTGGGAAAGGTGGCAATAAATACTGATAAAGTTGAGGAATGCTCATCAAACACTTATTTGGAACATCCCACAGGTGAACAGGCTAATTGGGAACAGGTGGGTGCCATGATTGGGTATAAAAGTAGATTCCATGAAATGCTCAGTCTTTCACAAACAAGGATGGGACGAGGGTCACCACTTTGTCAACAAAGGTGTGAGCAAATTGTTGAACAGTTTAAGAAAAACCTTTCTCAACCAGCTATTGCAAGGAATTTAGGGATTTCACCATCTACGCTCCGTAATATCATCAAAGGGTTCAGAGAATCTGGAGAAATCACTGCACGTAAGCAGCTAAGCCCGTGACCTTCCATCCCTCAGGCTGTACTGCATCAACAGGCGACATCAGTGTGTAAAGAATATCACCACATGGGATCAGGAACACTTCAGAAACCCACTGTCAGTAACTACAGTTGGTCGCTACATCTGTAAGTCCATCCATCCATCCATCTTCTTCCGCTTATCCTAAGCAGGGAAACCCAGACTTCCCTCTCCCCAGCCACTTCGTCCAGCTCTTCCCGGGGGATCCAGAGGCGTTCCCAGGCCAGCCGGTAGACATAGTCTTCCCAACGTGTCCTGGGTCTTCCCTGTGGCCTTCTACCGGTCGGACGTGCCCTAAACACCTCCCTAGGGAGGCGTTCGGGTGGCATCGTGATCTTGTCCTTTCGGTCATAACCCAAAGCTCATGACCATAGGTGAGGATGGGAATGTAGATCGACCGGTAAATTGAGAGCTTTGCCATCCGGCTCAGCTCCTTCTTCACCACAATGGATCGATACAGCGTCCGCATTACTGAAGACGCCGCACCGATCCGCCTGTCGATCTCACAATCCACTCTGTAACACACACACATCTGTAAGTGCAAGTTAAAACACTCCTATGCAAGGCGAAAACCGTTTATCAACTACACCCAGAAACGCTGTCGGCTTCGCTGGGCCTGAGCTCATCTAAGATGGACTGATACAAAGTGGAAAAGTGTTCTGTGGTCTGACGAGTCCACATTTCAAATTGTTTTTGGAAACTGTGGACGTCGTGTCCTCCGGACCAAAGAGGAAAAGAACCATCCGGATTGTTATAGGCGCAAAGTGTAAAAGGCAGCATGTGTGATGGTATGGGGGTGTATTAGTGCCCAAGACATGGGTAACTTACACATCTGTGAAGGCGCCATTAATGCTGAAAGGTACATACAGCTTTTGGAGCAACATATGTTGCCATCCAAGCAACGTTACCATGGACGCCCCTGCTTATTTCAGCAAGACAATGCCAAGCCACGTGTTACATCAACGTGGCTTCATAGTAAAAGAGTGCGGGTACTAGACTGGCCTACCTGTAGTCCAGACCTGTCTCCCATTGAAAATGTGTGGCGCAATATGAAGCCTAAAATAGCACAAGGGAGACCCCCGGACTGTTGAACAACTTAAGCTGTACATCAAGCAAGAATGGGAAAGAATTCCACCTGAGAAGCTTCAAAAATGTGTCTCCTCAGTTCCCAAACCTTTACTGAGTGTTGTTAAAAGGAAAGGCCATGTAACACAGTAGTGAACATGCCCTTTCCCAACTACTTTGTCACGTGTTGCAGCCATGAAATTCCAAGTTAAAAAATAAAGTTTATGAGTTTGAACATCAAATATGTTGTCTTTGTAGTGCAATCAACTGAATATGGGTTGAAAAGGATTTGCAAATCATTGTATTCCGTTTATATTTACATCTAACACAATTTCCCAACTCATATGGAAACGGGGTTTGTATTTCGATGCCCATGTATACGATTTTAACAATATTACTTCCTAGCAATGAAGTTAGCGCCCACATACCTGAAGTAGAGCTCTTCTCTCTTTCACCACAGAAGATTGTGGATTGCTCCTATTGCAATGTTGCTGCTCTTGTACATCATTCAGCATATGTTTGTCTGTGACCAGGCTGTCAAAGGAGAAGGGAGAATCCCAACTCCTGTGAGAGCTTGAGTCAATATCTGATGTTTCTATTCCAAATGTAGTACCGCCCCAGATCTGCTGGCATAGTTGGAAGTACAGCAAAACAACTCTAGCGTAACCACTTCTTCTTCCACCTGCGTCCACTGCTTGTCTGTACTTTCCACCAATCACTTTCAGTTTACTTGTTTTGCGACGTCCTCTTTCCAATGAGGAAGTTCCTCAGTCTGTACCGCTCCAAAATAGGGTAATAATGTCACCATACTTGGGACTGGCAAGTTTCCCAGTGAAGTGAATTAGTGAAGTGAATTACATTTATATAGCGCTTTTTCTCAGTGACTCAAGCGCTTTACATTGTGAAACCCAATATCTAAGTTACATTTAAACCAGTGTGGTGGCACTGGGAGCAGGTGGGTAAAGTGTCTTGCCCAAGGACACAACGGCAGTGACTAGGATGGCAGAAGCGGGGATCGAACCTGCAACCCTCAAGTTGCTGGCACGGCTGCTCTACCAACCAAGCTATACCGCCCCCAGTCAACACTTTGTTGAGTTTTGTTAACTTTAAACTCCAAAATGATGCTTAAAAGTAGCTCTACCCCTCTGTCAGTCCACATATATAATTCTTTCTTGCCGTGACCCGCCATTTTTGCTATGTGCCGCCTCCGGAAATGACGTTTTGGATGTTTCTGATTGGCTAAAATGGTCTTAAGTAGAGATGTCCGATAAATGCTTTAAAATGTAATATCGGAAATATACAGAGCGCCAATAAACCTTAAAGGCCACTGCCTTTGCGTGCAGGCCCAGTCACATAATATCTACGGCTTTTCACACACATAAGTGAATGCGAAGCATACTTGGTCAACAGCCATACAGGTCACACTGAGGGTGACCGTATAACAACTTTAACACTGTCACAAATATGCGCCACATTGTGAACCCACACCAAACAAGAATGACAAACACATTTCGGGAGAACATCCGCACCGTAACACAACAGAACAAATACCCAGAACCCTTGCAGCACTAACTCTCCCGGGACGCTGCAATATACACCCCCGAAACCTCCCCCCACCTCAACCTCCCAAATTCCAAGCTGCTGTTTTGAGGCATGTTAAAAAAAAAAAAAAAAAAAACACTTTGTGACTTCAATAATAAATATGGCAGTGCCATGTTGGCATTTTTTTCCCCATAACTTGATTTCATTTATTTTGGAAAACCTTGTTACATTGTCTAATGCATCCAGCGGGCATCACAACAAAATTAGGCATAATAATGTGTTAATTCCACAACTGTATATTATTGGTATCGCTTGATATCGGAATATCGGATACCGTCAAAAATCCATTATCGGACATCCCTAGTCTTAAGTCCTAGGCTACAGCGCCCCCAGTATTTTGGCATGCGTATGACACTCGGTGTATGCCTTTGGTTGGGGACAGAGATAGTTTTTTAAATGCGCACGTGTGGCTGGAGATCTTGTTAAGACCTTAGTTTAGGCGGTGGCTCTTTGTTGTTAAGGCGGCGCCTTAACGCTGCGAGAAACCCTGTACCAATATTTTGGTACCGGTACCAAAATGTGTTTCGATACTTTTCGATACTTTTCTAAATAAAGGGCACCAGAAAAAAAATGTCATTATTGTCTTTATTTGAACAATAAATGTTAGTGTACATGAAACATATGTTTATTATTGTCATTTAGTCCTTAAATAAAATAGTGAACATACTAGACAACTTGACTTTTAGTAGTAAGTAAACAAACAAAGACTCCTAATTAGTCTGCTGACGTATGCAGTAACATATTGTGTCATTTATACACCAATTATTTTGTACACATTATGAGGGACAAACTGTAAAAAATTATTAATCTACTTGTTCATTTACTGTTAATACCGGCTTATTTTCTGTTTTAACATGTTCTATCTACACTTCTGTTCAAATGTAATAATCACTTATTCTTCTCTTCTTTGATACTTGACATTAGTTTTGGATGATACCACACATTTAGGTATCGACCCGATATTAAGTAGTTACAGGATTATACAATAAGATATAATACATAATAAACCAATAATAATATGGTTAAGAAATACTGATGTAAAGGGTAGGTGTCGCACTGTTTTTTGTTTTAACATGTTCTATCTACACTTCTGTTAAAATGTAATAATCACTTATTCTTCTCTTCTTTGATACTTGACATTAGTTTTGGATGATACCTCACATTTAGGTATCGATCCGATACCAAGTAGTTACAGGATCATACATTGGTCATATTCAAAGTCCTCATGTGTCCAGGGATGTATTTACTGACTTTATAAACATAATATGCATTTTCTTAAAAAGGAAATACGATTTTGTGACGATAAAAAATATCGATGTAATCATAGTAGTATCAAGTAGATACGCTCCTGTACTTGGTATCATTACAGTGGATGTCAGGTGTAGATCCACCCATGGCGTTTGTTTACACTGTGACGGCGGTGAGCTATTGTATCCTCCTACGGTGTGTAGTGAAGCATGTTTAGCTATTCCTCGTCCTCCAGTGATAATGCTACTTGTAAGACAATTACTTTATTTGTCACCATGGAGGCCAGGATTAGTGATTTAGATGGACGTTAGCCGCTAGCTAGCCAGCCATGTCTTAAAGCAGCTCTTCCTGAGGGCGTTTCAGTGTTATAACTTCACCTTTATCTTTACTTTTTACACCAAAATGCGTCCATTCTCCCTTTTCTGTCTACACACTGTGTCTGCTTGTAAGTACTCTGTGTGTGTGCGCTGCCCAACATGCTCCTCTGCTCACACTTACTCCCTGCTATAGTGCAGTGTGTTTCTCCACTCCGTTTGAGTGCGCCTTTTGTTATTTTTCGGAAACAGTTTAATGTCTGCTTTAGAGTCCTAACCTGGTGTAGCCGATCTTAACATGTGCTTCAGTATTAGCTCGCCATCCAACTCCGGGATCATCTGGACTTCTGGGGTCCAGTCCAGGGAAAGAATCCAAAGAATCTTTGCTACGAGATTGTCGATGCTTCACTCTCCTGCAAGGATGTTTTCCACTCGTGTGGCACTTACCTGTGGTCATCATTCACATCTTGGCTCCAGTCACACTTACTTCCTGCTATAGTGCAGTGTTTTTCTCCACTCCTTTTGAGTGTGTCTTTTTGTTATTGTTTAGAAACTCTTTAATCTCTGCTTTGGAGCCCTAACCTGGTGTAGCCGATCTTAACATGTACTTGAGAATACTTGCTTGCAGTAATACATTTTAATGCAACATTGGAGCATACAGTTTGTGTTCAATTACAGTAAGTGTGTTTGTCGACACGATGTTACGCAATACCACAATTATACTGTACAATGGCCCTAATAAGCTGATGTAGGGCTGGCTTTTGTTTTCCTCTTTTCACTTCATTTGCTTTCATTGTCTGCCACTTCAACTCTGGCCTGTGCGCTGCCTGCCTCACCTGTCGCCGATTGGCAATCAGGTTGCTTCTTACACCAGCCTTGGTCCTCCAGGCAGGCATCTACCTCGACAGGTACTTGGTCTTTTGTGTACTTCACAGCTGAACAAGTTTTCATTTTGCACTTATTGATTTACCATTGTACTCGCACGCCGTCTACCGACTCTGCATCCTTGGGTCACACACAATTTTGCGACGCATCGTGTGTAGACTCATTTTCAGTGGATATCAAATCCATACTGCTGTACAAACTGTACACAGACTACTTTAAAGTGTATTAAAACTCACTTTTTTTATATGGTATTGTCTTTTGACAAGATATACTGTCATAAAAATGTTGTACCTTGTGTTTTGTATATCCTCACTTGGACATTCCAGTAAGTCCCTGGTACTAAATTTGTACAGGAGCGTATCTAGTCGATACTACTATGATTACACCGATATATTTTATCGTCACAAAATCTTTTTTCCTTTTTTTAAAATTCCTACAATGTTTATAAAGTCAGTAAATATGTCCTTGAACACATGAGGACTATGAATATGACCAATGTACGATCCTGTAACTACTTGGTATCGGATCGATACCTAAATGTGTGGTATCATCCAAAACTAATGTCAAATATCAAAGAAGAGAAGAATTAGTGATTATTACATTTTAACAGAAGTGTAGATAGAACATGCTAAAACAGAAAGTAAGCAGATATTAACAGTAAATGAACAAGTGGATTAATAATACATTTTTTACAGTTTGTCCCTAATAATGTAGACAAAATAATAGGTAGACAAAAGTCACAATATGTTACTGCATACGTCAGCAGATTAATTAGGAGTCTTTGTTTCTTTATTTAATTAATTTAATTTATGTAATTTATTTATTAAATTTATTAGTATTTATTATTATGGCGTGGCGAAGTTGGTAGAGTGGCCGGGCCAGCAATTGGAGGGTTGCTGGTTACTGGGGTTCAATCCCCACCTTCTACCATCCTAGTCACGTCCGTTGTGTCCTTGGGCAAGACACTTCACCCTTGCTCCTGATGGCTGCTGGTTAGCGCCTTGCATGGCTGCTCCCGCCATCAGTGTGTGAATGTGTGTGTGAATGGGTGAATGTGGAAATACTGTCAAAGCGCTTTGAGTACCTTGAAGGTAGAAAAGCGCTATACAAGTATAACCCATTTATCATTTATCATTTATTATTTAATTTATTATTAATTTATGTAATTAATTTAATTTAATTAATTTAATTTGTATATTAAATTGTTGATTAATGACACAATATGTTACTGCATATGCCAGCAGACTAATTAGGAGTCTTTGTTTGTAATTAAATTGTTTATTTAAATAAATTAATTTAGTTAATTTAATTTATTATTATTTTTTATTGTTCAATTTATTTTTAATTTATTTAATTAATTTAATTTAATTTAATTAATTTGTTTATTAAAATTTTGATTAATGACACAATACGTATGTTACTGCCTGCGATGAGTGGCGACTTGTCCAGGGGTGTACCCCGCCTTCCGCCCGGATGCAGCTGAGATAGGCTCCAGCGCCCCCCGCCACCCCCGAAGGGAATAAGCGTAGAAAATGGATGGATGGATGGATGGTATGTTACTGCATACGTCAGCAGACTAATTAGGAGTCTTTGTTTGTTTATTAAATTGTTTATTACATTAATTAATTTAATTTATTTAATTCATCTAATTTATTATTTATTATTTAATGTATTATAATGTATTATAATTTAATTTATTATTAATTTAATTAATTAATTGAATTAAATTAAATTAATTTGTTTATTAAATTGTTGATTAATGACACAATATGTTACTGCATACGTCAGCAGACTAATTAGGAGTCTTTGTTTGTTTATTAAATTGTTTATTAAATTAATTAATTTATTAATTTAATTATTTAATTCATCTAATGTATTATTTATATTTAATGTATTATAATTTTATATTATTTAATTTATTATTAATTTAATCATTAATTAATTGAATTAAATTAATTAATTTGTTTATTAAATTGTTGATTAATGACACAATATGTTACTGCATGCGTCAGCAGACTAATTAGGAGTCTTTGTTTGTTTACTTACTACTAAAAGACAAGTTGTCTAGTATGTTCACTATTTTATTTAGGACTAATGACAATAATAAACATATGTTTCATGTACACTAGATTTTTTTGTTCAAATAAAGACAATAATGACATTTTTTGTGGTCCCCATTATTAGAAAAGTATGGAAACGTAATCGAAATACATTTTGGTACCGGTACTAAAATATTAGTATGGGGACAAACCCTACACTGTTCTATTGAATTTTTTTTATACAACATTTCTCATCTAAAATATTGTTTTTATTGTTAAGGCCGTGTTAAAAAGGTGTTTTGGGGGCCCAAGCAACAACGATTCTGAACGTTCCTCCTAGAGCCAGTGGAGGTGCCGACACGTAACACGTACTTGACTTCTTACTGTCATCATCATCACCATCATCATGGTTCCATCCTGGCGTGGGCATCATTTACCGCCAGAAATAGCGTGTGCCTTTAAACGCCGCATCTTTGCATAAAAGGCACAATTTAAGTCGCGTGAACATCCGTCTGAAGCGCATCCACCTACACAACCGTGCTTGAACGCCATTTTCTACACTGTAACTGACGACGGAGAACGTGCGAGAACCCGCCAGCCCACGTGGGCGTGTTTTTTTGTAATCCCCCTCCCCCCCGCCCCCTAACCCCGTGATGCGAGGCGGGATTAATGAAAAGCTCCGTCTTTGCCACGAAAAGAGCATTTCCACAATCTAGTTAACGGCCAAGACGCTGGCGTTAGGCGCCGGTTGACCTCGCCGTCGCCCCGCGGCGCTGCGTTGTGATGCATTCACTGACACTGGTCTGTGGGAAGGCTGCGGCCACACACCCACCCCCACCATCACATCATCATCGTCATCGCCTCACATGAGTCTGACATGTTCACACTCACAAAAAGTCCTTTTTCAGCGACTGAAAAAACATACAAATTCTGTGGTGACCTCCATCTACAAAACCCCAACCCCAACAAATCCTTTTCAACTTATATTCAATTGAATAGACTGCAAAGACAAGATATTTAACAATCAAACTGGAAAACGTTGTTATTGTTTGCAGATATTAGCTCATTTGGAGTTTGATGCCTGCAGCATGTTTCGAAAAAACTGGCACAAGTGGCAAAAAAGACTGAGAAAGTCGAGGAATGCTCGTCAAAGACTTGTTTGGAACATGCCACGGGTGGACAGGCTAATTGGGAACAGGTGGGTGCCATGATTGGTATAAAAGCAGCTTCCGTGAAATGCTCAGTCGTTCACAAACAAGGACGGGGCGAGGGTCACCACTTTGTCAACAAATGCCTGAGCAAATTGTTAAGAACATTTCTCAACAAGGAATTAAGGGATTTCATCATCTACGCTCCGTAATATCATCAAGAGAATCTGAAAAAAATCACTGCAAGTAAGCCATGATATTACGCACCTTGGATCCCTCAGGCGGTACTGCATCAAAAAGCCACATCGGTGTGTAAGGATATCACCACACGGCTCAGGAGCACTTCAGAAAAACACTGTCAGTTAGGGTTAGGGTTAGGGTTAGGTCGCTACATCTGTAAGTGCAAGTTAAAAGTCTACTATGCAAAGCCCGAAGCCATTTATCAACAACACCCAGAAACGTTTCGCTGGGGCCCGAGCTCATCTAAGATGGACTGATGCAAAGTGGAAAAGTGTTCTGTGGTCTGATGAGTCCACATTTCAAATAGTTTTTGGAAACTGTGGACCAAAGAGGAAAAGAACCATCCGGACTGTTCTAGGGTGAAAGTGTAAAAGGCAGCATGCGTGATGGTATGGGGGTGTATTAGTGCCCAAGACATGGGTAACTTACACATCTGTGAAGGCACCATTAATGCTGAAAGGTACATACAGGTTTTGGAGCAACATATGTTGCCGTCCACGCAACGTTATCACGGACGCCCCTGCTTATTTCAGCAAGACGATGCCGAGCCACATGTTACAACAGCGTGGCTTCATAGTAAAAGAGTGCGGGTACTAGACTGGCCTGCCTGTAGACCAGACCTGTCTCCCACTTCAAAAAGTGTCTCCTCAGTTCCCAAAACCTTTACTGAGTGTTGTTAAAAGGAAAGGCCATGTAACACACTGATAAAAATGCCTTTTTTGCAATGTTTTTTTTGCAAATGTGTATATCTTGGCTTTGCAGTCTATTCAATTGAATATAAGTTGAAAAACATTTGCAAATCATTGTATTCTCTTTTTATTTACCATTTACACAACGTGACAACTTCACTGCTTTAGTACAATACCACACACGGTAACACTTTAGTATGGGGAACATATTCACCATTAATTAGTTGCTTATTAACATGCAAATTAGTAACATATTGGCTCTTAATTAGTGAAGTGAAGTGAATTACATTTATATAGCGCTTTTTCTCAAGTGACTCAAAGCGCTTTACATAGTGAAACCCAATATCTAAGTTACATTCAAACCAGTGTGGGTGGCACTGGGAGCAGGTGGGTAAAGTGTCTTGCCCAAGGACACAACGGCAGTGACTAGGATGGCGGAAGCGGGGATCGAACCTGCAACCCTCAAGTTGCTGGCACGGCCGCTCTACCAACCGAGCTATACCGCCCCACATTAGTCATTATTAATTACTTATTAATGCCTTATTCATTATACAACCAGTAAGCCATTAACTAAGAGTCTTCCCTATAGCTCGGTTGGTAGAGTGGCCGTGCCAGCAACTTGAGGGTTCCAGGTTCGATCCCCGCTCCCGCCATCCTGGTCACTGCCGTTGTGTCCTTGGGCAAGACACTTCACCCACCTGCTCCCAGTGCCACCCACACTGCTTTAAATGTAACTTAGATATTGGTTTTCACTATGTAAAAGTGCTTTGAGTCACTAGAGAAAAGCGCTATATAAATATAATTCACTTCACTTATTATTATTTATTATATTAGAGTTTCTATATTTGCACACAACATTTTCTCTAACAGAAGTCATTTTCCTGAAAGCCAAGTGTGGCCCCTGGCTACTGGGGGACGGACTCTGCATGAAATATATTCCAGGAGCCTTCATTTTTCCTTTTCGCTGCGTCAGCTCTTCCACCCGCGGCGTAGCTGCAGCTTTCAGGAAGCTGTCGAGGGTCCGCGGGAGACGCCCACACCCGGCTCGCCCACGTAGTCCCGCCGGCAACCCTGGCTCCAATTACTGTGAGCCCTTCTCTAGCCCCGCCCACTTTCACACTTTTACAGCCTCATCACGGGCCAAGTGGGCACTTGAAATATTTGTATAATCGACTTTTTTTTACTATTATCAACGCACAAGGGTTGTCCCCATACCAATATGTTGGTACCGGTACCAAAAATGTATTTCCATACTGTCCTAAATGAAGGGGGCCACAAAAAATGCCATTATTGTCTTTATTTTAACAAAAAAATCCCCCATCACGTGGTGACATTGCTGTTTTTTTACGAGCAGAGGAGCATGTTCGGCAGTGCACACACACAGAGTACTTACAAGCAGACACAGTGTGTTGACAGAAAAAGGGAGAACGGATGCATTTTGGTGTAAAAAGTAACGATAAAGGTGAAGTTATAACACTGAAACTTCAAAATCACTAATCCTGGCGACAAATAAAGTATGTTTCTTCCAAGTACCATTATCACTGGAGGACGAGGAATAGCTAAACATGCGTCACTACACACCGTAGGAGGATACAATAGCTCACCGGCGTCACAATGTAAACAAATGCCATGGGTGGATCTACACCTTACATCCACTGTAATGATACCGCGTACAATAGCGTATCTAGTCGATACTACTATGATTACATCGATATTTTTTTTCCTTTTTAAAAAATGTATATTATGTTAATAAAGTCAGTAAATACGTCCCTGAACACATGAGGACTTTGAATATGACCAATGTATGATCCTGTAACTACTTGGTATCGGGTCGATACCTACATGTGTGGTATCATCCAAAACTAATGTAAAGTATCAAAGAAGAGAAGAGGAATAGCTAAACATGCTTCACTACACACCGTAGGATACAATAGCTCACCGGCGTCACAATGAAAACAAATGCCATGGGTGGATCTACACCTGATCTACAACTGTAATGATACCGAGTACAATAGCGTACCTAGTCGAAACTACTATGATTACATGGATATTTTTTTCCATTTTAAAAAATTCATATTATGTTCATAAAGTCAGTAAATACGTCCCTGGACACATGAGGACTCTGAATATGACCAATGTATGATCCTGTAACTACTTGGTATCGGGTCGATACCTAAATGTGTAGTATCATCCAAAACTAATGTCAAGTATCAAAGAAGAGAAGAGGAATAGCTAAACATGCTTCACTACACAACGTAGGAGGATACAATAGCTCACCGGCGTCACAATGTAAACAAATGCCATGGGTGGATCTACACCTGACATCCACTGTAATGATACCAAGTACAGGAGCAAAAAATGTATATTATGTTTATAAAGTCAGTAAATATGTCCCTGGACACATGAGGACTCTGAATATGACCAATGTATGATCCTGTAACTACTTGGTATCGGATCGATACCTAAATGTTTGGTATCATCCAAAACTAATGTCAAGTATCAAAGAAGAGAAGAATAAGTGATTATTACATTTTAACAGAAGTGTAGATAGAACATGTTAAAACAGAAAATAAGCAGATATTAACAGTAAACGAACGAGTGGATTAATAATTAATTTTTTACAGTTTGTCCCTCATAATGTGTACAAAATAATAGGTGTATAAATGACACAATATGTTACTGCATACGTCAGCAGACTAATTAGGAGTCTTTGTTTGTTTACTTACTACTAAAAGACAAGTTGTTTAGTCTGATGGTAGTACCAGTGCCTCCATGGAAATGCCCCACCTCTACCTCAAAGAACTGCTCACCCCCAAATCCTCCAACCTCCGAGGACAAAGCTACGAACAATGGGAGACCGGGCTTTCTGCTCCGCCGCTCCCAGTCTGTGGAACGCTCTCCCTGACCATCTGAGGGCACCACAGACTGTGGATGCTTTTAAAAACAGCTTAAAAACCCTTCTTTTTAAAAAAGCCTTTTTTTTTTTATTAGATATATGCATACTAGTTCTTTAGCTATTAGGCTATTCTAGTTTTTATTTGTATTTATTTTTTCTTTTTTTTATTTATTTAAAAAAAAAAAAAAAAAAAAAAAAAAATATATATATATAATATATATATATATATATATATATAATATATATTATATATATATATATATATATAATATATATATATATATATATTTTTTTAATACACTGTATCATTTTGAGGTTGTTTGCTCAATGTAAAGTACTTTTTACAAATACAATCTATTATTATTATATTAATATTATGTTCACTATTTTATTAAGGACTAAATGACAATAATAAACATATGTTTCATGTACACTAAGACTTTTTGTTACAATAAAGACAATAATTACATTTTTTGTGGTTCCCTTTATTAGAAAAGTATCGAAATACATTTTGGTACCGGTACCAAAATATTGGTATCGGGACAACCCTACGTCAATGCACTTAAACATACTCGGTCGTCTTATTTATGAAACTCGCCCAAGTTTTGATCAAATCACCTAGAACTTTTTGAGTAAGTTGCCAATTTTTGAGCCAACAATGGAACAGACAAACTTCTGCAGGAGGTAATTCATGGAAGGATGAAGGAAATCGGCATGTATGTGTGCGCTTGTTTGGAAAGGGCTTGCAAGAGGGTTCACTCGTTTTATGGGTGTCAGAAGTTGTGTCATTGTGCTTAACGTCAAAGTTTAGTGATAATAATAGAAACATGAGTAGGCAGGACATTACAACAATCTTCTGTTAAGCAGGCTGGTAAATCAACATAGAACATTTGACATCAAATTGACTTTTAGTCCAGATTTAGTGGTCATATATATATATATATATATTTATATATATATATATATATATATATATAATATATATATATATATATATATATATATATATATATATATATGTGTGTGTGTGTGTGTGTGTCCCCATATTATATATGTGAAAGTTCGACTCCTACCTTGTTTATTTCCATGACTAACTCCTAAATATTTTGTAATCATTTGGAAATATTCAGCAGCTAAAATACACCAAAAATTAATATGTGTGGAGAGTGTTTTGCATTTTTCCCATCATGCTTTGTACTGGATTTAAATGGGTGTAATTTAATTTTTTAAAATGTTTTTTAACGGTGAATGGATATTTTTCTCCAACAATATCCACAAAGTTCAGTGACCATGTCTGTTGACATTTTGTGTTGGTTGGATTATTATTATTATTTTTTTAAACAGTGACTAGGGGAGGTTGTTTGCATTAGGTGGTTTAAATAAATGCTGCGCAAAACTCGAGCATATGTAAAGGTCATCGATTTGACAAACCCATTTTGTCCACTCGGTTGCGACAAAAATCCGCATCAAAGTTATCAGACTTTTAAAATGGATGCAATCTTTATTAAAGTTATGACTTCTTGCAGGTCAGTTGGAAGACGTCGGGCCGTAGTTTGGACACCCCTGCTCTCATAGACCAGGCCCTTAGTGTTTGACTAATCACTTCAGACTGTAACTTTGTTCACACACAACTCAGAAACAATAAGCTACTACTATAGAATGAATACTAGCACCACCACAGAGGGGAGGAGACCATTAAAGAATCCATGATCAGGCCTTCACCTCGCCGCCTTGTTAAGAGCCGGCGTACAGCGTCAGCGCGATGGCGGAGGTAAATTACAACATGTCGTCGCTTTAACGCTGCTCTTGGCAGCTTTGACACGTCCAAATGGCAGAGTGGGTAACATTTTAATATTCGGAAATCCCAGACATCATCATTAAAGTGCACAGCGGCGCACACAAAAGCAGCAGGGGGGCCAGCAAGCATGAATTATGATGTTTTTCTTCCACTCACTTTGTCACTTCTTTGGCAGACTTGATGTGTTGTGCTAAATCACGTCAGTGTGATACATCTTTATAATAAGTGCTCTTTTCCATTCTGTTGGGTGAGCGGGGGAGGGGAGGCCTCACCTGTCGTGATGGGGTAATACAACAATGGAATAAATATTCACATTTGCTCATTAAACCGTGTTATGAATGCATTTCCTGTATGATTAAAGTGGCTTTTTTAGCATTTACGTGAGTAACAATCACTTGCAACCCCATTCATGCCGCTGTTGCTGGGCAACAGACCAAACACCCTGATGCCCTCGTTCTCATTACAGGTGACTTTAATCATGCTTCTTTGGACTCAATTTTACCCAGAAAAACATACACTGTAAAATTGTACATGGTAATTGGGATTTGTGATATGTTGTATATTTTATATACAAATATAATATAATATAATGATACAATATATCAGTATATATTATATACTGCATATATAATATGTACATTTTGCATACATTTTATATTTTATATTGCTACTATGGTATATTTTCAGTCTACTTCAGCCCTTACCTTTTGTTTGTTTGTTTAAACCATACGTGTGAATGCTCCAAAGCATTCACACGTATGGTTTTTCTTCTTCTTCTTCTTCTTCTTCTTCTTCTTCTTCTTCTTCTTCTTCTTCTTCTTGTTCTAGTTCTAGTTGTAGTTCTTGTTCTTGTTCTTCTTTTTGTTCTTCTTGTTCTTGTTCTTGTTCTTGTTCTTGTTCTTGTTCTTGTTCTTGTTCTTGTTCTTGTTCTTGTTCTTGTTCTTGTTCTTGTTCTTCTTCTTCTTCTTCTTCTTCTTCTTCTTCTTCTTCTTCTTGTTGTTCTTGTTGTTCTTCTTCTTCTTGTTCTTCTTCTTGTTCTTGTTCTTCTTGTTCTTTTTCTTCTTGTTCTTCTTGTACTTTTTTTTCTTGTTCTTGTTCTTCTTGTTCTTCTTGTTGTTGTTCTTGTTCTTCTTCTATTTCTTCTTCTTCTTCTTCTTCTTCTTCTTCTTCTTCTTCTTCATCTTCTCCTCCTCCTCCTCCTCCTCCTCCTCCTCCTCCTCCTCCTCCTCCTCTTCCTCCTCCTCCAGATTTCGCCGCGTTCTACCTTCCACATTTTTCATTCGATTCAAACCGTTCCAATTTCAAACTGTTCAGCCTATTTGGGAATCGTGGGCTTTTGCTTGAAAAATTCCCAGATTTCCCAGAATTCCCGGTTTTCCGGGACATTTTTTGGTCTAGGTCATTTAAAAAGTAGTTTGCCTGCTGAAAAAGTGTGGCCACCCCTGCTATGGACCATTCTTTCCATGCTGAGCTCAACTACGCACTTACTTTGTGGACGCCATCTGCTCCACACTCCTTGTAAGTGTTTTTGCTGTGTTCCAGCATTTCCTTTGTTTCCTTCATAGTCTGTCCAGTCAGAACACTTCCCTTTTGTCTGTTTGTTTAAATCATTGTGTGAATGCTACAAAGCATTCACCCGTATGGTTTTTCTTTTTCTTGTTCTTGTTCTTGTTCTTGTTCTTGTTCTTGTTCTTGTTCTTGTTCTTGTTCTTCTTGTTCTTCTTGTTCTTCTTCTTGTTCTTGTTCTTCTTGTTCTTGTTCTTGTTCTTGTTCTTGTTCTTGTTCTTGTTCTTCTTCTTGTTCTTTTTATTGTTCTTGTTCTGGTTCTTGTTCTTCTTCTTGTTCTTCTTGTTGTTGTTCTTCTTCTTCTTGTTCTTGTTCTTGTTCTTGTTCTTGTTCTTCTTGTTCTTGTTCTTGTTCTTGTTCTTGTTCTTGTTCTTCTTGTTCTTGTTCTTGTTCTTGTTCTTGTTCTTGTTCTTGTTCTTGTTATTCTTCTTCTCCTTCTTCTTTTTTTTACTTTTCTTGTTCTTGTTCTTGTTCTTGTTCTTGTTCTTGTTCTTGTTCTTGTTCTTGTTCTTGTTCTTCTTCTTCTTCTTCTTCTTCTTCTTCTTCTTCTTCTTCTTCTTCTTCTTCTTCTTCTTCTTCTTCTCCTTCAGCTTCTTCTTCTTCTTCTTCTTCTTCTTCTTCTTCTTCTTCTTCTTCTTCTTCTTCTTCTTCTTCTTCTTCTTCTTCTTCTTCTTCTTCAGATTTTGGCGTGCTCTACCTTCCACATTTTTTAAATCCGATTCAAACCGTTCCAATTTCAAACTGTTCAGCCTATTCGGGAATCGTGGGCTTTCCCTTGAAAAATTCCCAAAATTCCCAGATTTTCCAGAATTCCCGGGACATTTTTAGGTCTAGGTCATTTAACAAGTAGTTTGTCTGCTGAAAAAGTGTGGCCACCCAGCAACTCAGCATGGACAATTCTTTCCATGCTGAGTTCAAGTACGCACTTACTTTGTGGACGCCATCTGCTCCACACTCCTTGTAAGTGTTTTTGCTGTGTTCCTTTGTTTCCTTCATAGTCTGTCCAGTCAGAACCCTTGACAATTTGTTTGGTTAAAGCACATAGGACCAAAAAAGTATTTGCTAAGGACTTTATTAAGTACTTATTATATGGTAATATAACGTTGTCATGAAAGTGAATTATTTCCTCGTTACTCTAATGTTATTAACAACAAATAGAGAATATTATTTACACTCCAAAGGCAGCTACGCCTCACCAAGGTCACTAGAGGTCACTGACTAGGAGTGCTGAAAGCAGACCAAGCACGGAGTAGTCATCGGTGAGGAAGGCGAGGACGTGCGGCGTGATGAAAAGATTGATCACGGCGAGCGCGCTAGCTCCATTAGCGGCATTAGGAGAAAAATGAAGGAGCTTAGACGTCTGAGTAAACACCTCAAATCATCCAGGGCCTAATGAGCGACATCTGAAGCTGACAAACAAAAAAAAGAAAAAGCGCCTCCATCGCCATAACGACCGCGTCGCCGTTTGACTTTCTTCCTCCCCTGGAAGTCGGCGGCGTGGCGTTTTGGCACTAAGTGCGGCGCAGGATGACCACGCACGTTTTTGCCTTTTTTGTATCGACGCTCGCTACCGCGCTGGCCGCACATTGTTCAATGACATTGATTTCCTTCACACGCTCTTCTTCCTTGGCGGCCTCCTTTCGACGCTCGGGGGGCTGGAATGATCTGATTAAAACCACTAAAGTGTTGGCGTCCTCGCCAGCCCATTGCAAAACCACGCCAACAAACAGTAGCAGTCACACAATAAAGTTAAAAAGTACACAATACTTACAAGGGGGGTCTACAACCTGCAGCCCTAGAAAGAAATATTTTTTAGTTTTTAGTTTAAATATATTTTCTGTAAGAGGACAAACATGACACAAGTTGTTAGAAATCCCACTGTTTATATTAAACATGCTGCACTGATGAGACTATTTGGCAACCACCGTTTTGTCCTACTCATTTTGACGGTCCTTGAACTCACCATAGTTTGTTTGCATCTACAACTTTCTCCGATGCCGCCACAGAAAGACGTGTTTTATGCCACTCCTCCTTTGTCTCATTTTACTTATTTTGTTTACTTGTGTGTGATATCACGTAAGATACAAGCAGTCCTGTAAAGTGTTTACTTGTGTGTGATATCATGTGTGATACAAGCAGTCCTGCAGAGTGTTTACTTGTGTGATATCATGTGCGATACAAGTAATCCTACAGCATTGTTTACTTGTGTGAAATCATGTGCAATACAAGCAGTCCTGCAGAGTGTTTAATTGTGTGTGATATCATGTGTGATACAAGCAGTCTTGCAGAGTGTTTAATTGCGTGTGATATCACGTAAGATACAAGCAGTCCTGCAGAGTGTTTAATTGCGTGTGATATCATGTGCGATGCAAACAGTCCTGCAGAGTGTTTTATTGCGTGTGATATCATGTGCGATACAAACAGTCCTGCAGAGTGTTTACTTGCGTGTGATATTATGTGCGATACAAACAGTCCTGCAGAGTGTTTACTTGCGTGTGATATCATGTGTGATACAAGCAGTCCTGTAGAGTGTTCACTTATGTGTGATATCACGTAAGATACAATCAGTCCGGCAGCGTGTTTACTTGCCTGTGATATCATGTGTGATCCAAGCACTCCTGCAAAGTGTTTACTTGTGTGATATCATGTGTGATACAAGCAGCTCTACAGAGTGTTTACTTGTTTGATATCATGTGCGATACAAGTAATCCTACAGCATTGTTTACTTGTGTGACATCATGTGCAATACAAGCAGTCCTGCAGGGTGTTTAATTGCTTGTGATATCATGTGTGATCCAAGCAGTCCTGTAGCATAGTGTTTACATGCGTGTGACATAATGTGCGATACAAGCAGTCCTACAGAGTGTTTAATTGTGTGTGATATCATGTGCGATACAAGCAGTCCTGCAGAGTGTTTACTTGTGTGTGATATTATGTAAGGTACAAGCAGTCCTGCAGCGTGTTTACTTGTGTGTGATATCATGTGCTATACAAGCAGTCCTGCAGAGTGTTTACTTGTGTGATATCATCTGCGATACAAGTAATCCTACAGTATTGTTTACTTGTGTGATATCATGTGCCATACAAGCAGTCCTGCAGAGTGTTTAATTTTGGTGATATCTTGTGCAATACAATCAGTCCTGCAGAGTGTTTACTTGCTTGTGATATCATGTGCGATACAAGCAGTCCTGCAGAGTGTTTACTTGTGTGTGATATCATGTGTGATACAAGCAGTCCTGCATCCAGTTTACTTGTGTGATATCATGTGTGATACAAGCAGTCCTGCAGCGCGTTTACTTGCCTGTGATATCCTGTGCGATACAAGTAATCATACAGCATTGTTTACTTGTGTGTGATATCATGTGCAATACAAACAGTCCTGCAGAGTGTTTAATTGCGTGTGATATCATGTGTGATATCATGCCTGCAGTGTTTAATTATGTGTGATATCATGTGCGAAGAAGTCCTGCAGAGTGTTTACTTGTATGTGATATCATGTGCGATACAAGCAGTCCTGCAGCGTGTTTAATTGTGTGTGGTATCATGCGTGATCCAAGCAGTCCTGCAGCGTGTTTACTTGTGTGTGATATTGTGTCCAATACGAGCAGTTCTGCATAGTGTTTACTTGTGTGTGATATCATGTGTGATACAAGCAGTCCTGCATCCAGTTTACTTGTGTGATATCATGTGTGATACAAGTAGCCCTGGAGCCAGTTTACTTATTTGTGATATCATGTGTGATACAAGCAGTCCTGCAGAGTGTATAATTGCCTGTGATATCACGTGCGATACAAGCAGTACTGCAGAGTGTTTACTTGTGTGTGATATCATGTGTGATACAAGCAGTCCTGCAGCGCATTTACTTGTGTGATATCATGTGCGTGTGTGATATTATGTGCGATACAAGTAATCCTACAGCATTTTTACTTGTGTGATATCATGTGCAATACAAGCAGTCCTGCAGAGTGTTTAATTGCGTATGCTGTCATTTGTGATACAAGCAGTCCTGCAGAGTGTTTAATTGCATGTGATATCACGTGCGATACAAGCAGTCCTGCAGAGTGTTTACTCGCGTGTGATATCATGTGCGATACAAGCAGTCTTGCAGCGTGTTTACTTGCATGTGATATCATGTGTGATCCAAGCATCCTGTAAAGTGTTTTATTTGCTTGTGATATCATGTGCGATACAAGCAGTAGTGCAGCATGTTTACTTGTGTGTGTGTGTGTGTGTGTGTGTGTGTGTGTGTGTGTGTGTGTGATCTTATATACGATACAAGCAGGCCTGCAGAGTGTTTACTTGTGTGTGTGATACCATGTAAGATACAAGCAGTCCAGCAGCGTATTTACTTGCGTGTGATATCATGTGCGACGCAAATAATCCTACAGCATTGTTTACTTGTGTGTAATATCATGTGTGATACAAGCAGTCTTGGGGGGTGTTTACTTGTGTGTGTTTGATATCATATGCGATACAAGCAGTCCTGCAGCGTGTTTACTTGTGTGATATCATGTGCGATACAAGCAGTCCTCAGTTTTTCAGTAGTGTGTGGTTGTCATATTAATTGATGGAGTATAGTGGGAATACATTGAGAACAGGAAGTAAACAAAAGTGTTAGCAATATGTGACGGAATAAGTTCTGCTTCTTCTTGCTCCTTTTCAGACATGTTAAACAGGACTACTATGAACTACTATAAACTACTACTATAAACAGGACTACTATGAACTACTATAAACTACTACTATAAACAGGACTACTATGAACTACTATAAACAGGACTACTATGAACTACTATAAACTACTACTATGAACAGGACTACTATGAACTACTATAAACAGGACTATTATGAACTACTATAAACTACTACTATAAACAGGACTACTATGAACTACTATAAACAGGACTACTATGAACTACTATAAACAGGACTACTATGAACTACTATAAACTACTACTATAAACAGGACTACTATGAACTACTATAAACAGGACTATTATGAACTACTATAAACTACTACTATAAACAGGACTACTATGAACTACTATAAACAGGACTACTATAAACTACTATAAACTACTACTATAAACAGGACTACTATGAACTACAATAAACAGGACTATTATGAACTACTATAAACTACTACTATAAACAGGACTACTATGAACTACTATAAACTACTACTATAAACAGGACTACTATGAACTACAATAAACAGGACTATTATGAACTACTATAAACTACTACTATAAACAGGACTACTATGAACTACTATAAACACGACTATTATGAACTATTATAAACTACTACTATAAACAGTACTACTATGAACTACTATAAACTACTACTATAGACAGGACTACTATGAACTACTATAAACTACTATTATAAACAGGACTATTATGAACTACTATAAACAGGACTACTATGAACTACTATAAACTACTACTCTAAACAGGACTACTATGAACTACTATAAACTACTGCTATAAACAGGACTACTATGAACTACTATAAACTACTACTATAAACAGGACTACTCTGAACTACTATAAACAGGACTATTATGAACTACTATAAACTACTACTATAAACAGGACTACTATGAACTACTATAAACAGGACTGCTATGAACTACTATAAACTACTACTATAAACAGGACTACTATGAACTACTATAAACAGGACTATTATGAACTACTATAAACTACTACTATAAACAGGACTACTATGAACTACTATAAACTGCTACTATAAACAGGACTACTATGAACTACTATAAACTACTACTATAAACAGGACTATTATGAACTACTATAAACTACTACCATAAACAGGACTACTATGAACTACTATAAACTACTACTATAAACAGGACTATTATGAACTACTTTAAACAAGACTACTATGAACTACTATAAACTATTACTATAAACAGGACTACTATGACCTACTATAAACTACTACTATAAACAGGACTACTATGAACTACTATAAACTACTACTATAAACAGGACTACTCTGAACTACTATAAACAGGACTACTATGAACTACTATAAACTACTACTATAAACAGGACTACTATGAACTACTATAAACAGGACTACTATGAACTACTATAAACTACTACTATAAACAGGACTACTATGAACTACTATAAACAGGACTACTATGAACTACTATAAACTACTACTATAAACAGGACTACTATGAACTACTAGAAACAGGACTATTATGAACTACTATAAACTACTACTATAAACAGGACTACTATGAACTACTATAAACTCCTACTATAAACAGGACTACTATGAACTACTATAAACTACTACTATAAACAGGACTATTATGAACTACCATAAACTACTACTATAAACAGGACTACTATGAACTACTATAAACAGGACTACTATGAACTACTATAAACTACTACTATAAACATGACTACTATGAACTACTATAAACTACTACTATAAACAGGACTACTATGAACTACTATAAACTACTACTATAAACAGGACTATTATGAACTACTATAAACTACTACTATAAACAGGACTACTATGAACTACTATAAACCGGACTACTATGAACTACTATAAACTACTACTACAAACATGACTACTATGAACTACTATAAACTACTACTATAAACATGACTACTATGAACTACTATAAACTACTACTATAAACAGGACTATTATGAACTACTATAAACTACTACTATAAACATGACTACTATGAACTACTATAAACAGGACTATTATGAACTACTATAAACTACTACTATAAACAGGACTACTATGAACTACTATAAACTACTACTATAAACAGGACTATTATGAACTACTATAAACTACTACTATAAACAGGACTACTATGAACTACTATAACAGGACTACTATGAACTACTATAAACTACTACTATAAACATGACTACTATGAACTACTATAAACTACTACTATAAACAGGACTACTATGAAATACTATAAACTACTACTATAAACAGGACTATTATGAACTACTATAAACTGCTACTATAAACAGGACTACTATGAACTACTATAAACAGGACTACTATGAACTACTATAAACTACTACTATAAACATGACTACTATGAACTACTATAAACTACTACTATAAACAGGACTACTATGAACTACTATAAACTACTACTATAAACAGGACTACTATGAACTACTATAAACAGGACTACTATGAACTACTATAAACTACTACTATAAACATGACTACTATGAACTACTATAAACTACTACTATAAACAGGACTACTATGAACTACTATAAACAGGACTACTATGAACTACTATAAACTACTACTATAAACATGACTACTATGAACTACTATAAACTACTACTATAAACAGGACTATTATGAACTACTATAAACTACTACTATAAACAGGACTACTATGAACTACTATAAACAGGACTACTATGAACTACTATAAACTACTACCATAAACATGACTACTATGAACTACTATAAACTACTACTATAAACAGGACTACTGCATCTGCATTGTGGGTGTTGATAGTTTGATTACCACACACTGCAGTGTGGCTCCTGGGTGTGAGTAGGGGCCACACTGAGTGTGTGAATATGATTGGCCACCATGGCTCCGCACTGATTGGTTGTGGGTGGCAGGTGGGCGTGGTCTTGTCCTCACAGTGGGCGTGGTCTTGTCATCACAGTGAGTAGAGTCAGCTGTGAGAATGTATGACGTCACAGGCAGGGAAGGAACTTTTTGTTGGTCCGAGTCTTTTTTTTTTGACGCTGGTATCAGACTTTTACACTGGTATCAGACTTTTACACTGGTATCAGACTTTTTGTTTCTTCTGTCACCTTCATGTTGCCATCACACAGTAAGTGACTCTTTATATCTCATATGGACAATGAATATTAATATTAATAAACACTTGTTGTTTGATTTGGTCCGCTAAAGAGTGGCTTCCAAAATGTAATCCATGTCGATACTGACCTTTTAAACTCATTAGGGATTCCCCCAATGTTGATATCACATATTGATCCAATATCAGCATTTAGGCTTGCATCTAAACTTTCCAACATTAGTTCTACTACAAGCAGTCCTGCAGCGTGTTTACTTGTGTGTGATATCATGTGCGATACAAGTAGTCCTTGCAGAGTGTTTACTTGTGTGTGTGATGTTATGTGCGATACAAGTAGTCCTTGCAGAGTGTTTACTTGTGTGTGATGTCATGTGCGATACAAGCAATCCTGCGGCGTGTTTACTTGTGTGTGATATCATGTGCGGTACAAGCAGTCCTGCAGCGTGTTTACTTGTGTGTGTGATCATGTGCGATACAAGTAGTCCTTGCAGAGTGTTTACTTGTGTGTGATGTCATGTGCGACACAAGCAATCCTGCAGCGTGTTTACTTGTGTGTGTGATGTCATGTGCGATACAAGCAGTTCTGCAGCGTGTTTACTTGTGTGTGATATCATGTGCTATACAGGCAGTCTTGCGGACAGTTTACTTGTGTGTGTGTGTGTGATATCATGTACGATGAAAGCAGTCTTGCAGCGTGATTACTTGTGTGAAATCATGTGCGATACAAGCAGTCTTGCAGCACGTTTACTTGTGTGATATCATGTGCGATACAAGCAGTCTTGCAGCACGTTTACTTGTGTGATATCATGTGCGATACAAGCAGTCCTGCAGCCTGTTTACTTGTGTGTGATATCATGTGCGATACAAGCAGTCTTGCAGCACGTTTACTTGTGTGATATCATGTGCGATACAAGCAGTCTTGCAGCACGTTTACTTGTGTGATATCATGTGCGGTACAAGCAGTCCTGCAGCGTGTTTACTTGTGTGTGATGTCATTTGCGATACAAGCAGTCTTGCAGCAGGTTTACTTGTGTGATATCATGTGCGATACAAGCAGCCCTGCAGCGTGTTTACTTGTGTGTGATGTCATTTGCGATACAAGCAGTCCTGCACAGTGTTTACTTGTGTGTGATATCATGTGTGATACAAGCAGTCCTGCAGCGTGTTTACTTGTGTGTGATGTCATTTGCGATACAAGCAGTCCTGCACAGTGTTTACTTGTGTGTGATATCATGTGTGATACAAGCAGTCCTGCAGCGTGTTTACTTGTGTGTGATGTCATTTGCGATACAAACAGTCCTGCAGAGTGTTTAATTGCGTGGGATATCATGTGTGATACAAGCAGTCCTGCAAAGTGTTTACTTGTGTGTGATATCATGTGTGATACAAGCAGTCCTGCAGCGTGTTTACTTGTGTGTGATGTCATTTGCGATACAAACAGTCCTGCAGAGTGTTTAATTGCGTGTGATATCATGTGTGATACAAGCAGTCGAGCAGCGTGTTTACTTGCGTGTGATATCATGTGTGATACAAGCAGTCTTGCAGCGTGTTTACTTGTGTGTGATGTCATTTGCGATACAAGCAGTCCTGCACAGTGTTTAATTGTGTGATATCATGTGCAATACAAACAGTCCTGCAGAGTGTTTAATTGCATGTGATATTATGTGCAATACAAGCAATCCTGCAGAGTGTTTACTTGTGTGTGATATCATGTGCGATACAAGCAGTCCTGCAGAGTGTTTACTTGCCTGCGATATCATTTGTGGTCCAAGCAGTCCTGCAAAGTGTTTACTTGTGTGTGATATCATGTGCGATACAAGCAGACTTGCATAGTGTTTACTTGTGTGTGTGATATCATGTAAGATACAAGCAGTCGAGCAGCGTGTTTACTTGCGTGGAATATCATGTGCGACGCAAGTAATCCTACAGCATTGTTTACTTGTATGTGATATCATGTGCTGTACAGGCAGTCCTGCAGAGCGTTTACTTGTGTGTCATATAATGTGCGATACAAGTAATCCTACATCATTGTTTACTAGTGTGTGATATCATGTGCGATACAGGCAGTGCTGCATTCAACTTGTGTGTTATATCATGTGCAATACAAGTAGTCCTGCAGCGTGTTTACGTGTGTCTGATATCATGTGTGATACAAGCAGTCCTGCAGCGTGTTTATTTGTTTGTGATCTCATGTGCGATACAAGCAGTCCTGCAGAGTGTTTATTTGTGTTATATCATGTGCGATAAAAGCAGTCCTGCAGCATATTTACTTGTGTGGTATCATGTGTGATATCATGTGCGATACAATCAGTCCTGCAGCGTGTGGCGAGTTTACTTGTGTGTGATATCATCTGCGATAAAAGCAGTCCTGCAGCGTGTTTACTTGTGATATCATATGCCATACAAGTAATCCTACAGCATTGTTTACTTGTGTGTGATATCATGTGCGATACAAGCAGTCATGCAGCGTGTTTACTTGACTGTGATATCATACGACTACATTTAATCCTACAGTATTATTTATTTGTGTGTGATATCATGTGCGATACAAACAGTCTTGTAGCCAGTTTACCTGTGTGATATCACGTGCGATAAAAGCAGTCCTGCAGCGTGTTTACTTGTGTGTGTGATATCATGTGTGATACAAGCAGTCCTGCAGCGTGTTTACTGGTGTTATATCATTTGCGATACAAACAGTGCTGCAGCGCGATTACTTGTGTTATTATCATGTGTGATACAAGCAGTCCTGGAGCCAGTTTACTTATGTTTGATATCATGTGCGATACAGGCAGTCCTGCAGTGTGTTTACTTCCCTGTGATATCATACGAATGTGTGATATCATGTGCGATACAAACAGTCTTGTAGCCAGTTCACCTGTGTGTGATATCACGTGCGATAAAAGCAGTCCTGCAGCGTGTTTATTTGTGTGTGATATCGTGTGCGATACAAGTATGCTTGCAGCGTGTTTAATTGTGCGATTTAATGTGCGATACAAACAGTGCTGCAGCGCGATTACTTGTGTGATATCATGTGCGATATAAAGAGTCCTGTATTGTTTACTTGTATGATAGAATCAGAAGCATGTGCGATACAAGCAGGCTTACAGCGTGTTTGCTTGTGTGTGTGATATCACTTGCGATAAAAGCAGTCCTGCAACGTGTTTACTTGTGTGATACAAGCAGACCTGCAGTGTGTTTACTTGTGTGTGATATCATGTGTGATACAAGCAGTCCTCCAGCGTGTTTACTTGCCTGTGATATCATGTGCGATACAAGTAATCCTAAAGCATTATTTACTTTTGTGTGATATCATGTGCGATAAAAGTCGTTTTGCAGCACATTTAATTTTGTGATTTCATGTGCGATACAAACAGTGCTGCAGTGCGAATACGTGTGTGATATCATGTGCGATACAAAGAGTCCTGCAGTGTTTACTTGTATGATATCATGTGCGATACAAGCAGTCTTACAGCGTGTTTACTAGTGTGTGTGATTTCATGTGCGATATAAGTAGTCCTGCAGCATGTTTACATGTGTGTGTGTGTGTTATTACGTGTGATACAAGCAGTCCTGCAGCATGTTTACCTGTGTGATACAAGCAGTCCTGCAGCGTGTTTACCTGTGTGATATCATGTGTGATACAAGCAGTCCTGCAGCGTGTTTACCTGTGTGATATCATGTGTGATACAAGCAGTCCTGCAGCGTGTTTACCTGTGTGATATCATGTGTGATACAAGCAGTCTTGCAGTGTGTTTACTTGTGTGATATCATGTGCGATACAAGCAGTCCCACGGCGTGTTTACTTGTGTGTGATATCATACACGATACAAGTTATCCTACAGCATTGTTCACTTGTGTGTGACATCATGTGCGATACAAGCAGTCCTGCAGCGTGTTTACTTGTGTGTTTGATATCATGTGCGATACAAGCATTGTGTTTACTTGTGTGTGTGATATCATGTGTGATACAAGCAGAGGAATTACTTGTACAAAGCTGACAGTTTAACATTTAAAAGTTCTCCATTAATCGCATCATTTCTTCTATTTTGCAAAGGTCCTTCACAAAAGATAAACATGCTAGGCTATGTGCTACTAGGAGCTGACAGCTACACAACAGCTAAGCACACAATAGCACACAAGCTGGTGATAATCATTGAACAGTAAAACATGACATTTGTCATTTGAAACAAGTATCAAACATTTATAGTTCTTTATTAATTACACATGCAAAGTCTCCACGGCAGAAAGTTTCAAGTAACAAACGTGTCCGCGCCATTCCACTTACTGTCGTGGGTGCAACTTAATACATTCTTGTAAAAACTCGGTGTCACCAAAATCAACTTAACAAAACTTTTTTTTTTTTTTTTGCCTACTCAGGCAAAACTTTTCGTTTCTTTGGTTGTTCCGCAGCTTCGGCCATGACGGCGGTAATTGCACGCAGGCGTTAGCGTCCTTTTAACGAATGGGAATATTTGTGAAAAGTCCTTCCGTCTTCCGCCTAACCGAGATCTGGTCGCATGTATATTTCTGCCATTTTCCTCCTGTCGGTGACACTTTGAGAGTAGAAGTGTTGATGTTTTTCTCGTTCTACTTGTGCCTGTAGACGCGAAGAGGTTCTCTCCAGCAACACGGTTCTTTGTCTTTGTAATCTCATGTGTTTCCTTTTATTTGACAAAGTGAAGAGGAGAGAGGAGCAAAGAATATTGAATGGCAAACAAACACCAAGGCCGAGGGCACAACTCACTTCTCACCTGCATCTTTGATTTCCTGCCACTAGAGTTGGCTTTGGTGTGGACGCGGCTAATAAAACAAAGGACCTTTTTTTGACCTGCCGGCTTTCATAAACATTACACGGCTGGTTGGTCCACACGCTTCCTTGCAGCGAGGACATCTGCTGCATGGATTCCCGCTGGATGTGTAGCGGCAGCGGAACTGCCCCGCCGCGTCTGGGGACTATTTCCGTTTCCTTTCAAATCTCTGTGTCGTGCCGCTCAACATTCTAGCGCTAAATACCGTAAATGTATAAGCCGCTATTTTTTCCACCCCACGCTTTGAACCCTGCAGTATATAAAACGGTGCGGCTAATTTATAGATTTTTCTTCGCGGACGGTCAAAAAATGCATATATTTTTCATAGAACACATGCGAAAACACTATGGTTTGTGTTATGGCGCCTTCTTTTGGACCAGTTGACTCACTGCAGGTGCTGCTGGGTGAATGTGAATTCCTTCCTGAACCGGAAGTAGAAGTGCCGTTCTGTTTTAGAGCCGTCCGTAGCGTTTCTACTCGTATGGATTCTTCATTCGTCACTCCAAGAAATGTTTGTAAGTTTTACAATATAACTAAAACTATTCCTACTTACTAAAACTTCCTGTTTTAATGCTTTGAACTGAAAAGTGTAACCGTCCATAGCGTTTCTACTGGTATAGATTCTTCATTCGCCACTCCAAGCAACGTTTATAAGTTTTAAAATATAACTAAAATAATTCCTACTTACTAAAACTTCCTGTTTTAATGCCTTGAACTGAAAAGTGTAGCCGTCCATAGCATTTCTACTCGTGTGGATTCTTCATTCGTCACTCCAAGCAACGTTTGTAAGTTTTACAATATAACTAAAACTATTCTTACTTACTAAAGCATCCCATTTACTTCCTGTTTTAATGCCTAGAACTGAAAAGTGTAACCGTCCATAGCGTTTCTACTCGTATGGATTCTTAATTCATCACTCCAAGCAACATTTGTAAGTTTTACAATATAACTAAAACTATTCTTACTTACTAAAGCGTCCCATGTACTTCCTGTTTTAATGCCTTCAACTGAAAATTTACCGTCCATAGCGTTTCTACTGGTATATATTCTTCATTCATCACTCCAAACAACGTTTGTAAGTTTTACAATATAACTAAAACTATTTTTATTTACTAAACCGTCCCATGTGTGATGTCTGTAGGGGTGTTTTCATGCATTTTTGTACAGCATTAGCCAATATGCTAACACATTTACTGCGTTATTAGTTCTATTAACTTACAATGGCATTCTTTTTGTATTGTTTCAGTTTCACAAATTCCTCAGTAAATTCACCAAAAGGTCACCGTGGAGGTATTGAGTCTGTTTAGCTGATTGGAGAGCTAGCTTGCGCAGCTAGCGCGTCCATGGCGATGACTTCTGTTTTGTCTGATCAACCGTTTTACTGCCCTGTTACAGGCACCGTTTGGAAACAATGAAAGTATGTAAACAAACATTTACAAAATATTTCTGTGTAAATAACTAATTTCTCAACGTTTATATTATGCGACAGTGCGGCTAATATATGGAAAATGTATTTTTACTGGTGAAAAGCGACAAGCAGTATCACACTAAAATGAACTTGATATCAAACAGGAAGAGGCAACAACACAGTGTGCCACAGCGGACAACATACGCACACGTACACGATGGGAATAATGAACAATAAATGAATAATTGAAGTGACAAACTTGCCATCCAAACAATACCCCGTTTGTTGACAAGGAGATATGACAGCCATAAAAGCACATTCAATCTCATTATTAAGCAGAGGTAACACAATCCGGTGAAAATAATATTGGACAATAAATCAATGATCAAAGTGACAAACTTGCCATCCAAACAATACCCCGTTTGTTGACAAGGAGATATGACAGCCATGGAAGCACATTCACTCTCTTTATCAAGCAGAGGTGACACAATCCGGTGAAAATAATATTGAACAACAAATCAATGATCGAAGTGACAAACTTGCCATCCAAACAATACCCCGTTTGTTGACAAGGAGATAGGACAGCCATGAAAGCACATTCAGCTCCGTTGAAACCCTCGATGACGTCACACGTCACTTGGCAACAGACTCACTGTGCTCTTATATTAAACCTCTCTCAAATGCATATTCCAGATATTTAAAGTTTTATTTTAAGTAACGTATACATTACTTCCCCCTAGTAATTAATTACATTTATTAAAAGAGTAATTCCGATAGTGATTCCATTAATTTTTTTGGTAAAGTATAGATGACTTTCTAAAAGTAATTTTCAGAACACTGCTAATAAGTAAGTACGTAGTGTCTGAACCTCTATCTTAACACAGCACATAGCTCCGCCCCCTCTCAAGTCATGCACGCTCCCCAACAGGGGATACACATAATTGCTATAGCGACATCCAGTGGACACATTTAGAACAGCAGTTTCTTTCATTCAAAAATTTCAAGTCATTTTTTATACAAAACCCAAAACCAGAATGCAGACTGTGGCTTGGCGTCGTCTTGCTGAAATAAGCAGGGGCGTCCATGGTTACGTCGCTTGGATGGCAACAGATGTTGCTCCAAAAGCTGTATGTACCTTTCAGCATTAATGGTGCCTTCACAGATGTGTAAGTTACCCATGTCTTGGGCACTAATACACCCCCATACCATCACACATGCTGCCTTTTACACTTTCACCCTAGAACAGTCCGGATGGTTCTTTTCCTCTTTGGTCCGGAGGACACATCGTCCACCGTCCACCATTTTCCAAAAACAATTTGAAATGTGGACTCGTCAGACCACAGAACACTTTTCCACTTTGCATCAGTCCATCTTAGATGAGCTCGGGCCCAGTGAAGTGTTTCTGGGTGTTGTTGATAAATGTCTTTGGCTTTGCATAGTAGAGTTTTAACTTGCCCTTACAGATGTAGCGACCAACTGTAGTTACTGACAGTGGTTTTCTGAAGTGTTCCTGAGCCCAAGTGGAGATATCCTTTACACACTGATGTCGCGTTTTAATGCAGTGCCGCCCGAGGAATTGAAGGTCACGGGCATTCAATGTTGGTTTTCGGCCTTGCCGCTTACGTGCAGTGATTTCTCCAGATTGTCTGAACCTTTTGATGATATTACGGAGCGTAGATGGTAGGTGGTAGACCTGACAATCACATCCTCAACAGTCCCAACAAATTGCCGCCATGCTCCCAGAGTTCCTCTCTTCTGGTGATGAGAACTGGTCTTCCCATACCTTGCCAGCCTGGAGCCATTCTCTTGGAAATGACTTCTCTCAAGGTTTGATCGGACAAGAATGCCTTAATCTTGACAGGCAGGCAGGCGAGGCAGATACAGTAAATCAATCAGCGTGTCTGAGAGGTAGCAGCCTCCCGTATCGACCGTGTCACCCCCAGCACACAAACACCGTGATGGGATTGTGTCTCTTGCAGCTCTCATGTTGTGTTCTAACTTTGTTTTGTGGCACCGACTCTGGTCCTTTTACTTCACCAGGAGAACCCAGGCACTAAACAAGTGGCCCGAGACTGCTTGGAAGGAGCGGATCTGGGTTCACTTCCTAGTCAACTCTGGGGCGGTTCAGTTCACTTAAGCTCAAACATTTCAATTATTTTTCGGATTATAGAGCTCACCGGTATATAAGCGCATCTACTACATTTTATTTCCATATATAAGCGCATCTACTACATTTTATTTCCATATATAAGCCGCATCTACTACATTGTAACACATTTTATTTCCATATATAAGCCGCATCTACTACATTTCCCATCCATCCATCCATTTTCTACCGCTTATTCCCTTCGGGGTCGCGGGGGGAGCTGGAGCCTATCTCAGCTACAATCGGGCGGAAGGCAAGGTACACCCTGGACAAGTCGCCACCTCATCGCAAAGCCAACTACATTTTATATTTATATATAAGCTGCATCTACTACATTTTATTTCCATATACAAGCTGCATCTACTACATTTTATTTCCATATATAAGCTGCATCTACTACATTTTATTTCCATATATAAGCCGCATCTACTACATTTTTTAACATATAAGTCACATCTACTACATTTTATTTCCATATATAAGCGGCATCATCTACATTTTAACACATTTTATTTCCATATATAAGCCACATCTACTATATTTTAACATATTTTATTTCCATATATAAGCCACATCTACTACATTTTAACATATTTTATTTCCATATATAAGCCGTATCTACTACATTTTAACACATTTTATTTCCATATACAAGCCGCATCTACTACATTTTATATTTATATATAAGCTGCATCTACTACATTTTATTTCCATATATAAGCTGCATCTACTACATTTTATTTCCATATATAAGCCGCATCTACTACATTTTAACACATTTTATTCCATATATATAAGCCGCATCTACTACATTTTTTAACATATAAGTCACGTCTACTACATTTTATTTCCATATATAAGCGGCATCATCTACATTTTAACACATTTTTTTTTCCATATACAAGCCGCATCTACTACATTTGAACACATTTTATTTCCATATATAAGTCGCATCTACTACATTTTAACACATTTTATTTCCATATATAAACCCCATCTACTACATTTTATATTCATATATAAGCTGCATCTACTACATTTTATTTCCATATATAAGCAGCATCTACTATATTTTAACACAATTTATTCCATATATATAAGCCGCATCTACTACATTTTTTAACATATAAGTCACATCTACTACATTTTATTTCCATATATAAGCCGCATCTACTACATTTAACACAATTTATTCCATATATATAAGCCGCATCCACTACATTTTTTAACATATAAGTCACATCTACTACATTTTATTTCCATATACAAGCCACATCTACTATATTTTAACACATTTTATTTCCATATATAAGCCGCATCTACTACATTTTAACACATTTTATTTCCATATATAAGTCGCATCTACTATATTTTAACACATTTTATTTCCATATATAAGCCGCATCTACTACATTTTATATTTATATAAAAGCTGCATCTACTACATTTTATTTCCATGTATAAGCTGCATCTACTACATTTTATTTCCATGTATAAGCCGCATCCACTACATTTTAACACATTTTATTCCATATATATAAGCCGCATCTACTACATTTTTTAACATATAAGTCACATCTACTACATTATATTTCCATATATAAGCGGCATCATCTACATTTTAACACATTTTATTTCCATATATAAGCCACATTTACTACATTTTAACATATTTTGTTTCCATATATAAGCCGTATCTACTACATTTTAACAAATTTTATTTCCATATATAAGCCGCATCTACTACGTTTTAACATATTGTATTTCCATATATAAGCCGCTTCTACCACATTCTAACATATTTTATTTCCATATATAAGCCGCATCTACTACATTCTAACATATTTTATTTCCATATATAAGCCGCATCTACTACATTTTTTCACACATTTTATTTCCATATATAAGCCGCATCTACTACATTCTAACATATTTTATTTCCATATATAAGCCGCATCTACTACATTCTAACATATTTTATTTCCATATATAAGCCGCATCTACTACATTTTTTCACACATTTTATTTCCATATATAAGCCGCATCCACTACATTTTAACATATTTTATTTCCATATATGAGTCGCATCTACTACATTTTATTTCCATGTTTAAGCCACATCTACTATATTTTATTTCCATATTTAAGCCGCAACTACTACATTTTAACATATTTTACTTCCATATATAAGCCACATCTACTACATTTTAACATATTTTACTTCCATATATAAGCCGTATCTACTACATTTGAACACATTTCATTTCCATATATAAGCCACATCTACTACATTTTAAGATATTTTATTTCCATATATAAGCCGCATCTACTACATTTGAACATATTTTACTTCCATATATAAGCCGTATCTACTACATTTGAACACATTTCATTTCCATATATAAGCCGTATCTACTACATTTTAACATTTTATTTCCATATATAAGCCGCATTTACTACATTTTTTTCACACATTTTATTTCCATATATAAGCCACATCTACTACATTTTATTTCCATATTTAAGCCACATCTACTATATTTTATTTCCATATATAAGCTGCATCTACTACATTTTATTTCCATATATAAGCCGCATCTACCATATTTTAACACATTTTATTTCCATATATAAGCCACATCTGCTATAATTTATTTCCATTTATAGTCGCATCTACTACATTTTATTTCCATATATAAGCCACATCTACTACATTTTATTTCCGTATTTAAGCCGCATCTACTACATTTGAACACATTTTATTTCCATATTTAAGCCGCATTGACTACATTTTAACACATTTTATTTCCATATATAAGCCACATCCACTACATTTTAACACATTTTATTTCCATGTATAAGTTGCATCGACTACATTTTAACACATTTTATTTCCATATATAAGCCACATCTACTACATTTGAACACATTTTATTTCCATATATAAGCCGCATCTACTACATTTTAACACAGTTTATTTCCATATATAAGTCGCATCTACTACATTTTAACACATTTTATTTCCATATATAAGCAGCATCTACCATATTTTAACACATTTTATTTCCATATATAAGCCACATCTGCTATATTTTATTTCCATTTATAGTCGCATCTACTACATTTTATTTCCATATATAAGTTACATTTACTACATTTTATTTCCGCATTTAAGCCGCATCTACTACATTTTATTTTCATATATAAGCCACATCTATTACATTTTATTTCCGTATTTAGGCCGCATCTACTACATTTTAACACATTTTATTTCCATATTTAAGCCGCATTGACTACATTTTAACACATTTTATTTCCACATACAAGCCACATCCACTACATTTTAACACATTTTATTTCCATATATAAGTTGCATCGACTACATTTTAACACATTTTATTTCCATATATAAGTTGCATCGACTACATTTTAACACATTTTATTTCCATATATAAGCCACATCTACTACATTTTAACACATTTTATTTCCATATATAAGCCGCATCTACTACATTTTAACACATTTTATTTCCATATATAAGTCGCATCTACTACATTTTAACACATTTTATTTCCATATATAAGTCGCATCTACTACATTTTAACACATTTTATTTCCATATATAAGTCGCATCTACTACATTTTAACACATTTTATTTCCATATATAAGCCACATCTACTACATGACGCAGGGTTCAAAGCGCAGGAAAAAAGTCTGGAATTCCTGCTATCATTTCAGACAAAAGCCCCCAGAGCACATGTGTCAAACACCTTTTTATTGAGGGCCACTTTGTAAATATGACTGCCCTTACAGGGCCACTTCTAATGACATTCAATGATGTGTAAAGTCACGTTGACGTTGCAGACTACATGCAATGATGTCAAAGACCACTTTCAATGATGTGGCGGGCCATAAGTAACGATGTGGTAGGCCACTTGAATGATGTGGTGGACCACATTCAATTATGTAAAAGAACATGTTGACGTTGCAAACTACATGAAATTATGTGGCGGGCCACATGAAAATATGTAGAAGACCACATGAAATGATGTGGCAGGCCATTAGTAACGACGTGGTGGGCCACATGGAATTATGTGAAAGCTCATGTTGACGTTGCAAACTACATGAAATAATGTGGCGGGCCACCTGAAACAATCTGACTTACCACATGAAATGAGGTGGCAGGCCATAAATAACAATGTGGCAGGCCACTTGAAATGAAGTGGCAGGCCATTAATAACGATGTGGTGGGCCACATTGAATTATGTGAAAGCTCATGTTGACGTTGCAAACTACATAAAATGATGTGGCAGGCCACATGAAATTATGTGGCAGGCCATTAATAACGACGTGGTGGGCCACATTGAATTATGTGAAAGCTCATGTTGACGTTGCAAACTACATACAATGATGTGGCAGGCCACATGAAATTATGTGGCAGGCCACATGAAATTATGTGGCAGGCCATTAACGATGTGGTGGGCCACATTGAATTATGTGAAAGCTCACGTTGACGTTGCAAACTACATGAAATAACGTGGCGGGCCACACAAAATGATGTGGCGTGCCACTTGAAATGATGTGGCGGGCCATGATAAATGATGGACCACATTAAATGATGTGATAGATCATGTTGACGTTGCAAACTACATAAATAATGTGGTGGGCCACATTAAAATGTGGGCCAACACTTTACAGATACTGTAATATGATTGTCCACTCAGTACAGATTGCTGTCCTATCACAGTGTTGTGTGCTACAAACTGTCCTATCACATTGTTGTGTGCTACGAACTGTCCTATCACAGTGTTGTGTGTTACAAACTCAAACCTGTTTCCTGTTGTCATAGAAACCAGCTATCTCTTGCCGTAGTTTGCTTATACGGCTTATACGATGTCATCTCCAGGTGATGCACCTGTGCAGGATGTCATCTCCAGGTGATGCACCTGTGCAGGACGTCATCTCCAGGTGATGCACCTGTGCAGGACGTCATCTCCAGGTGATGCACCTGTGCAGGATGTCATCTCCAGGTGATGCACCTGTGCAGGACGTCATCTCCAGGTGATGCACCTGTGCAGGACGTCATCTCCAGGTGATGCACCTGTGCAGGACGTCATCTCCAGGTGATGCACCTGTGCAGGATGTCATCTCCAGGTGATGTACCTGTGCAGGTGATGCACCTGTGCAGGACGTCATCTCCAGGTGATGCACCTGTGCAGGATGTCATCTCCAGGTGATGCACCTGTGCAGGACGTCATCTCCAGGTGATGCACCTGTGCAGGACGTCATCTCCAGGTGATGCACCTGTGCAGGACGTCATCTCCAGGTGATGCACCTGTGCAGGATGTCATCTCCAGGTGATGTACCTGTGCAGGATGTCATCTCCAGGTGATGCACCTGTGCAGGACGTCATCACCAGGTGATGCACCTGTGCAGGACGTCATCTCCAGGTGATGCACCTGTGCAGGATGTCATCTCCAGGTGATGTACCTGTGCAGGTGATGCACCTGTGCAGGACGTCATCTCCCGGTGATGCACCTGTGCAGGACATCATCTCCAGGTGATGCACCTGTGCAGGTGATGCACCTGTGCAGGACGTCATCTCCAGATGATGCCAGACTGCGCTCTTACTGCTGGCCTCCCAAGAGACGGTGTGACCGCAGAAAGGAGACGGCCGACTCCTGGAGTTTTATTTCATCCTCATATGAAGATGCGGGAAGTCAACAATCTCTAATACGCTTCCTTGCCCTCCTGATGGATTCCCTTTTTGCATCCTTTTAAAAGCGGCTGGCGATGTCTCCCTCTTTAGCGCGTGCAGAGCTGGGGAAGCGACGCGGCTTCTCACGTTTCACTCCATTTGTCTCCTGCTTGATGCCCTCAGCATCGCGGCCTCCATTAGCGTGCATGAGTGCTGGGAAACTCAAGCATGGCCCACCTTGTCTCCTTCTCTTCTAAAACCAGGCGCACATTCATCTGATACACTTTAGCTTTTGTCCATGGCAACTTTACTAGTTCTGAACTTGCACACACTTGGACGTGACCTGGGTGTTTGATTAGTTACATTAAAGACACTATAGGGCACATGTGACACAAACTGTTGACAATAAACCTTTCCTCTTACCTCAGTTCTCTTTTTGTTTTTATTCAGTGACACTTCTCTGTATGTTTAGATTTTAACTTTTTTTTTTTTTTTTTTAGTTTGTTTGATTTTTTATCTGCTTGTGGTGAAGAGGAAGGCCGTACATTACCACCCACTGTGACAATGACTAAAATGTAGGGTCGGCAGGTGAAGGGAAAGGGTTATTTTTTTTAATTATCATTATTATTATTATTAGTATTATTAATCATTATTTTATTTTTTTAAAACTTTTATTTTATTTTTTTGTGGGGGGAAAGTTTTTTTTGTATTATTATTATTATTTATTTATTTTTTTAACTTTTATTTTTGGGGGGAGGTGGAGGGAAAGTTGTATTTTTCTTATCATTATTTAAAATGTTTTTAAATGTTTATTGTATTTTTTTTGGGGGGGAAATGTTTATTTTTTCAATTATTATTATTATTATTATTATTATCATTTATTTATTGTATTTTTTAACTTATTTTTTGGAGGGATTGGGTAATTTGTATTATCATTATTATAATTATTATTATTATAGTAAATGTAATTTGTTTTACTTTTATTTTATAATTTTTTTTGGGGGGGAAGTTTTTTTTATTATTATTATTATTATTATTATTTAATAAAACATTTTTTACTTTTAATACATTAGTTTTTTGGGGGAAGGGTTATTTTTTTAATTATTATTATTAATATTATTATGATTATTTATTTATTGTATTTTTTTACTTTTATTATTCTGGGGGGACGGAATGGGCTATTTTTTAATCAATATTATTATTATTATAAATTCAAAACAATTTTTAACTTTTTTTATTATTCTATTTGGCAGGGGGAGTTTTTATAATTGTATCATTATTATTATTATTATTATTTTTATTTTATTTTTTTAAACTTATAATTTTTTTTGGCAAGGAAAGGGTTATTTTTTATTATTATTGTTATTATTATTAATAAAAAACATTTTACTTGTATTATTATTTTTTGGGGGGTGAACCATTTTTTTATTATTTAATTTTATTATTTTTAAGCTTTTATTATTATTTTGGAGGGGAGGGAAAGGGTTATCTTTATTATTATTATTATTAATAAAACATGTCTAACTTTTATTTTATTTATTTTTTGGGGCGCAGGGAAAAAAGTGTCTGTTTATCTTTTCCCTATCAAATGAATAAATACATATAAAAATTATAATAATAAAAAGACGTGCAGTATCTTCAGAAGAACACATTGCTCTATGTGTGTGCTGTTCACTCGTGTTTGCATTGCAGCGACTTGTGATTTCTCCAACAGACAAATGGTAGTTTCCTCAGGCGAGTCAAACCTCCACAGTCATGTGTCATTAAGAGCGATATCGCACGTCTGGAGAAATCAGTCATCTGCGTTTTTGCCCTTCCTTTAATTCATGCACCCTCGCATGGCCGTCACATTTAACACGGAACCCTGACACAACACATCCCACTTTAAAGGACAGAACCATGAGCCCCATTTTTAGGGGAGGGTCTTCTTCTAATACTCAACTAAACTAAACAGAATCCTTTTAGTAGGATTTGTTGACGTTGGTCGTACCAGTCGATACGCTTGTTTGCACACTGTTATGTTTAAGATTTACTTGATCTGTTAGTGTACATAAGCCTTGTTAAAGGTGTGCACTTTCCACTTCGCATCAGTCCATCTTAGATGAGCTCGGGCCCAGTGAAGCCGGAAGCGTTTCTGGGTGTTGTTGATAAATGGCTTTTGGGGGTTGCATAGTAGAGTTTTAACTTGCACTTACAGATGTCGCGACCAACTGTAGTTACTGACAGTGGTTTTCTGAAGTGTTCCTGAGCCCATGTGGTGATGTCCTTTACACACTGATGTCGCTTTTTGATACAGTACCGCCTGAGGCATCCAAGGTCACGTTGGTTTTCGTCCTTGTTGCTTATGTGCAGTGATTTCTCCAGTTTCTCAGTGTGAACATGAAATATCTTGTCTTTGCAGTCTAATCAATTGAGTATAAGTTGAAAAGGATTTGTTGTATTCTCTTTGTATTTACCATTTACACAACCTGACAACTTCACTGCTTTTGGCTTTTGTATTTTGTAGTAGTGGTAACCTTTTTGTTCATTTACGGAATCTGGTCAACTTCCTTGGTTTTTTACGTCATCGAACTGCGCATGCAAGTGACGTTGGGGCCACATTGGATCCACATTGGGGCCACATTGGGGCCTGTGCACGTTTCTATTGTAGTCTGATTAAGATCACTTTTTAATCGTAATCTAAACAGTCAGTTTGAAAAAATCTGATTGAAAAAAAACAAACAAAACAGGTTTGGTCCACTTTGGAGTGTAAACGTAGTGACTGATTGTGTTTTTAAGGTTAGACCGTGGACATGTCTGTGGTAAAAATTGGGGGTTAAATCACCAAAATGATTCCCGGGCGTGGCACCACTGCTGCTCACTGCTCCCCTCACCTCCCAGGGGGTGAACAAGGGGATGGGTCAAATGCAGAGGACAAATTTCACCACACCTAGTGTGTGTGACAATCATTGGTACTTTAACTTTAACTTAACTAATAAATGTCTTTTTGCTTTGAAACAAGGAAAGGTAACTCCATTCGGGCATTACACAAAAGTAACTCCAGTCGGCCATGATACAAAGGTAACTCCGGTTAGGCATGATGCAAAGGTAACTCCAGTCGGCGATGATGCAAAGGTAACTCCAGTCGGCCATGAAGCAGTGGTAACTGCGGTCGGCCATGATACAAAGGTAACTCCGGTCAGGCATGATGCAAAGGTAACTCCGGTCGGCCATGATGCAAAGGTAACTCCGGTCAGGCATGATGCAAAGGTAACTCCGGTCGGCGCTGATGCAAAAGTAACTCCAGTCTGCCATGATGCAGGAGTAACTGCGGTCGGCCATGATGCAAAGGTAACTCCGGTCGGCAATGATGCTAAAGTAACTCCGGTCGGCGATGATACAAAGGTAACTCCAGTCGGCCATTATACAAAGGTAACTCCGGTCGGCCCTGATACAAAGGTAACGCCGGTCGGCCATGATACAAAGGTAACTCTGGTCGGCCATTATACAAAGGTAACTCCGGTCTGCCATAATGCAAAGGTAACTCCGTTCGGCCATGATGCAAAGGTAACTCCGGTCAGGCATGATGCAAAGGTAACTCCGGTCAGGCATGATGCAAAGGTAACTCCGGTCGGCGCTGATGCAAAAGTAACTCCAGTCTGCCATGATGCAGGGGTAACTGCGGTCGGCCATGATGCAAAGGTAACTCCGGTCAGCAATGATGCTATAGTAACTCCGGTCGGCGATGATACAAAGGTAACTCCAGTCGGCTATTATACAAAGGTAACTCCGGTCGGCCCTGATACAAAGGTAACGCCGGTCGGCCATGATACAAAGGTAACTCTGGTCGGCCATTATACAAAGGTAACTCCGGTCTGCCATAATGCAAAGGTAACTCCGTTCGGCCATGATGCAGGGGTAACTGCGGTCGGCCATGATGCAGGGGTAACTCCGGTCGGCCATGATGCTAAAGTAACTCCGGTCGGCGATGATACAAAGGTAACTCCGGTCGGCGATGATACGAAGGTAACTCCGGTCGGCTGTGATACAAAAGTAACTCCAGTCGGCCATTTTACAAAAGTAACTCCAATCGGCCATTATACAAAGGTAACTCCATTTGGCCGTTATTAAAAGGTAACTCCGGTTGGCCATGATGCAAAGGTAACTCCGGTTGGCCATGATGCAGTGGTAACTGCGGTCGGCCATGATGCAAAGGTAACTCGGGTCGGCCATGATACAAAGGTAACTGCGTTCGGCCATTATACAAAAGTAACTCCAGTCGGCCATTATACAAAAGTACTTCCAGTCGGCCATTATACAAAAGTAACTCCGTCGGCCATTGATCAAATTAAAACTCCAGTGGGCCATGATACAAAGGTAACTCCGGTCGGCCTTTATACAATGGTAACTTCGGTCGGCCATGATACAAAGGTAACTCCGGTCGGCCATTATACAAAAGTAACTCCGGTCGGCCATTATACAAAGGTAACTCCGGTCGGCCATGATACAAAGGTAACTCTATTCGGCCATGATACAAAGGTAACTCTATTCGGCCATTATACAAAAGTAACTCCAGTCGGCCATGACACAAAAGTAAGTTCATTAGGCCATGATACAAAGGTAACTCCATTTGGCCATTACTGTATACAAAGTTAACTCCGGTCGGCCATGATACAAAGGTAACTCTGGTCGGCCATGATACAAAAATAACTCCGGTCGGTTCATGATACAAACCTAACTCTGGTTGGCCATGATACAAAGGTAACTCCGGTCAGCCATGATACAAAGATAACTCCAATCGACCATGATACAAACGTAACTCTGGTCGACCATGATACAAAGGTAACTCCGGTCGGCCATGATACAAAGATAACTCCGGTCGGTTTATGATACAAACCTAACTCTGGTCGGCCATGATACAAGGGTGACTCCGGTCGGCCATGATACAAACGTAACTCTGGTCAACCCTGATACAAAGGTAACTACGGTCGGCCATGATACAAACATAACTCTGGTCGACCATGATACAAAGGTATTTCCGGTCGGCCTTTGATCAAATTAAAACTCCAGTGAGCCATGACACAAAGGTAACTCCGGTCGGCTATGACACAAAGGTAACTCCGGTCGGCCATGATACAAACGTAACTCTGGTCGACCATGATACAAAGGTGTTTCCGGTCGGCTTTTGATCAAATTAAAACTCCAGTGAGCCATGATACAAAGGTAACTCCGGTTGGCTATGATACAAAGGTAACTCCGGTTCGCTATGATACAAAGGTAACACCGGTCGGCCATGATACAAAGGTTAATCCGGGTCAGCCATTATACAAATTAATATTCCAGTGAGCCATGATACAAAGGTGACTCCAGTGGGCCATGATACAACGGTAACTCCGGTGATACAAAGGTAACTCCGGTCGGCCATGATACAAAGGTAACTCCGGTCGACCATGATACAAAGGTAACTCCGGTCGGCCATTGATCAAATTAAAACTCCAGTGGGCCATGATACAAAGATAACTCCGGTCGGTTTATGATACAAACCTAACTCTGGTCGGCCATGATACAAAGGTGACTCCGGTCGGCCATGATACAAACGTAACTCTGGTCGACCGTGATACAAAGGTAACTACGGTCGGCCATGATACAAACATAACTCTGGTCGACCATGATACAAAGGTATTTCCAGTCGGCCTTTGATCAAATTAAAACTCCAGTGAGCCATGATACAAAGGTAACTCCGGTCGGCTATGACACAAAGGTAACTCCGGTCGGCCATGATACAAAGGTTACTCCGGGTCAGCCATTATACAAATTAATATTCCAGTGAGCCATGATACAAAGGTGACTCCAGTGGGCCATGATACAACGGTAACTCTGGTGATACAAAGGTAACTACAGTCGGCCATGATACAAAGGTAACTCCGGTCGACCATGATACAAAGGTAACTCTGGTCGACCATGATACAAAGGTAACTCCGGTCGGCCATTGATCAAATTAAAACTCCAGTGGGCCATGATACAAAGGTAACTCCGGTGATACGAAGGTAACTCCGGTCGGCCATGATACAAAGGTAATTCCGGTCGGCCATAATACAAAGGTAACTCCGGTCGGCCATGATACAAAGGTAACTCCGGTCGGCCCTGATACAAAGGTAACTCTGGTCGGCCCTGATACAAAGGTAACTCTGGTCAGCCATGATACAAAGGTAACTCTGGTCGGCCCTGATACAAAGGTAACTCTGGTCGGCCCTGATACAAAGGTAACTCCGGTCGGCCATTACACAAAGGTAACTCCGGTCGGCCATGATACAAAGGTAACTCTGGTCGGCCAAGATACAAAGGTAACTCCGGTCGGCCATTGATCAAATTAAAACTCCAGTGGGCCATGATAGAAAGGTAATTCCGGTCGGCCATGATACAAAGGAGACAGCTGTCATGCGGCCCCTATAGCCTCCTTCCTGCCAAGTCTTTGGTGTGACAGCTGGGATGTGTTGGTTCAAAGACAGAAAGAAATAGCCCCTGCGAGGGTCAGCAGAGGTGTGCAGCTTTTAAAAAATGTTGCACATGTTGCATGTTGAATATAAATAGATGTGCGCTGCTGCTGTTTGTGTTGAAACTAACAGTCCTCAAGCGTGCTCGGTCTGAATGATGCAAATACTTCAGAAGGCAGCGTGCAGCAGCAGGACTGTTAAATGGACTTTTTGCTTTTCTGTCCGTCTGATTGTTAAAAAGGCCATCAGACAACCTGCAGACTTTTTACTTGTGTGGGACGCAGGCTTTTATACAGCTCTCATACCAAAGCGTCACACCTGCTAGCGTCCACAATCTGACCCGCGGGACCTTCCGAGTTAAAAATGTTTTTATTTTTATTTTAAATCGGTCCTGTCCAGCCACCATATTGTTGGTGTAGATGATCTATATCTGCTCTACATATTTACTTTAGAAAAGAGAAGTGTTGGATACTTCTCTTGTTGTCTTACTTGTTTTGTATTAAATGTTTGGATTTGTTTAGTGTTTGGTGCAGCTGGACCGGAGGAGATAAAGAGAAAGGGGGAAAAAAGAGAGGGAGAAATGGTGGGAACAAAAGGGGGATAAGACAAAAAATAAAATATATATGTATGTATTTATGTAGATTTGTATTTGTGTATGTATTTATGTATGTATATGTACTGTATGTGTATGTATATACACTATATGTATTTATATGTATATATGCGTGTATGTATATATATATGTATATAAATATATATGCATATGTATGTATATGCGTATATATGTATATACGTGTATATGTTTGTATGTATATACATATATTTATGCATATGTATATATGCATGTATATACTGTATGTGTATATATGCATGTGTATACTGTATGAGTGTGTATATATGCGTGTATATATGCATGTGGATATGAATATATATGCATGTATATATGCATGTGTATATATGCATCTATATATGCATGTGGATATGTGTATATATGCATGTATATATGAATGTGTATATGTGTGTTGTAAAGTCTGAACCCAAACCAGCACACAGAAGCAGGGGTTGCAGGTACAAAACACACTCAGTGTATATACAGTATATGCATGCATATATGTGTATATATACATATATATATGTGTACATATATGCAGGCATATATTTGTATATATATATGCATGCATGTATATGTGTACATACAAACCCCGTTTCCATATGAGTTGGGAAATTGTGTTAGATGTAAATATAAACGGAATACAATGATTTGCAAATCCTTTTTAACCCATATTCAGTTGAATGCACTACAAAGACAACATATTTGATGTTCAAACTCATAAACTTTTTTTTTTGTTGCAAATAATAAGTAACTTAGAATTTCATGGCTGCAACACGTGCCAAAGTAGTTGGGAAGGGGTATGTTCACCACTGTGTTACATCACCTTTTGCTTTAACAACACTCAATAAACGATTGGGAACTGAGGAAACTAATTATTGAAGTTTTGAAAGTGGATTTTTTTCCATCCATCCATCCATTCATCATCTTCCGCTCTTCCGAGGTCGGGTCGCGGGGGCAGCAGCCTAAGCAGGGAAACCCAGACTTCCCTCTCCCCAGCCACTTCGTCCAGCTCCTCCCGGGGGATCCCGAGGCGTTCCCAGGCCAGCCGGGAGACATAGTCTTCCCAACGTGTCCTGGGTGTTCCCCGTGGCCTCCTACCGGTCGGACGTGCCCTAAACACCTCCCTAGGGAGGCGTTCGGGTGGCATCCTGACCAGATGCCCGAACCACCTCATCTGGCTCCTCTCGATGTGGAGGAGCAGCGGCTTTACTTTGAGCTCCCCCCGGATGACAGAGCTTCTCACCCTATCTCTAAGGGAGAGCCCCGCCACCCGGCGGAGGCTTCCCATTCTTGTTTTATGTAGAGCTTCAGTCGTTCAACAGTCCGGGGTCTCCGCTGTCGTATTTTACGCTTCATAATGCGCCACACATTTTCGATGGGAGACAGGTCTGGACTGCAGGCGGGCCAGGAAAGTACCCGCACTCTTTTTTTACGAAGCCACGCTGTTGTAACACGTGCTGAATGTGGCTTGGCATTGTCTTGCTGAAATAAGCAGGGGCGTCCATGAAAAAGACGGCGCTTAGATGGCAGCATATGTTGTTCCAAAAGCTGTATGTACCTTTCAGCGTTAATGGTGCCTTCACAGATGTGTAAGTTACCCATGTCTTGTGCACTAATACACCCCCATACCATCACACATGCTGGCTTTTCAACTTTGTGTCGACAACAGTCTGGATGGTTCGCTTCCCCTTTGTCAGACCACAGAACACTTTTGCACTTTGCATCAGTACATCTTAGCTGAGCTCAGGCCCAGAGAAGCCGGCGGTGTTTCTGGGTGTTGTTGATAAATGGCTTTTGCTTTGCATAGGAGAGTTTTAACTTGCACTGACAGATGTAGCGACCAACTGAAGTTACTGACAGTGGTTTTCTGAAGTGTTCCTGAGCCCATGTGGTGATATCCTTTAGAGATTGATGTCGGTTTTTGATGCAGTACCGTCTGAGGGATCTAAGGTCACAGTCATTCAATGTTGGTTTCCAGCCATGCTGATTTCTCCAGATTTTCTGAACCTTTTGATGATATTGTGGAGCGTAGATGGTGATGTGGTGGATTGTCCGAAGCTTAAGCAGGCAACAAAAGTAGTTTAGTACAACAAATTTATTTACCCATTATCAGAAGTGCAGGTTGAATTGAGTTGTCCGTGCAAGCAGACACAAGGTACTCCGGAGCACACAAGACACACACAAGCCAAAATCACTTTCGAGTCCCGGTCTTCTGCCATTTTTTATATGTCTCTTGTGCATCACTGTTTTTATCTCATGCGTCATGATTGTTTTTGCAACATCCTTGGACTCCCCAATCATACTTAAACAATCAAAACATTCTGTAGACAGGTTGGCACGACTTAATATTCACTTTTGTCCCACACCCGGGGACACAGAATAGAAGAGGAATTAAATGAGCATACATTCTTGACAGACATGAAATATAGGTCAAAAGGTCAGAAATTCTACGACAGTGAAATCCCTAAATTTCTTGCAATTGCACTTTGAGAAAAGTTGTTCTTAAACTGTTTGACAATTTGCTCAGGCAGTTGTTGACAAAGTGGTGACCCTCGCCCCATCCTTGTTCGTGAATGACTGAGCATTTCATGGAAGCTGCTTTTACACCCAATCATGGCACCCACCTGTTCCCAATTTGCCTGTTCACCTGTGGGATGTTCCAAATAAGTGTTTGATGAGCATTCCTCAACTTTATCAGTATTTATTGCCACCTTTCCCAACTTCTTTGTCACGTGTTGCTGGCATCAAATTCTAAAGTTAATAATTATTTGCAAAAAAAAAAGTTTATCAGTTTGAACATCAAATATGTTGTCTTTGTAGCATATTCAACTGAATATGGGTTGAAAATGATTTGCAAATCATTGTATTCAGTTTATATTTACATCTAACACAATTTCCCAACTCATATGGAAACGGGGTTTGTAAATATATATATATACGTGTATATGTTTATATGTATATATAGACACTACCGTTCAAAAGTTTGGGGTCACCCAAACAATTTTGTGGAATAGCCTTCATTTCTAAGAACAAGAATAGACTGTGGAGTTTCAGATGAAAGTTCTCTTTTTCTGGCCATTTTGAGCATTTAATTGACCCCACAAATGTGATGCTTCAGAAACTCAATCTGCTCAAAGGAAGGTCAGTTTTGTAGCTTCTGTAACGAGTTAAACTGTTCTCAGATGTGTGAACATGATTGCACAAGGGTTTTCTAATCATCAATTAGCCTTCTGAGCCATTGAGCAAACACATTGTACCATTAGAACACTGGAGTGATAGTTGCTGGAAATGGGCCTCTATACACCTATGTAGATATTGCACCAAAAACCAGACATTTGCAGCTAGAATAGTCATTTACCACATTAGCAATGTATAGAGTGTATTTCTTTAAAGTTAAGACTAGTTTAAAGTTATTTTCATTGAAAAGTACAGTGCTTTTCCTTCAAAAATAAGGACATTTCAATGTGACCCCAAACTTTTGAACGGTAGTGTATATGCATGCCTATATGTGTATCTATATATATGCATGCATATATATACACAGACATATATATGTACACACATATATGCATGCAAAAATGTGTACATATATGCATGCATATATATACACACATATACACATATATGCATGCATATTCATACATACATATATGCATGTCTATACGTGTATATATATGCATGCATATATATACACACATATAGGCATGCATATATGTGTATATATATGCATGCATATATGTGTGTATATATATGCATGCATATATATATATATATATATATATATATATATATATATATATATATATATATATATATATATATATATATATATATATATACACACATATATGCATGCATATATATACACACATATATGCATGCATATATGTGTATACATATGCATGCATATATATACACATATATATACACATATATGCATGTATATATATACACACATATATGCATGCATACTGTATATGTGTATATATATGCATGCATGTTTGTATATATATATGCATGCATATATGTGTGTATATATATTAGTATATATATGCATGCATATATGTGTATATATATGCATGCATATATGTGTATATTTTTGCATGCCTATATGTGTATATATATGCATGCATATATGTGTATATATATGCATTCATATATATACATATATATATATATATATACATACACATATAGGCATGCATATATGTGTATATATATATGCATGCATGTTTGTATATATATGCATGCATATATGTGTGTATATATATTAGTATATATATGCATGCATATATGTGTGTATATATATTAGTATATATATGCATGCATATATGTGTATATATACGCATGCCTATATGTGTATATATATGCATGCATATATATATGTGTATATATATGCATGCCTATATGTGTATATATATGCATGCATATATATACACACATATATATATATATATATATATATATATATATATATATATATATATATATATATATATATATATATATATATATATATATATATATATATATATATATATATATATATACATACACATATATACATACACATATATACATACACATACACATATAGGCATGCATATGAATACACACATAAATGCATGCATATATGTGTATATATGCATGCATATATGCATGTACTGTATATATGTGTATATATATATGCATGTATATATGTGTATATAAATGCATGCATATATGTGTGTATATATATTAGTATATATATGTATGCATATATGTGTGTATATATATTAGTATATATATGCATGCATATGTGTATATATATGCATGCATATGTGTATATATATATATATGCATGCATATATGTGTATATATATATATATATATATATATATATATATATATATATATATATATATATATATATATGCATGCATTTATGTGTATATATATGCATGTATATATGTGTAGATATATATGCATGCATATATGTGTATATATATATATTCATGCATATATGTGTATATATATATATATGCATTCATATATATACACATATATATACATACACATATAGGCATGCATATATGTGTATATATATGCATGCATGTTTGTATATATATATATATGGATGCATATATGTGTATATATATGCATGCATGTTTGTATATATATATGCATGCATATATGTGTGTATATATATTAGTATATATATGATTTCATATATTTGTATATATATGCATTCATATATGTGTAGATATATATGCATGCATATATGTGTATATGTGTATATATATGCATGCATATATGTGTATATATATATGTATGCATATATGTCAATCGATCAATCAATGTTTATTTATATAGCCCTAAATTACAAGTGTCTCAAAGGGCTGCACAAGCCACAACGACATCCTCGGTACAGAGCCCACATAAGGGCAAGGAAAAACTCACCCCAGTGAGACGTCGATGTGAATGACTATGAGAAACCTTGGAGAGGAACGCATATGACCGAAAGCAATGGATGTCGAGTGGGTCTGACATACTATTGTGAAAGTCCAGTCCTTAGTGGATCCAGCATATCAGCGAAAGTCCAGTCCATAGTGGATCTAACATAAAAGTGAGAGTCCAGTCCATAGTGGGGCCAGCAGGAAACCGTCCCGAGCGGAGATGGGTCAGCAGCGCAGAGACGTCCCCAACCGATGCACAGGCGAGCGGTCCACCCCGGGTCCCCACTCTGGACAGCCAACACTTCATCCATGGCCACCGGACCTGTTTGACTCCCCCTCCACAAGGGAGAGGGGGGCAGAGTTTGAAAAGAGACGGCAGATCAACTGGTCTAAAAAGGGGGGCCTATTTAAAGGCTAGAGTATACAAATGAGTTTTAAGATGGGACTTTAATGCTTCTACTGAGGTAGCATCTCTAACTGTTACCAGGAAGGCATTCCATAGTACTGGAGCCCCAATAGAAAACGCTCTATAGCCCGCAGACTTTTTTTGGGCTCTGGGAATCACTAATAAGCCGGAGTTCTTTGAAGGCAGATTTCTTGTCGGGACATATGGTACAATACAATCAGCAAGATAGGCTGGAGCTAAACCGTGTAGTATTTTATACGTAAGTAGTAAAACCTTAAAGTCACATCTTAGGTGCACAGGAAGCCAGTGCAGGTGAGCCAGTATAGGTATATATAAAGGTATATATGTATATAAAGGTATATACAGTATAGGTATATATATATGTATATATGTATATTAAGGTATATACAGTATAGGTATATATATGTATATAAAGGTATATACAGTATAGGTATATATATATATATATATGTATATAAAGGTATATACAGTATAGGTATATATATATGTATATATGTATATAAAGGTATATACAGCATAGGTATATATATATATATATATATATATATATATATATATATATATATATATATATATATATGTATATATATATATATGTATATATATGTGTATATATATATATATATATATATATGTATATAAAGGTATATAAAGGTATATACAGTATAGGCATAATATGATCAAACTTTCTTGTTCTTGTCAAAAGTCTGGCAGCCGCATTTTGTACCAACTGTAATATCTTAATGCTAGACATAGGGAGACCCCAAAATAATACGTTACAGTAATCGAGACGAGACGTAACGAACGCATGAATAATGATCTCAGCGTCGCTAGTGGACAAAATGGAACACATTTGGATATTTAGATTTTTATGTGTATATATATGCATGCATATATGTGTATATATATATGTGTGTATATATATATGCATGCATATGTGTATATATGTATTTGTGTATATATATATATATATATATATATATATATATATATATATATATATATATATATGCATATGTGTGTATATATGTGTATATATGCATGCATATATGTGTGTATATATGCATGCATATATGTGTATATATGTGTGTATATATATGTGTGTATATATGCATGCATATATGTGTGTGTGTATATATATATATATATATATATAATATGTGTGTGTGTGTGTGTGTGTATATATATATATATATATTATATGTGTGTGTGTGTGTGTGTATATATGTGTGTATATGTGTGTGTGTGTGTATATATGTGTGTATATATATGCATGCATATATGTGTATATATATATGTGTGTATATATATATGTATGCATTGCATATGTGTGTATATATATATATATATATATATATATATATATATATATATATATATATATATATATATATATATATATATATATATATATATATATATATATATATATATATATATATATATATATATATATGCATATATATATATATATATGCATATATATATATATATATATATATATATATATATATATATATATATATATATATATATATATATATATATGCATATATATATATATATATATATATATGCATGCATATATTGATGTGTATTTACCAGTGGCGTGCGGTGAGGTTAATGTCTGCTGAGGCACGACTGCCACGTCACAGTCAAATTTAAAAACATATGAACCTGCAGTGCAGGTGTACCTAATGTTGTGTCCCTGCGGTCGTTCGCGGCTCCTGCAGCGCGAGCATTGTTGTTTTTGCACTTTTTGGCTTCTTGTTAAGTGACTTTTTTTTGGGTGGATTCGGTCTTGCACGTGGAGGGTTTGGGTGTGGGCTTTGGTTGGTGTGGCTGCGGCGCTCCCGTCGGGCGGTGCATTCTGCGGCGGAGGTGCTTGGCACCAGGAGGCGGGGTTATGATACGAGCCTCACACAGTGCGTCTTCGCAGCAGATTTATGATCGCTCAGCACTAAAAATATGTTACACACATACAGTTGTTGACAAAATACACTGTACATTATATACCTCAGCTAACTAAACTATGGAAATGTATAATATAATTCATATAGCAATACGCTCTCACTGCACAGCAGGCCAGCAGTTAGCCGAGTCGCAATCCATGGTGAGGCACAAATCAGTGACGTGCCTCAACTGGCTGCTGATCACCGCACCGTCTCTTCTCAGTATTTGAACGGCAAATGTGAAAATAAAAATAAAAATAATCTAAAACTGGTGAAGTTAAATGGAAAATAACTTTAGTATAATCACTGGATACATATAACAATTTAATTATTTTTTTTTTCTTTTCCTTTTTTTTTCTTTCCATGATGGCAGGTGAGGCCGTGCCTCCCTGCCTCTAGTGACGGCTCGCCACTGGTATTTACAGTATGTATATGTATGTATGGATGTATTTACTGTATGTATATACAGTATGCATGTATGTACTGTATGCATGTGTATATGTATATATGCATACATGAATATGTGTGTATGTGTATATATATATATATATATATATATATATATATATATATATATATATATATATATATATATATATACACACATATATATACACATATATATATAGGGATGATGTTTGATAAGAAATGATCGAGTTCGAGCCTATTATCGAATCCTCTTATCGAACCGATTCCTTATCGATTCTCTTATCAAGTCCAGATAGGTGGTTGTATATGGAAAAAAACACACAATATTTAGTTTAACAAAAGCTCACTTTTATTATATAAGAAAACAATTTAATCTAATAAATAAATAAATATTGACTGTTACCCCCCTAAAAAAATAAAATAAAATAAATAAATATTGACTGTTGTTACCCAAAGTATATTAAGTGGGATTTTTCAGAAAAACAAATATATACAGTAACACAAAAACATCCTGTCTCTGTGATCACTATAGGTGTATAAATAATAATATAGTGTTAAATAAAATCAGTCCCTTGGGCACAAAACTGAAAATAATACAGCTTTCCAAAAAGTGCAATTCTGCTGCTATTTGACATAACTGTTTGTTATGATGCTTTGACATTTTTGCACTTTATTTCTTTATTGAAAGAAAATTCTATGAAGAGAAAAGTTCTTTGCAAATGTGGATACAATGCTAAAAAAATGAAAAGTTAAAGCTAAAAAAAGAAATACACTTTGAGTTAACATTATTTCCTTATTGGGGGAAAGATGTTATGAGCTAGGGAATATAACAACTACACTACCCAGCATGCAACGGGAGTGACGAGCATGCGCGGTAGCCCCGGAAAGTGTTGTTGCATATCGTCTTAGAATGAGCACGCTGTGAAAGTAAACGTCAAGAACTCAGCCAACCCGCCTCGTCTGCATTATTCATAATTAAACAGACAACACATGTACAGTGTGATTTTGTTTTGTTTACAAGGAAAGGAAAACGAAAGTTAAAAAAGGGAGATGTCATATATATATGTATGTGCTGCGGTTGCATAAAGAACGTTGCGACAGCTGCCGTAAAGGAGGTGCGTTGCTAGCCTGGTTGCTATGTTTCCGGTTGGTCGTAAAAGTGTTCTTCATGTCGTTTTTACCCTGCTCAAATCTCTCAGTAAAGTTATTCATTGGATTATACCTTTTGTTTTGAACTTTATTACACCTTGGAGCGATTTTTCCTGTCCATTTTTTTCCTGCTTTCGCTATCTGCGCCTAATGACTGAGCTACGTGACGCCATTTCTTGTGATGTCACACGTGGCATTTCTGATCGGGACGGGATTCGTTCCCAGGGATTCCAAAAAAAGAACCAACTCTTTTTCTTTACTATAGTGGTCTCGATCACGGGTACCGGTTCGGTTTCGAGTATCATCCCTATATATATATATATATATATATATATATATATATATATATATATATATATATATATATATATATATATATATATATATATATATATATATATATATATATATATATATATATATATATATATATATATATACACACACATAGATAGTCTGGCCCCCAGCCAAATACTTTTAACCCAATATGGTCCCTGAGTCAAAAAGTTGGAAGACCCCTGTTTTGTTTGGGGACCTTTCCCTTTTCCCCACTTCAAACACTTCATCTGAGCCTTCTGTAGTGTGTGTGTGTGTGTGTGTGTGTGTAGTGTGTGTGTGTGTGTGCATGCGCTCGTCATTCCTTTTCCTCGGGGCGTCTGTCCTCCACCAGCCTATTGATCTGCTGTGCGGCGTCAACCTGCTGATGTGTCAATTATAAGCCCCCCTCCCCCCTTCACTAAGTCTGTCAGCGTCCAGCTGTTGCTGCACGGCTGCAGAGTTCTGACGTCATGTGGGGAGAATAAACTCACTTCTACTTTCTTATTTGGAAGAGTAGCCAGACTGCTATCATGCAGCGTATAAAATATCAAACATTTTTTTTTGTCACGTAACACAAATACCAAACATTTTCTTGGCCAAGGTACTTTTCCTTGTTGATGTCTTAAGAAGGGTAGAAATACAGGAACACACACACACACACACACACACACACACACACACACACACACACACACACACACACACACACACACACACACACACACACACACACACACACACACACACACACACACACACACACACACACACTAATTTCTTCACCATTCCTCATATGGAAGGTACTTTTCCTTGTTGTCTCAAGAAGGGTAGAAATACAAACCCTGTTTCCATATGAGTTGGGAAATTGTGAAACATGTAAATATAAACGGAATACAATGATTTGCAAATCATTTTCAACCCATATTCAGTTGAATATGCTACAAAGACAACATATTTGATGTTCAAACTCATAAACTTTTTTTTTTTTTTGCAAATAATCATTAACTTTAGAATTTGATGCCAGCAACACGTGACAAAGAAGTTGGGAAAGGTGGCAATAAATACTGATAAAGTTGAGGAATGCTCATCAAACACTTATTTGGAACATCCCACAGGTGAACAGGCAAATTGGGAACAGGTGGGTGCCATGATTGGGTATAAAAGTAGATTCCATGAAATGCTCAGTCATTCACAAACAAGGATGGGGCGAGGGTCACCACTTTGTCAACAAATGTGTGAGCAAATTGTTGAACAGTTTAAGAAAAACCTTTCTCAACCAGCTATTGCAAGGAATTGAGGGATTTCACCATCTACGCTCCGTAATATCATCAAAGGGTTCAAAGAATCTGGAGAAATCACTGCACGTAAGCAGCTAAGCCCGTGACCTTCGATCCCTCAGGCTGTACTGCATCAACAAGCGACATCAGTGTGTAAAGGATATCACCACCTGGGCTCAGGAACACTTCAGAAACCCACTGTCAGTAACTACAGTTGGTCGCTACATCTGTAAGTGTGCAAGTTAAAACTCTCCTATGCAAGGCGAAAACCGTTTATCAACAACACCCAGAAACGCCGTCGGCTTCGCTGGGCCTGAGCTCATCTAAGATGGACTGATACAAAGTGGAAAAGTGTTCTGTGGTCTGACGAGTCCACATTTCAAATTGTTTTTGGAAACTGTGGAAACGGGGCCTCCGGACCAAAGAGGAAAAGAACCATCCAGATTGTTATAGGCGCAAAGTGTAAAAGGCAGCATGTGTGATGGTATGGGGGTGTATTAGTGCCCAAGACATGGGTAACTTACACATCTGTGAAGGCGCCATTAATGCTGAAAGGTACATACAGCTTTTGGAGCAACATATGTTGCCATCCAAGCAACCTTACCATGGACGCCCCTGCTTATTTCAGCAAGACAATGCCAAGCCACGTGTTACATCAACGTGGCTTCATAGTAAAAGAGTGCGGGTACTAGACTGGCCTGCCTGTAGTCCAGGCCTGTCTCCCATTGAAAATGTGTGGCGCAATATGAAGCCTAAAATAGCACAAGGGAGACCCCCGGACTGTTGAACAACTTAAGCTGTACATCAAGCAAGAATGGGAAAGAATTCCACCTGAGAAGCTTCAAAAATGTGTCTCCTCAGTTCCCAAACCTTTACTGAGTGTTGTTAAAAGGAAAGCCCATGTAACACAGTGGTGAACATGCCCTTTCCCAACTACTTTGGCACGTGTTGCAGCCATGAAATTCTAAGTTAATGTTTATTTGCAAATGATTAGTGCATTCAACTGAATATGGGTTGAAAATGATTTGCAAATCATTGTATTCCGTTTATATTTACATCTAACACAATTTCCCAACTCATATGGAAACGGGGTTTGTACAAGAATACACGCACACACACTAACTTGTTCACCGTTCCTCATATGGACGGTACTTTTCCTTGATGTCTTAAGAAGGGTGTAAATACACACACACACACACACACACAGGGCTGGCCCGTGGCATAGGCCGTATAGGCAAATGCTAAGGGCGCCGTCCATCAGGGGGCGCCACGCCAGTGCCACAAATGTTGGAGAAAAAAAAAAAAAAAAGAAAAAAAGTTGGTACTATTATTTCTAAATACAAGAAATAATCCCACGTTAATTAAAATGCAAAGTATAGCCTATTTAATAGAAATATTATTTGTTACAACATTACAGGTAATTACAGTACTCCCACCTTACATTCCTCAGAGACATTTGTATTAGATCTTTTAAGCAGGTGTTTTTTGTTTACATTGTTATTGCCTAATAGCTAATGTTTGCCCTGCAGGTAATAGTCACTTTTCCACCCCTTTATATATTAGGTATAGTTGTAAGCCTAGTTGTTAAAGTGCACATCATTAATGTTAATTAAGCAATATCACATGAGAGGGAATGCTGTTTTTTAATTTGAGCACTGCTGTGATTCGGTTAAAGGTAATCATAACATTCTCATAATAAGTTAATTTGCTTTCTTTAAGTAAAAAAAAAGGTCAAAGACAAAGCTATTCGGTTTCTTGTGAGTATATACACTTCACTGCCGATGTGGGGGGGGGGGGGGGTCACCTAAAATCTTGCCTAGGGGCGCCAGATTGGTTAGGGCCAGGCCTGCACACACACACACACACACACACACACACACACACACACACACACACACACACACACACACACACACACACACACACACACACACACACACACACACACACAACTACCCCTTCCTAGAAAATAATAAGGTAACAGTCCCCAAAGGAACAATATCCCAAAGACGGGAAGTCTGCAAAGAGGTTCCAAGCGGCGGAGATTCATTGAGCGCAGACGTCAGCTGACAAGGTCCCGTGAACACTCAACTTGTTTTTCACAGGTGATTCACTCCAAGTGCCTTTAAAACTGCCGCCCAGCCCGTAAAGTCTGAACAAACTCAGCCTGGTGGTCCTGGTCCAGAAAGCACTCTTGTGGAACCTGTACAACACACTCTGGACCAGCCAGAACTGCCATGTGGCCCTCAGTGGAAACATGCCTGATTTACTGATATCATCCTTGGTGTCGACACCACCAATGTATGGATCGGTTGTGACACTGCTGACACAACAACAGTTGTTGTATTATCCTCTCTCTCGACCAGGGGGGCCCAAACATTTTCCACTGAGGGCCACAGCCTGACTAATCAAAGGATGCAGGGGCCATTTTGTAGTTTTCACCCACAAAACCATGAATCTTTTTCAAAGAAAATGCAATTTCTGAACTGAATTGCCAAACGGAAATGTTAACAGTTAGCACGCTGGCCAGTAACAAAAAATATGAGCAAAAGGGACTGAAAAGCTTGTATGATAACAGTACGATGCTAACAGTTAGCATTGGTGAAATTACAAAATATGTGACACCGAGGTGTACGCCTGCTAAGTTAGTTAAAAAAAGCTAACACGCTTATTTATGTTAGCATACTAAAATGCGTCCGGCACCAAAATAAATGCTTTTAAAGGCGTGTACCTGAAAATGTGGTTTTAAGAAGCTAGCATGCTAACATTAGCATGCATCAAGTACCAAAATACAACTGTCTGCTAATAGAAATTAGCAATAACAAAACAAAAAAAGGCTACCATGCTAACAGGTATTATTCAACATGTAACGGAATATTTGACGCTGAGGTTTGTACCTGCAAAATTACCAAAGAAGCTTGCATGCTAATCACAGAATGCTAACGATTGTGCCCCAGACCGTTAAAAAAAAAAACAACCTACGGGCCACACTTTGAACACACTTTCTCTAGACTCTGATTAATCTACTTGTTCATTTCCTGGTAATAGCTTCTTACTTTCTGCTGTAACATGCTTCTTATTTCTTGGTGTTGTGTAAAGCTAGCTTAGCCGTTAGCTAAGCTGTTGGCATGGCTGCTTTTGATTTGTTCTTGGTTAAAACTGATTCTTTTTTTTTTTTAAACTTAAATTTTTATTCTGTCACATGCATACATATATCAACAGGGTCAACATCTTACAATATATACATAGTCAATTTATATTCCATATCAAGCATTTGTGGTGTCATTTTCCTGAGTTTTGTATTCAGTCCATTTTGTCCATTTCTCAAGAAATAGTTCCTCCTGTATTCTGAGTCTATGTGTAAATCTTTCCATTACATATAGTTCTTCCACAATGCACAACCACTGTTCACAGGTCGGTGAGCTGCTACTACGCCACAGTCTTGTAATTGCCTTTTTGCTGGCTGCTAACAAAACCTTGACTAAATAGAAATCATCGAATTGCATATATTCCTGCGTCAAGTTTCCCAAGTATAGTATCATACTTGTTTTTGGAATGTCATATTGTAGTACTTCTTTTATCACTGACCACACGTCATACCAATATTTTTCAATATTGGGACAGTTCCACTGATTCTTAAGATACTAAAAAAAGGGGTTATCATCCTTGGTGTCGACACCACCAATGTATGGATCTGTCCACCCGTCTCTTACGTGTCGTGTACTGATTGTGACACTGCTGACAGACTGACTAATCAAAGGATGTGGGGGCCATTTTGTACTTTTTACCCTCCTAAAAATTATTTTTTTTCAAAGAAAATGCAATTTCTGAATGGAAATGCTAACTGCACGCTGGCCAGATAGTGTTGAGTAACACAACATACGAGCAAAAGGGGCTGAAAAGCTTGTATGCTAACAGTACGATGCTAACATGCTAACAGTTAGCATTGGTGAAATTCCAAAATATGTGACACCGAGGTTTACACCTGCTAAGTTAGTTAAAAAAGCTAACACTCTTATTTATGTTAGGATGCTGAAATGCGTCAAGCACCAAAATAAATGACTTTAAAGGCGTGCACCTGAAAATGTGGTTTTAAGAAGCTATCTTGCTAACTTTAGCCTGCATTAATTACCAAAATACAACTGTCTGCTAATAGAATTAGCTAAAACAAAAACAAACAAAAAAGCTACCATGCTAACAGGTATTATTCATCATGTAACGAAATATTTGACGCTGAGGTTTGTACCTGCAAAATTACCAATGAAGCTTGCATGCTAATCACAGAATGCTAATGATTGTGCCCCAGACCGTTAAAAAAAATAGCTACGGGCCGCAAATGGTCCCCTTTGGACACCCTTCCCTAGACTCTGATTAATCTACTTGTTCATTTCCTGGTAATAGCTTCTTACTTTCTGCTGTAACATGCTTCTTATTTCAGAATCAGAATCAGAATCAGAATCAGAATCAGAATAGTTTTATTGCCATTGTTTGAGAACGGGTTCACAAACTAGGAATTTTTCTTGGTGCAAACGTGCGACATAAAAACATATAACACATATTTGGTAATAAAAAGAGCTGTAACTGAGCTATCAGATAGACTTAGAAGGAATTCAAGGAATTCAAGGAGCTGCTGTTAGGAGTTATTGTTCATTTGCCTGATGGCCGAGGGGAAAAACTGTTCAGGTGGCGGAAGGTGTGGGTCTGGATGGAGCGTAGTCTCCTGCCTGAGGGGAGAGGGGAGAATAGCATGTGTCCAGGGTGAGAAGAGTCAGCTGTGATCCGACCCACACGCCTCCTGGTCCTGGAGGAGAACAAGTCCTGGAGGGATGGGAGCTTGCAGCCAATCACCTTCTCAGCAGCACGTACGATGCGCTGCAGTCTATTCTTATCCTGGACTGTGGCGCCGGGGAACCACACTGTGATGGAGGAGGTCAGGATGGACTCTATGATGGCTGAGTAAAACTGCACCAGCATCTCGGTCGGCACCTTAAGTTTCCTCAGCTGCCGCAGGAAGTACATCCTCTGCTGGGCCTTCTTGATGAGGGAGCTGATGGTCAGCTCCCACTTGAGGTCCTGGGTGATGGTGGTGCCCAAGAAACGGAAGGAGTCCACAATGGGGACGGGGGTGGGAGAGTCAATCAGGGTGAGGGGGGATGGTGGGGCTGTGACTTTCCTGAAGTCCGTGATCATCTCCACTGTTTTCTGGGCGTTCAGCTCCAGGTTGTTGAGGCTGCACCAGGACGTCAGCCGGTCCACCTCTCTCCTGTAGGCGGACTCATCGCCATTCGAGATGAGCCCGATGAGGGTGGTGTCATCCGCAAACTTGAGCAGTTTTACGGATTGGTGACTGGACTCCTCTCTGAGCTGCCACCTTACCGTGGTAGAGGAGTTTGCGTGTCCCAATGATCCTAGGAGCTACGTTGTCCGGGGGAAAAGGCCCCCTGGTAGGGTCTCCCAAGACAAACTGGTCCTAGGTGAGGGATCAGACAAAGAGCAGCTCGAAGACCTCAATGAGAAATAAAAACTATGGACCCAGATTTCCCTCGCCCGGACGCGGGTCACCGGGGCCCCCCTCTGGAGCCAGGCCCGGAGGTGGGGCACGATGGCGAGCGCCTGGTGGCCGGGCCTGTCCCCATGGGGCCCGGCCGGGCACAGCCCGAAGAGGCAACGTGGGTTCCCCCTCCAATGGGCTCACCACCCACAGCAGGGGTCATAGAGGTCGGGTGCGATGTGAGCTGGGCGGAAGCCGAAGGCAGGGCACTTGGCGGTCCGATCCTCGGCTACAGAAGCTAGCTCTTGGGACGTGGAACGTCACCTCGCTGGGGGGGAAGGAGCCTGAGCTAGTGCGCGAGGTGGAGAAGTTCCGACTAGACATAGTCGGACTCACTTCGACGCACAGCAAGGGCTATGGAACCAGTTCTCTCGAGAGGGGCTGGACTCTCTTCTACTCTGGCGTTGCCGGCAGTGAGAGGCGACGGGCTGGGGTGGCAATTCTTGTTGCCCCCCGGCTCAGAGCCTGCATGTTGGAGTTCAACCCGGTGGACGAGAGGGTAGCTTCCCTCCGCCTTCGGGTGGGGGAACGGGTCCTGACTGGGGTTTGAGTACCCACCCTTTTTGGATTCACTCGAGGGAGTACTTGAGAGTGCTCCCCCGGGTGATTCCCTCGTTCTACTGGGGGACTTCAATGCTCATGTTGGCGGCGACAGTGAAACCTGGAGAGGCGTGATTGGGAAGAATGGCTTCCCGGATCTGAACCCGAGCGGTGTTTTTTTATTGGACTTTTGTGCCCGTCACAGACTGTCCATAACGAACACCATGTTCAAACATAAGGGTGTCCATATGTGCACTTGGCACCAGGACACCCTAGGCCGCAGTTCCATGATCGACTTTGTAGTTGTGTCGTCGGATTTGCGGCCTCATGTTTTGGACACTCGGGTGAAGAGAGGGGCGGAGCTTTCTACCGATCACCACCTGGTGGTGAGTTGGCTGCGATGGTGGGGGACGATGCCGGACAGACCTGGCAGGCCCAAACGCATTGTGAGGGTTTGCTGGGAACGTCTGGCAGAGTCTCCTGTCAGAGAGAGTTTCAATTCCCACCTCCGGAAGAACTTTGAACATGTCACGAGGGAGGTGCTGGACATTGAGTCAGAATGGACCATGTTCCGCACCTCTATTGTCGAGGCGGCTGATTGGAGCTGTGGCCGCAAGGTAGTTGGTGCCTGTCGTGGCGGTAATCCTAGAACCCGTTGGTGGACACCGGCGGTGAGGGATGCCGTCAAGCTGAAGAAGGAGTCCTATCGGGTTCTTTTGGCTCATAGGACTCCTGAGGCAGCGGACAGGTACCGACAGGCCAAGCGGTGTGCGGCTTCGGCGGTCGCAGAGGCAAAAACTCGGACATGGGAGGAGTTCGGGGAAGCCATGGAAAATGACTTCCGGACGGCTTCGAAGCGATTCTGGACCCCATCCGCCGCCTCAGGAAGGGGAAGCAGTGCACTATCAACACCGTGTACGGTGAGGATTGTGTTCTGCTGACCTCGACTGTGGATGTTGTGGATCGGTGGAGGGAATACTTCGAAGACCTCCTCAATCCCACCAACACGTCTTCCTATGAGGAAACAGTGCCTGGGGAATCTGTGGTGGGCTCTCCTATTTCTGGGGCTGAGGTTGCTGAGGTAGTTAAAAAGCTCCTCGGTGGCAAGGCCCCGGGGGTGGATGAGGTCCGCCCGGAGTTCCTTAAGGCTCTGGATGCTGTGGGGCTGTCTTGGTTGACAAGACTCTGCAGCATCGCGTGGACATCGGGGGCGGTACCTCTGGATTGGCAGACCGGGGTGGTGGTTCCTCTCTTTAAGAAGGGGAACCGGAGGGTGTGTTCTAACTATCGTGGGATCACACTCCTCAGCCATTCGACCGTGTCCCTCGGGAAGTCCTGTGGGGAGTGCTCAGAGAGTATGGGGTATCGGACTGTCTGATTGTGGCGGTCCGCTCCCTGTATGATCAGTGCCAGAGTTTGGTCCGCATTGCCGGCAGTAAGTCGGACACGTTTCCAGTGAGGGTTGGACTCCGCCAAGGCTGCCCTTTGTCACCGATTCTGTTCATAACTTTTATGGACAGAATTTCTAGGTGCAGTCAAGGCGTTGAGGGGATCTGGTTTGGTGGCTGCAGGATTAGGTCTCTGCTTTTTGCAGATGATGTGGTCCTGATGGCTTCATCTGGCCAGGATCTTCAGCTCTCGCTGGATCGGTTCGCAGCTGAGTGTGAAGCGACTGGGATGAGAATCAGCACCTCCAAGTCCGAATCCATGGTTCTCGCCCGGAAAAGGGTGGAGTGCCATCTCCGGGTTGTGGAAGAGACCCTGCCCCAAGTGGAGGAGTTCAAGTACCTCGGAGTCTTGTTCACGAGTGAGGGAAGAGTGGATCGTGAGATCGACAGGCGGGTCGGTGCGGCGTCTTCAGTAATGCGGACGCTGTATCGATCCGTTGTGGTGAAGAAGGAGCTGAGCCGGAAGGCAAAGCTCTCAATTTACCGGTCGATCTACGTTCCCATCCTCACCTATGGTCATGAGCTTTGGGTTATGACCGGAAGGACAAGATCACGGTTACAAGCGGCCGAAATGAGTTTCCTCTGCCGGGTGGCGGGGCTCTCCCTTACAGATAGGGTGAGAAGCTCTGCCATCCGGGGGGAGCTCGGAGTGGAGCCGCTGCTCCTCCACATCGAGAGGAGCCAGATGGGGTGGTTCGGGCATCTGGTCAGGATGCCACCCGAACGCCTCCCTAGGGAGGTGTTTAGGGCACGTCCGACCGGTAGGAGGCCACGGGGAAGACCCAGGACACGTTGGGAAGACTATGTCTCCCGGCTGGCCTGGGAACGCCTCGGGATCCCCCGGGAGGAGCTGGACGAAGTGGCTGGGGAGAGGGAAGTCTGGGCTTTCCTGCTTAAGCTGCTGCCCCCGCGACCCGACCTCGGATAAGCGGAAGAAGATGGATGTATGGATGGATGGTGACTGGAGGTGCAGCAGTTTGTATACAGGGAGAAGAGCCAGGGGGAGAGTACACAGCCCTGAGGAGTACCAGTGTTTGTGGTTCGACTGTCCGAGACAATCTTCCCCAGCCGTACGTGCTGTCTTCGGTCTGTGAGGAAGTCATTAATCCAACTGCGGAGGGAGTCGGGCACGCTGAGCTGGTAGAGCGTGTCTCGTAGCAGTCCAGGGAGGATGGTGTTGAAGGCAGAGCTGAAGTCCACAAACAGGATCCTAGCGTAGGTTCCTGGGGAGTTCAGATGCTCCAGGATGAAGTGGAGGGCCAGGTTCACTGCATCATCCACAGACCTGTTGGCTCTGTAGGCGAACTGCAGTGGGTCCAGGAGGGGCGCGGTGATGTCCTTGACGTGGGACAGGACCAAGCGCTCAAAGGACTTCATGACCACAGACGTCAGCGCGACCGGCCTGTAGTCATTTAGTCCTGTGATCCGTGCTTTCTTGGGGACAGGGACAATGGTAGAGGTCTTAAAGCAGGACGGCACGCAGCATAGCTCCAGAGAGGTGTTAAAAATGTCAGTGAAGACAGGAGCCAGCTGGTCCGCACAGTGTCTGAGAGTGGAGGGGGAGACACCATCCGGCCCGGGGGCCTTCCGCGTATTCAGCTCCAAGAACATCCGCGTATTCAGCTCCAAGAACATCCTCTTCTTTGATGGAGAGGGTCTTTACAGTGTTATGATGTTTTTGGAGTCCCGTGATGTCATTGTAGTCCTTTGAGTCCTTTAACTCCTTTAATGAAGTGCTGGCATTGGTGGGGAGGGTGATGGTGGGGGGAGCATGGCTTTGATGAGCTGAAGGCCGTTCATGACGACAGTAATGTGTGTTGAGGCCCTGAGCGAGAGTCCGGTCATTCAGGGCCTGGGGGGTTTTGGGCTTATAGTTCGTAAGGGCCCATAGACCTCTCCAAACTGCCGCAGAATCATTGGAGCGGAACTGTTCCTGTAGACGGTTAGAGTACACAGATTTAGCTTTCTCCACTTCCCTGGTGAAGTGGTACTTCGCTTCTCCATGCAGCCTCCTTCTTCTTGCGCAGCTGTCGGAGCTTGGGTGTGAACCAGGGCTTGTCGTTGTTATAACAAACCCTGGTGCGCGTTGGAATGATGCGCGCATCATTGAACTGTATGTATGAGGTCACAGTGTCCGTATACTCGTCCAGATTGTTCGTGGCCGGTCCAATTGCCTCCCAGTCTGTCGTTTCCCAACAAGCACGCAACTCGTCCACAGACTCGGCGGTGAAACACTTAATGTTCCTCATAACAGGTTTAGCCAGTTTCAGTTTCTGTCTGTATGAAGGGATTAAGTGCACCATCACGTGATCTGATAGTCCAAGAGCAGCGCGCGGGACTGCATGAAAAGCCTTGCTCAATATAGTGTAGCAGTGATCCAGCGTGTTCTCCTCTCTGGTCGGGCATTTAATAAACTGTCTATACTTTGGTAATTCCTGGCTCAAATTTTCCTTGTTAAAGTCACCAAGCACGATAACAAGAGAGTCAGGAAAAGACCGTTCCACATGTAAGATCTGTCCTGCGAGCGCGCGCTGAGCGTCACACACGTCCGCGCCGGGCGGGATGTAAACAGCCACGAGAATGAATGAAACAATCTCATGCGGTGAGTAAAAGGGCTTACAGTGGATGAAGAAATATTCCAGAGAAGAAGAACTGTGTCTAAAAATCACAGTCACGTCTGTACACCAGCATATTGTTGTTAAAGAAGCATAGTCCACCGCCTCTTTTTTACCAGAGAGCGCCGCGTCTCGGTCCGCGCGGAGGAGATGAAAGCCCTCCAGTTGAAGCGCGCTGTCCGGGACACTTGCGCTCAGCCAAGTCTCCGTGAAACACAACACACAAGATGAGGAGAAGTCCTTGTTCCTTCTCATCAGCAACGCTAGCTCGTCCATCTTGTTGGCAAGTGAGCGGACGTTGGAGAGGAAGATGCCTGGTAGAGGCGTGCGTAATCCCTGTCCGCGAAGACGGACAAGTGCGCCCGCTCTCTTTCCTCTTCGATGCGGTTTCCCTCTTTTGAGCACAGAATGGATCAAATCCGCAGCTGACGCTAAGATGACTGGTAACAAGTCCATAAGGATGATGGATCTGATGTTCAGTAGCTCTTCACGGGTGTAAGAGCACCCGGAAACACAATTTATGTACAAAAACAAACAAAACAGAGCGCACGAGAGCACCGAGGCAGCCATGATGATGACCAAAAAAGGTGTTGTTTAAAGCTAGCTTAGCCATTAGCTTAGCTGTTGGCATGGCTGCTTCTGATTTGTTCTTGGTTGAAAAAATATATATTTTCAAGGTAAAATTTGAATTTTCAAGGTAAAATTTGAATTTTCAAGGTAAAATTCGATTTTCAAGGTAAAAAATTATTTTCTAGGCAAAATTCGATTTTCAAGGTAAAAAAATGATTTTTAAGGTAAAAGTTGATTTTCAAGGAAAAAAATGATTTTCAAGGCAAAAACCAAATTTAAAGGCAAAAACCGATTTTAAAGGTAAAACATGGTATTCAAGGTAAAAAATTATTTTCCAGGTAAACGTTGATTTTCAAGGTAAAAAATGATTTTCAAGGTAAAATTTGATTTTCAAGGCAAAAAATTATTTTTAGGGCAAAATTTGATTTTCAAGGCAAAATTTGATTTTCAAGGTAAAAAATTATTTTCAAGGTAAAAAATTAATTTCAAGGTAAAAACTAAATGTCAAGGTAAAAGTTGATTTTCAAAGTAAAAAATTATTTTCAAGGCAAAATCCGATTTTCAAGGTAAAAAATGATTTTTAAGGTAAAAGTTGATTTCCAAGGAAAAAAATGATTTTCAAGGCAAAAACCGATTTTCAAATTAAAAGTAATTTTCAAGGTAAAAGTTGATTTTCAAGGTAAAAGTTGATTTTCAAGGTAAAAAACGATTTTCAAGGTAAAAACCGATTGTCAAGGTAAAAGTTGATTTTCAAAGTAAAAAATAATTTTCAAGGTAAAAGTTGATTTTCAAGGTAAAAGTTGATTTTCAAGGTAAAATTTGATTTTCAAGGTAAAAAATGATTTTCAAGGTAAAATTTGATTTTCAAGGCAAAATTTGATTTTCAAGGCAAAATTCGATTTTCAAGGTAAAAAATGAGTTTCAAGGTAAAAGTTGATTTTCAAGGCAAAAACAGATTTTCAAGGTAAAAAATGATTCTTAAGATGCTAAAAAAAAAAATTAGTTTTTTTTGCCATAATGGAGTTGATTAGGAGAGCAGCTCCACACTGTGTATGGAGACACATAATTAGCTGCTCGTCACTCGTCAGCAGGGGACTACAAATAGGTTCAGTGTCAGCTTTAAAAGACATTCATTGACATTGGCTATCAGTTTTTTTTTTTTTTTTCAAATGGCACCCGAGACACACTTGGGACACGTTGATGTGCTTCCACTAGGATATATTTACATTTCTGGAGGTGGCTTCTGGCACACACACACACACAATAAATCACACCAGCCGCCCTTCTGTCAAAAAAAAGAAAAAGGAGCCATTTTAATCAAGCACCTTTCAGAGTAGTGTTCACGCTGACACACACTCATTAGCATATCATCATCATCGTCATGCCGTATCCTCTTAGACCTGCACTGGTGGACTTCAGAGATCTGACTGTTTCCATTGCAAGTACAATGTGTTCTTTATCAGATTCCACCGACCCCGATTGGATTACAGGACTACTTCCGGATGTGGTCTGAATCTGATGCCAAAATATCAGATTTGGTCACTTCGGATTTGGTTTGTACGGTATACCGGTACTAGTACAGTACCACAGTACTAATGAATCATATTCGGTACTATACCGCCTCTAAAAAGTACCGGTTCCCCCCGCCCCCTTTTTTTTAACGGGCATGACGGCGCGTAGTCACGTGGTGACATTGCTGGTTTTAGGAGCGGAGGAGCATGTTCGGCAGCACACACACACAGAGTACTTACAAGCAGACACAGTGTGTAGACAGAAAAGGGAAAAACGGACGCATTTTAAAGATAAAGGTGAAGTTATAACACTGAAACACTCTCAGTAAGAGCTGCTTTAAGACATGGCTACTTGGCTAGCGGCTAACGCCCATCCGCAGTGTTTTAGCTACTTCTAAATCACTAATCCTGGCCTCCATGGCGACAAATAAAGTGAGTTTCTTCCTCCTAGCATTATCACTGGAGGAGGAGGAATAGCTAAACATGCTTCACTACCAGTGTTGGGTTAGTTACTGAAAACCAGTAACTAGTTACAATTACTAGTTACTTTATTTCAAAAGTAACTCAGTTACTAACTCAGTTACTTACACCAAAAAGTAATGCGTTACAGTGAAAAGTTACTATTTAGTTACTTATTTCCCCCCCCCTTTTTTTAAGGCTCCCATTAATGCCCTTTTAGCCTTCATTTCAGTACTGTTATTGCACTGGAGAATAATACAATGTGTTGATCAACTTGACATGCATTTGCATCACTGAACTCAGAAAGCAATGTGGTCTACATACAACACACAAACAATGTGGTCTACATACAACACACAAAGACAAAGATATGTTTCAAAGGGCCAATTTATTTCAGGCCAGAAAAAATTGACAAAACTATTTTAAATAGCTGCAACATAATGGCACTTTAACTCTAAGTAGATAGGATCTTTGATCCAAGACACAACTTACATTTAACTAAAATGTTATTTTCTTTGTGCTCGACAAAAGAAAAGTATTGAGAATGTCTCCATGTTAAAAAACTCGACTTCTGGCTTCCCCATGATGTCTTGTTAGTTGTTATGAGAGTAGCGTATGTGTGTGTGTGTGTGTGGCCCTTTAAGATATGACAGCATGAGAGGTGAGTGACGTCGGTGAGTGAGTGGGCGAGAGAGGTGAGGGAGCCGCGACAGTGAGTGCGTGTAGGTGCTCTAGCTTGGTGGATGGCTGCGTGCAATAAAGTCACAAAGTTGCAACAAACCGCCGGGCTCGTCATTCACTCTCAGCTGTAAAGACCCTCTTCCGGGTAAATTGAAGGTTGTTAGACCCGAAGTACGGCTCTGGAGGAACGTCTCCCCTGTGGGGAGGCGTGCTTTCTGTGGGTGGGGGAAAGCACGCCTCTTCTTTTCCACCGGAGCGCTCCAATAAAACACACTCAGATCTTCAGTTTCTAGCCGATACTACATACAAATAACGTAAAATAACGCAGTAACGCATCATGCAGTAACGGTAACTGAGTTACTGTATATAAAAAAATAACGCGTTAGATTACTAGTTACCGCCGAAACTAACGGCGTTACAGTAACGCGTTACTTAGTAACGCGTTAGTCCCAACACTGTTCACTACACACCGTAGGAGGATACAATAGCTCACCGGCGTCACAATGTAAACAAATGCCCTGGGTGGATCTACACCTGACATCCACTGTAATGATACCAAGTACAATATACATCGATATTTTTTTTCCTTTTTAAAAAATGTATATTACGTTTAGAAACTCAGAAAATACGTCCCTGGACACATGAGGACTTTGAACATGACCAATGTATGATCCTGTAACTACTTGGTATCGGATCGATACCTAAATGTGTGGTATCATCCAAAACTAATGTCAAGTATCAAAGAAGAGAAGAATAAGTGATTATTACATTTGAACAGAAGTGTAGATAGAACATGTTCAAACAGAAAACTGTGCGACACCTACCCTTTACATCAGTATTGGTTTAGTAGGTATTATATTTTCTTGTATGATCCTGTCAAGTCAAGTCAAGTCAACTTAATTTATATAGCACATTTTCAACAACTTTTAAATTGAACCAAAGTGCTTTACAGGTTAAAAAAAGCATAGAGCAAAAAAACTAAGCAAAACAAAAAACAAACAAAGAACATAAACAATGAATGTGCTGAACAAGATAGTGCAAATGCAATACAGTAAAAGGGGTCGAATATAAATTAAAAAATATTTGCAGAATAAAAATAATAATAATAAAAGTGCGACAAATTGAAAAAATACAACTAAAGCGAAGGGGTGGGAGGGGGGGGACTAGAAATGGTGGCCTAGTGGGCGGACTCAGCTCGGGTCAAAGGCCAGCGAGAAGAGGTAGGTCTTAAGGAGGGTTTTGAAGACCCCCAGGCTGATCCTGTAACTACTTGGTATCAGATCGATACCTAAATGTGTGGTATCATCCAAAACTAATGTGAAGTATCAAAGAAGAGAAGAATAAGTGATTATTACATTTTAACAGAAGTGTAGATAGAACATGTTGAAACAGAAAATAAGCAGATATTAACAGTAAATGAACAAGTAGATTAATAATCAATTTTTTACAGTTTGTCCCTCATAATGTGTACAAAATAATAGGTGTATAAATGACACAATATGTTACTGCATACGTCAGCAGACTAATTAGGAGTCTTTGTTTGTTTACTTACTACTAAAAGACTAAAAGTTGTCTACTATGTTCACTATTTTATTTAAGGACCATCCATCCATCCATCCATCCATTTTCTACCGCTTGTCCCTTTCGGGGTCTAAATGACAAATAATAAACATATGTTTCATGTACCCTAAGATTTTTTGTTAAAATAAAGACAATAATGACGTTGTTTTGTGGTACTCCTTATTTAGAAAAGTATCAAAATAGATGTTGGTAGCGGTACCAACATATTGGTATGGGGCACAACTAGTGTAAACAAGGCCTTCATGTCTTCAATGTCCTGCGTGTTCTTCAATGTTTCCTTCTAGACCAGGGGTGTCAAACTCATTTCGCATCGTGGGCCACATACGGCCTAGGGAGATGTCAAGTGGGCCGGACCATTAAAATTATACCATACTCTGCTATAAATAACCAAAATATCATGTCTTTCCTTTGTTTTGGTGTAAAGAAGCACAAGAACATTAGGAAAATATTGAAATTTAATGAACTATCCTTTTACAAAACATTTCATGAAACACCTCATATTTCCTTAGACAAATGTGCAATTTACTTTTATCATTCACAAATATGCATTGCAACTGATCCCACTGATTGTACAAAGGCACAAAACTTTAATTGGTACTGAAAAATATAGTAATGCACTTTAAGATTAAATGAGACTTTTAAAGAAAGGAATTTAACAAAGTCACCGTCGGAATACGGCTTCGATGCTAATGCTATTTCGCTAGCAATTAGGTAGCTGGCTTTTACTGCTGCTTCACTGACTTCTCGGCTCTGGATGAAAGTTGACTGCTGTTTCCTCAGACCCGCCAGCAATTCGTTAATCTTATCTCTTCTCAGTTGTCCTTGCAAGCCGTCATATTTTTCGCTGTGATGAGTCTCGTAGTGGCGTCGAATATTATATTCCTTCAATACCGAAACTTGTTGCAAACACACCAAGCACGAAGGTTTTCCGTGCATCTCTGTAAATAAATAGGACGTGGTCCATTTTTCTTTGAAAATTCTACACTCCTTATCTACTTTTCTCCGTTTGGATAACGACATTTTGGCTAATGAGGGTGTAGCGGAGAGGTAGAGACCAAGGTATTAACAACGTCGTAACAAGCAGCAGATGGCGCATTGATACCGTCTGCTGTTTTCAGTCTGTCTCAGTGATGCGGCTTGTCTTCTACTCTGATGGAAAGAGTGCGCCCCTTAGCGGATAATCCATGAATTGCAGCGAATTTAAAATATTAATTCCATGTCTTTTATGCATTTTTTCCACTTTCAAATTATCCTGCGGGCCTGATCGAACCTCCTTGGGGGCCGGTTCCGGCCCGCGGGCCGTATGTTTGACACCCCTGTTCTAGACCTAATTTTTTGCAGACTTTTTGTCACTGCGACCACACCATTTGCCCATTGTGGGATAAATACGGTTCCTTATGAACATGTCCACCTGCTTCCTGTCGCCCGCCAGGCTCCCACAGGACCGCGCCTGTGAGACCCGCGTACAAAGTCTCTGACATGACGTATAAAGTCTATTATATGACGGTAATTGATTTTGCCAGCGGTGAGCCGACTTTGCAAAGTAATGTTAAAATGGTTGCGTTGGTGCAGAGATCACAAGCGGTGCTCCAACCCTATTTTCTTCCCCGGCTCGAATGTAACCCGATGGTTTCCTTTGTAGATCTGTGGCACATAAGACCCTTTTAGCCCAGACCTAATTTCCAGGCTGCTGTTTTTTCTGTCCCGCCTTCGGTATAAGAGAGGGAACAAAGCCTAGGGAAGTTGTCAGCAGATGCAATTTAGGCTTCTATCACACTTGTGGTTTGGTGCTCTGGTCTGGAACCAAAATCTAAATGGACTGCAGTTGGAATAGCGAATCAGGGCCAAGTCCAACACAAATCAATCAATCAATCAATCAATGTTTATTTATATAGCCCTAAATCACAAGTGTCTCAAAGGGCTGTACAAGCCACAATGACATCCTCGGTTCAGATCCCACATAAGGGCAAGGAAAAACTCACAACCCAGTGGGATGTCAATGAGAATGACTATGAGAAACCTTGGAGAGGACTCTCACTATTATGTTAGATCCACTATGGACTAGACTCTCACTATTATGTTGGATCCACTATGGACTGGACTCTCACAATATTATGTTGGATCCACTATGGACTGGACTCTCACTATTATGCTAGATCTACTATGGACTGGATTCTCACACTACTATGTTAGATCCACTATGGACTGGACTCTCACGCTATTATGTCAGATCCACTATGGACTGGACTCTCACACTATTATGTTAGATCCACTATGGACTGGACTCTCACACTATTATGTTAGATCCACTATGGACTGGACTCTCACACTACTATGTTAGATCCACTATGGACTGGACTCTCACAATATTATGGTAGATCCACTATGGACTGGACTCTCACTATTATGCTAGATCTACTATGGACTGGACTCTCACACTACTATGTTAGATCCACTATGGACTGGACTCTCACGCTATTATGTCAGATCCACTATGGACTGGACTCTCACACTATTATGTTAGATCCACTATGGACTGGACTCTCACACTATTATGTCAGATCCACTATGGACTGGACTCTCACACTATTATGTTAGATCCACTAAGGACTGGACTCTCACACTATTATGTCAGAACCACTATGGACTGGACTCTCACAATATTATGTTAGATCCACTATGGACTGGACTCTCACAATATTATGTTAGATCCACTATGGACTGGAATCTCACAATATTATGTTAGATCCACTATGGACTGGACTCTCACTATTATGTAAGATCCACTATGGACTGGACTCTCACACTATTATGTTAGATACACTATGGACTGGACTCTCACAATATTATGTTAGATCCACTATGGACTGGACTCTCACACTATTATGTTAGATCCACTATGGACTGGACTCTCACAATATTATGTTAGATCTACTATGGACTGGACTCTCACAATATTATGTTAGATCCACTATGGACTGGACTTTCACACTATTATGTTAGATCTACTATGGACTGGACTATCACACTATTATGTTAGATCCACTATGGACTGGACTTTCACACTATTATGTTAGATCCACTATGGACTGGACTCTCACAATATTATGTTAGATCCACTATGGACTGGACTCTCACACTATTATGTTAGATCCACTATGGACTGGACTCTCACAATATTATGTTAGATCCACTATGGACTGGACTCTCACAATATTATGTTAGATCCACTATGGACTGGACTCTCACAATATTATATTAGATCCACTATGGACTGGACTCTCACTATTATGTTAGATCCACTATGGACTGGACTTTCACACTATTATGTTAGATCCACTATGGACTGGACTCTCACACTATTATGTTAGATCCACTATGGACTGGACTCTCACACTATTATGTTAGATCCACTATGGACTGGACTCTCACAATATTATGTTAGATCCACTATGGACTGGACTCTCACTATTATGTTAGATCCACTATGGACTGGACTTTCACACTATTATGTTAGATCCACTATGGACTGGACTTTCACACTATTATGTTAGATCCACTATGGACTGGACTCTCACACTATTATGTTAGATCCACTATGGACTGGACTCTCACACTATTATGTTAGATCCACTATGGACTGGACTCTCACACTATTATGTTAGATCTACTATGGACTGGACTCTCACAATATTATGTTAGATCCACTATGGACTGGACTCTCACTATTATGTTAGATCCACTATGGACTGGACTTTCACACTATTATGTTAGATCCACTATGGACTGGACTTTCACACTATTATGTTAGATCCACTATGGACTGGACTTTCACACTATTATGTTAGATCCACTATGGACTGGACTCTCCCACTATTATGTTAGATCCACTATGGACTGGACTCTCACACTATTATGTTAGATCCACTATGGACTGGACTTTCACACTATTATGTTAGATCCACTATGGACTGGACTCTCCCACTATTATGTTAGATCCACTATGGACTGGACTCTCACACTATTATGTTAGATCCACTATGGACTGGACTTTCACACTATTATGTTAGATCCACTATGGACTGGACTCTCACACTATTATGTTAGATCCACTATGGACTGGACTCTCACTATTATGTTAGATCCACTATGGACTGGACTTTCACACTATTATGTTAGATCCACTATGGACTGGACTCTCACAATATAATGTTAGATCCACTATGGACTGGACTCTCTCACTATTATGTTAGATCCACTATGGACTGGACTCTCACAATATTATGTTAGATCTACTATGGACTGGACTCTCACACTATTATGTTAGATCCACTATGGACTGGACTCTCACACTATTATGTTAGATCTACTATGGACTGGACTCTCACAATATTATGTTAGATCCACTATGGACTGGACTCTCACTATTATGTTAGATCCACTATGGACTGGACTTTCACACTATCATGTTAGATCCACTATGGACTGGACTTTCACACTATTATGTTAGATCCACTATGGACTGGACTTTCACACTATTATGTTAGATCCACTATGGACTGGACTCTCCCACTATTATGTTAGATCCACTATGGACTGGACTCTCACACTATTATGTTAGATCCACTATGGACTGGACTTTCACACTATTATGTTAGATCCACTATGGACTGGACTCTCACACTATTATGTTAGATCCACTATGGACTGGACTCTCACTATTATGTTAGATCCACTATGGACTGGACTTTCACACTATTATGTTAGATCCACTATGGACTGGACTCTCCCACTATTATGTTAGATCCACTATGGACTGGACTCTCTCACTATTATGTTAGATCCACTATGGACTGGACTCTCACAATATTATGTTAGATCCACTATGGACTGGACTCTCTCACTATTATGTTAGATCCACTATGGACTGGACTCTCACAATATTATGTTAGATCTACTATGGACTGGACTCTCTCACTATTATGTTAGATCCACTATGGACTGGACTCTCTCACTATTATGTTAGATCCACTATGGACTGGACTCTCACAATATTATGTTAGATCTACTATGGACTGGACTCTCGTCCGTTAAATTGTGCTTTGGATCAAAGATCCCATCTACTGCCCAAAACAGCAATTCAAATCTGCTGAAACAAGCTACATAAGCAACATGCTTCGACGTAGCTAGTAAAGAGAGACAGAGACTCCGATGCCACTTCACCTCCATTTAAGGATTAACTCTGCCTCTGCTCATCATTCAGCACTGAAGGTACACACTCTGTCAATCAATGTTCCCTCTAATTGTTCATGTGTGAGCAAACGCAAAAAGTCCGTGAGCATTGAGTGGAGCCCATGTGAGCAACATCAGACGTGCACACTGTGGCTACACCAGCAGCACACCTGTCCCAAACCTGACTAAATAACAAGTTACATCTCCATCCATCCATCCATTTTATACTGCTTGTCCCTTTCGGGGTGCTGGAGCCTATCTCAGCTGCATTCGGGCGGAAGGCGGGGTACACCCTAGACAAGTCCCCACCCATCGCAGCTAGGGCCAACACAGATAGACAGACAACATCCTCTTATTATTATAATCAAATGACAGCAGTCATTTCCATTTCTAATAGAAGTGTTTAGGCCCACTTACAATGACAATAACAACAAATATTGTTTTTCATGAACTGTGTACTTGTATTGTTTGTCTGGGTGGAGGTCCTGCTTTGGAAATAATTTGTACCCCTTTCAGACATTGCATTTAGTTCCCATTAAAACATTCACATGTTGCACAATGAGATGTAAGCAGGGGATCATGTGTACATTCCTGCAACTTCCTGTTTGTAAAAAATATCTTTTTATTAGTATTTATTTAATATACTAACAGCATTTCATGATTAATATTTATAAATTAAGATTCCTAATAAATGACACTAGAATAAGCACACATTTGATTGGTAAATCATAGTGTAACAACCTGGAATGACACTTTATGGGTGGTGTTGGAGTTGTCCGACTTTTTGTGTGGCTGTAAACGCATCACTGGCTAAGTGCCATATGTGCATGTGTTGGCGCAAGTGAGAAAGAGCGAGCGGCTGCTGTTGATATAACAAAGTTGCTTTTGGTCTGGTTTGTACTGCAGAAAATGACCACTTTTGCTAGATATCATTTTTTTTGCTAATGTTTTGGTGATGTGTTTATGGCCGACAATAAAGAGTTTTGCTCAGTAAAGTGATGGATGGAATTCATGTCCTCAAAGCGTCTCGACAGACGTTACAATATTTGAACAATGATGACGAAAACTGTTTTCTCTGTCGTGTCCGTGTGTCGAAAATTGTTATGCGCTTATTTTTTTATTTGATTTTGTGCGTGGCATAGATTTGCCGTGCGCAGAGGACGCTTGAGCAGTGCGCAATTGCACAGGCGCGCACCTTAGAGGGAACGTTGCTGTCAATTATCTTATATACTCTTTCATTCTAGACTTCTAGAGTGTTTGACTATCACATCACTCTAAATGTATATACTATAAAGTTCACAAACGTAAAGAGGGATGCTAGTGGGCCAGGCCAATCTTCCCTTATCTCTAAACTAAAACTGGGGAAATGTGTAGAGTGTTCTGAGCTTCAGACATGATTTTGTGTCAGAATTCTTTGAGGAAAAAATGCCTGGTTAGGCTTTGTGTATGTAGTGTGTGCCTTTCTTGCTCTACAGCTATGCTGTTATTATGCTGTTTGTTACTTATGTATGTTATGTTGCAGCTATTTAAAATAGTTTTGTCAATTTGTTCTGTCCAGAAACAAATTGGCCTTTGTAACATATCTTTGTCTTTGTGTGTTGTATGTAGAGCACATTGCTTAGCAGAGTTCAGTGATGCAAATGCATGTCAAGTTGATCAACACATTGTATTATTCTCCAGTGCAATAACAGTACTGAAATGAAGGCTAAAGGGCATTAATGGGAGCTTTAAAAAAAAATAAGAAAAAAATAAGTAACTAAATAGTTACTTTTCAAAGTAACGCATTACTTTTTGGTGTAAGTAACTGAGTTAGTAACTGAGTTACTTTTGAAATGAAGTAACTAGTAACTATAACTAGTTACTGGTTTTCAGTAACTAACTCAACACTGCTATTATGTTAGATCCACTATGGACTGGACTCTCACACTATTATGTTAGATCCACTATGGACTGGACTCTCACTATTATGTTAGATCCACTATGGACTGGACTCTCACAATATTATGTTAGATCCACTATGGACTGGACTCTCACACTATTATGTTAGATCCACTATGGACTGGACTCTCACACTATTATGTTAGATCCACTATGGACTGGACTCTCACACTATTATTGCAGGTCCACTATGGACTGGACTCTCACACTATTATGTTAGATCCACTATGGACTGGACTCTCACACTGTTATGTTAGATCCACTATGGACTGGACTCTCACTATTATGTTAGATCCACTATGGACTGGACTCTCACACTATTATTTTAGATCCACTATGGACTGGAATCTCACTATTATGTTAGATCCACTATGGACTGGACTCTCACACTATTATGTTAGATCCACTATGGACTGGACTCTCACTATTATGTTAGATCCACTATGGACTGGACTCTCACACTATTATGTTAGATCTACTATGGACTGGACTCTCACAATATTATGGTATATCCACTCGACGTCCATTGCACCGGTCGCCCGGTTTCTCATTATTATCCCATTGGGTTGAGTTTTTTCTTGCCCTGATGTGGGATCTGAGCCGAGGATGTCGTTGTGACTTCTGCAGCCCTTTGAGACACTCGTGATTTAGGGCTACATAAGTAAACTTTGATTGATTGATTGAATGTGGGAGGAAGCCGGAGAAAACTCCACATAGAGATGCAGATTCCAACAACATGGGAAACCTCAGATCTGTATCACAACATCCACTTGTATCACTCTACATTATTTGCCATACAAACGCTAATGGAAGTGATGTGTACAGTGGTGGTCAAAAGTGTACATACACTTGTAAAGAACATAATGTCATGGCTGTCTTGAGTTTCCAATCATTTCTACAACTCTTATTTTTTGTTGTCCTGAAGAATTTGGAGGTAGTCCTCCTTTTTCATTGTCCCATTTACTCTCTGTAAAGCACCAGTTCCATTGGCAGCAAAACAGGCCCAGAGCATAATACTATTACCACCATGATTGACGGTAGTTATGGTGTTCCTGGGGTTTAAAGGCCTCACCTTTTCTCCTCCAAACATATTGCTGGGTATTGTGGCCGAACAGCTCCATTTTTGTTTCATCTGACCACAGAACTTTCCTCCAGAAGGTCTGATCTTTGTCCATGTGATGTCACGACTGTATTTTTGGTCTGCCACATCATTTTATTTGGCCCGCAAACACCTGGAAATGATGTGTCAATAAAGTAGTTAATATTTTCTCACTAAATGTAATTGATTTTTTTCATTTTGACGGCAAAAATAGATGTACTGCTTGAAATTGCATACCTTTGGAACTTTAATAGTATCCAATATTGCAACAAATATTACAGTATATTATCATACTTTCCAAACATGTTTTTGTCTAAATAAAATACTTAACTTTATAGCAAACTACCCATCAAATGTATAAAAATGACAATAAATATTGCGTTGTTCTTTACAGCATATTACTGTTACTGTTACTGTTACTGTTTTTTGCGTTAAAATTCTGTTGACTGAGCTGTCAGTCTTTGACTGAAAAATCTACGGGTGTTGTTTTTAACGGTGTATTACTGTTAATGGAAAGACGGTACATTCGTTTTACGGTAGAAAAACTGGCAGATAAATTGCCAGGATAAAAAAAAAAACTTGTACTGTTTTTCCATGAATAATATCATGTTGTAAAAACCAATATCAATGCAACACAAAAATTCTGGCAACTAAGCTGCCAGATTTTTCCGTTAAAAAAAACTAAACAGTGGTACGGTTTTTCCTTTTTACCGTAAAATGTTGTAAGAAATAAAAAAAAATCCACATAATTTTACAGAAACATTTTGTAAGTGTAAAGTTTTTCTGTAAAGTGGACAGTCTTAAAACAATTTATATAACTAATAATGAAATCCAGAGGCAAATTCATACATTATGCTGGTCTTGTCACCCCCTCCCGGGCAGGAGGACAACACGGCAGTGCGGCTGGATCAAAAGAGATGTCGGAGAAAAAGTTGCTTTAATACAAGCGAGCGTCACTAAACAGGTCTGCAGTACCTGGAGGAACTCCGGTCTAAAAAAAATGGAGGACTCCCAACTGGAGAAGCCAAACCATCCGTTTTTATATTCCTCCTTTGTGCTAAGTCAGGCGAGCATATCCTGACCATAAAAGGAGATATTCGTGTGTAAGTGTCTGGAAAACAACTGCTTTAAGTCATAACTCAAATGTTGGCGTTGAGCTAGAGAGTTAGTCTTTTCTCAAGTTTAGGGTTATCACTTTTGCATTCCGAAGTCCCACTTAGGGCTTGTGATCCAATCCACCTGTGAATATCAAACTTAGGGGCTCAAACTGAAATACCATTATTTAATTAAACCTGGTGGTTTGCTTTTTCCAAGGTGAATATAAACATTCAGCATATGCAGAACATAATGTGAGTTAATTAATTCACTTCAATCAGACCACAAGAAAAACAGAAGTCTTGAAAAAGTCCAGCCAACACAAATCCTTCCCTCTGTTCTCTGCTCTCAAACTCTCCTTCTTTTCATCTTGCAGGAGTTCACCGTCGGGCTGCCGGACGTGAGTGCACCCCGGGGCTCTGACGTATACCAGATCCCCGCCCGCGGGGGACGGCCGAGATTAAAACCGGTGATTGCGGCGGCGAGTGGACGGAAGGAATCGAAGGCAGAAGAAAAACACCGCTTATCTTTCACCTTTGTTCTTGGCCCCATGAAAGATCTGCGCAGGTTGAAAAAAGCCAAACGTTGGTGGAGATGATGGAGTGAGGGAGGAAGTGGAGACATGAGAGGACGCCGTTCCTGTGCCAGCTGCTTGGAGAGCAATTAACCCCGCGGCCAGCGTCAGCCGAGGACCGGCTTCTATTCTGTGACGGGTTTGGCGCCATCATGTTTCAGAGCTCGCCTCGCAGGGCTCTTCTCCTGCTGCTGCTCCTCCACGGCTCCCTCGAGGCCTCTCAGGCCGCCAAAGCCAAAGGTCCGGGCCATACGCACCTCAACTCCATCCGCATCGATGGCGACATATCCCTGGGCGGACTCTTCCCGGTGCACGCCAGGGGCCACGACGGCAAGCCCTGCGGCGAGCTGAAGAAGGAGAAGGGCATCCACCGCCTGGAGGCCATGCTCTTCGCCCTGGACCGCATCAACAATGACAACAACCTGCTGCCCAACATCACGCTGGGGGCCCGGATCCTGGACACCTGCTCCCGGGACACCCACGCTCTGGAGCAGTCGCTCACCTTCGTGCAGGCGCTGATCGAGAAGGACGGCACCGACGTCAAGTGTCTGGGCGGCGGGGCGCCCATCATCACCAAACCGGAGCGGGTGGTGGGGGTGATCGGAGCCTCTTCCAGCTCCGTGTCCATCATGGTGGCAAACATACTGCGGCTGTTCAAGGTAAGGGCGAACAAACCTTTCCTACAAATGTCGCTGATATTTGGTGTGTCCTACGAACTTCTGACAATGATGTGGATCCTCGTAAAACAGGATTACTTTGTATCTTTGGTAAAATGGTAAATGGTAAATGGGTTATACTCTACCTTCAAGGTACTCAAAGCGCTTTGACACTATTTCCACATTCACCCATTCACACACTGATGGCGGGAGCTGCCATGCTAGGCCCTAACCACCACCCATCAGCAGCAAGGGTGAAGTGTCTTGCTCAAGGACACAACGGATGTGACGAGGTTGGTAGAAGGTGGGGATCCAACCAGGAAACCCTCAGGTTGCTGGCACAGCCACTCTCCCAACCGCGCCACGCCGTCCCCATGGTGAATAATAATCTTCTCTTCACTGGCTGGACCCGCACGTTGGGAGCGGACTTTAAATCGGACACATGGCTCACATTTTGACTGGACCACGATGGCAGTGCTATCAGTGACGCAGTCAGGGAAGGCAGGTGTTGATAATTAGAAAGGTTTGTTCGCCCTTACCTTGAACAGGGCGAACAAACCTTTCCTACAAATGCCTCTGATATTTGGTGTGTCATACGAACTTCTGACAATGATGTGGATCCTCGTAAAACGGGATTAATTCGTATCGTTGGTAAAATGGTAAATGGTAAATAGCGCTTTTCTACCTTCAAGGTACTCAAAGGGCTTTGACACTATTTCCACATTCACCCATTCACACACACTTTCACACACTGATGGCAGGAGCTGCCATGCAAGGGCCTAACCACGACCCATCAGGAGCAAGGGTGAAGTGTCTTGCTTAAGGACACAACGGACGTGACGAGGTTGGTAGAAGGTGGGGATCAAACCAGGAACCCTTCAGGTTGCTGGCCCGGCCACTCTCCCAACAGCGCCACGCCGTCCCCATGGTGAATAATAATCTTCTCTTCACTATGTTGGGAGTGGACTTTAAATCGGACACATGGCTCACATTTTGACTGGACCACGACGGCAGTGCTATCAGTGACGCAGTCAGGGAAAGCAGGTGTTGATGAATAGAAACTCTAGTTTTCTCTCGGATTATATTCTTTTTGAGCAGTTCCTTAAAGGGGAACTGCACTTTTTTTTTGAATGATCTACTAAACATTTGCGTGGGATCATTTAAAACAGGTGCAAAGTTGATAGCGCACGCAAAGCTGATCTCTTAAAGGGGAACTACACTTTTTCGGAATGTTGCCTATCGTTCACAATCCTTATAAGAACCAAGAAGACAAAATATTTGTGTTTTTTTTCGCATTCTAACATAAAAATAGTCTTGTTCTAGGTGGCTAGCAATGCAGCTAATGTTAGCAATCAATTCTACCTCTAAATCACTTTAAAATTGCGTTCAAAAAGCGTCAACAATACTTCTG